>NC_050532.1:21825110-21857560 GCF_002922805.2 Oryzias melastigma
CCAAATTCACAGGTAAACTCCTAAAAAAAAAATTTTTGGCCAGAAAGAGCTGTCGTAGCTGACTGAGTAATGCCCATCTAATATTTTATTTTTTTTCACTGACCAATTAAATGTTTTTATTTACACTGCAAGGTTTGCAATCTGCAAAAAAATATAAAATAAATAAATTAATAATACCCTAAGTGTACACAGATATATTGTCAAACACATTAGTTTTTCCTGAAAGATCTGTCGAGGTTGGCAGGGAAGAAGTCTCATTTTTGCATCCTAACATGTTCTTTTTTTGCACTTTGCAGACAAATATTTCAATTTAGACAACCATGTCTGCAAAGTGCCAAAAAAAAAACAACAACAACAATATTTACTCTAAATTTACAGGGATAAACCTATAAAGACGTCAGTTTCGGCCAGTACGATCTGTCGAGGCACGCTGGGATTAAAATCTCACTCCTCCTTAATGTGTTTATTGCATCATTGCAAACTTAGACTAAAACTGAAGTTAACTTAAACAGATTTGCATCAAAGAGGGCTTTATCTTCACAGCTGCGATTTGATTCCAATCAGAGCCTGACATCCTTTTTACTCCCTTCTCCTCTTCCTGTGAAAGTCACGTCCTAATCAGAGATCTAAACATCTAGATCCCTCCTTTCAACAACTGAGCACGGAAAAGAGAAAATCCTCTCGAGGATAAAAATAGACGAAGAGAAAGGATCTCATGACAAAGTGGTTTGACCAGGAGCTACACAACTTTTGTAAATAAAGACATTGAGTGTGTATTTATAAATAAGTCCTCTGCCTTACAGAAAAGTTTGCTTTACGCAGCAGGCTGAGAGAATACAATAAACTCCTTCAGTGAAGGCGTTTACTCATTTGTCACAATGCGGTCGGAAAACTGTGCGACAGGAAGATTAAGAGCAGCAGAGCGACACAACAACTGTGTGTATTTTTGTGGACGTCTGTGCACTTGGGGTATGTTCACTTGAGTGTCTGATGGAAAAAGTCCACACTGCCAGGATGCATTAACTTAACTCCCCCCAGAGGCCTGCCAGCCAGACCCCTGCTGCCATTCTTCCTGTGACGCAACCCCCACTTTTTCATCAAAACAAACCCGATGACCATTTGGTCCGAAAATGGCCGTACTTTGGATTAAGGCATAATTATACGAATAAACACAAACCAACTCACGCCATAAATCATTCAAAAACACGGCGACAGATGTGAACAATATTTGGATTCACAGCAGATACAATCAAATTTCTACCATGACTCTAGTGCTCACCATCATCTATCAAAGGAGACGTCGGCATCTTATTTACGCCAAGCTACATGGGAGCGGCTACGGAAGAAAAGAATGATGGGAAATCGTGTTTGGTGATACAACCTCAATAACGTCTTTCAAGAAATTCAAGTTTTTCTAAGTTATTGGTTTTCCAGTTGGCACATTTATAATTAAAAATCCAATTTGCACAATTTCATAGTCAGGAAACAGCTAGTGATGCAAATTAGTCCATTACAGAGGAGATTTCTAAACCTGATAATCTCCAAACTGCTGCATACCACTGAATTAACTCCTTTTGGTCTACAGATGACATCTGGAGTTTTTAAATTATACCAAATCTGAAGAGAATGGAGTTTGGGAATTGTAGTTTTTGAAAGTTTTTTTTTTTTTCTCTGGTCGTCAAGAGGATATGTTGTTTTTAAGACTAAATCAGATCATTTTTTTTCTCCTCTAGTATCTTCTTCTTTGGTTTCTCAGTCCATGGTGAGGCGAGGTCTATAATGGATGGCCATGGTCTTCAGCCTCCTTAATGAAAGGCATTTAGTGGGATTCCACCTCTCAACAATGTCTTCAGTCCAGGTCAATAGCTCACCCCCCACACAGTAGACAGTGTTGACAGATAAATGATTCCACCTGCCATAAAATCTTTGAGGCAGACTGATGTTCTCACCCTAACTCGTCATATATGGACGCCTGGGTAGGGACTCCATCTGCGTCACATATTAACACAGAGTGAGCAAAACTCAATGATTTTTGATGTGCTGAATGTAGGAGATCCCAAAACAGGATGTCAAATTAAATAAAAAACAAACACTGTTAAGTTCCCCTAAAACCAACATTTCACATTATTAAAACCAAGAAAAGGTCATTTAAAAAATATTAACAAAAAGATAAATAAAAAATCCCACAAGCTCTGTACTCCACTCCATTCGGATGCATCCATTTGGAGACAAGTTCCATCTTCTTTTTCCTCGTCTGAGCTGATATCCGGCTCCAAACTGTACACTGGGGTGACTCCAATACTTTTGTTGCACCAATAATGTTAGCTTGGGGGTATAAACAGAGAGCTTTCAGCTAAAGGGAGGGGAAGTGGGGCGGAGTTGAACCAATGGTTCTGCTCACAACTCAGAGACTAATTTCTAATGACCTACTACCTCTCTGCAGAAACTATGTCATAGAAAACGACATGGGTTTATTGATTTAGGCTAAAAACGGTAAAGTTATAATTAAAAAACAACTGGTGACGCTTTGAAAATAGATCTGAAGATGATCGGAGTGGGTTTTTAAATATAACTCATCAGCCTAATCCATCCCCACTCTCTTCCCATCATTGTCTTTACAGGAGGCTGTGTTATTAATAACCGATCTGTTAACAAGCGCAGCACGGAGAGCATGTGTTTGCCAGCAGAGAATAGTCGCCATTGTCTCTGTGTGCATTATAGGGTCACAAAGTTTGAACCGACAGCTGAGAGACCGAAAGAGACGTCACAGAATACGTTCAGTGAAATGTCGAGTATTTATACTCTGTTTCTCATCATTTTAACTGCTGTTTGTCTGAACTAAGCTTAGTCTCAGATTTATTTAAAAAAATCTTTCCATTTAGTTTTTTTCAAACAACACATTTCACTTTTCTAATTGTTGCACTCACCGTTTGTCTCATTAATTGCTTTTTTGTTTTCTTTTTATAATATTTAAAGGGTTTTTTACTTTTTAATTTCAACAAAACGACTTAATGAATGATTATGAAGTATGAACAAATGTGTTCTACTCTTTGCATTTCTTCCGTATCAAATCAATAACCTTTATTTTTCACAGTAAAGTAACCAAAATGAACACATTTTGATTTGATAAATTCAAGAGGACCTGGCTGCAGCGATAACATCGAGAACAGGAAGTACTCAACCAGCTCATGTGGAATGACATCACCACTAATAAGAAAAAATTTATTCATAGCAGATCAGGAACTTAACAGAAATTAAGATTATTGGAAACAAAATAGATCCGTTTCAAGTTCACAAGTCATTATGAGCTCAGGACATAATTTAGGCATCTGTGAATTCATGAATAAATAAATACGTTTTTTTTATTCCTTCTGCTCCTTTCATGATTATTGAAAAAAAATATTCAAAAAGGGTAAATGTGTATCAAAATATAATTACATTTGTATTGAATAAAAGGTACATAAATATACTGTATGTGTGTCGCATGTACGTAAAAATAAAAGATATGTATATACAGGTGTGTATGGAGATATATATAGATGTGTGTGTACATATATGTACCATACGTGGCTGTTTGTTGATCTATGCTTCATACATGCTTAAAATAAATCAAGTTTTATGGTTGTTAAAAAAATATTTCACGTCCTCTTTATTTATTAATTAATTACATGGACTTAATTTTACTTAAACTGTTTTATAAATTGTTTTTTTCCCCCTAAAAGGTGATATTTTAGAATTGCAAGTTAATTAGTGATAATTGAAAGTTCTCTTTTTCCCAGAACTCTTTCCTGCAGTTTGAACTTCAATCAATGAAAGACGTCAGCGATAATCAGACATTTATTTGAGTTTTTTTAAGTTGAATGGGTCGATTGAGCTTGTCCCAAAGAACAGACGGGTGAGAGACGAGCCATGGATTGTTCTCACTTGCAAAGGAGGAAGTGGAAGGTCAGCTTCCTCTGTGCGTAACACCGTCAGACGGAGAGGAGAGTCGATGCGCACACAATAGAGCGAAGAGGGAGGAGGCTGGAAGGAGGCATTAATTGAGGAAGGATGTGAGGAGGACCTAGAAGAAAGTTATTGTAGTTTAAGACAAGTGTGGTGGAGTTCACACGGCACTGCAGAAGGAAAATTTGTGGACTCCTGTCAGTGTGTTTTCTTTGTCTTTGTGTGTTGGCACCTAAATCACACAACTTTAACAAACTGCGTCAAATTAATCTTTTCCTGCAGCAAACGTGTGCTCAGATTATCATCTTGGAGTTAGAATCCAGCAGATCTGCAGAAATCAATAAACTAAACTGTTTATGTACGAAAAAATGTAGCGGATAACGGGGTAAAGGTGTTAAAAAAAATGCAAAAGCATTAAAATTAAATGCAATTGAGCAACAATAAAGCCAGTGTTGACTAAATGAAGAACTTGAAAATAATTGTGAAAAGAAAAAAGGTAAAGAAAAAATTAAAAATAATGGTTCTAATGTATATTACTTAGGAAAAAAGACTCAAAGATAAAATAAAGAGTAAGCATACTAACTATAAACTAAAATCCATCTTGAAGCTGATTGGAGGAGTCAGTGCAGAAAAAATCAAACTCAGATTTTCCTTATTTGGTGAAATGTGTTATTTGTATACACAAATGTCAGGAAGTGAGATTATTAAACTTCAAAATGTTAAAATTTCTTCATCAAATCCAGAAAACGAGCAAATATGACTTATTTTTAACTGGGATCAAGTAAAATTAACACAAATATTTGACATAAATGAATAGCTTTACATTTTTTTCATAATAAAACAAACAAACAAAAAAAATCTGAATATTTGTTCAAATTGAGAAATGTAAAAAAAAAAAAGTTAATATTGGTAATGAGGCTGAAAAAGACTCGAGCAAATCGATAAATAAATTTTTCTGATTGGTTAATGAATTTGTGTAAAACCTCTTCTTAAATGTGAAATGAGACACAAAAGAAGCCCAAAAGGAAACAAACAAATAAAAAAAAAAAATTTATTTTATTTTTATATTTATTGTTTGTAAGATTACTAGAAAGGCATTAAAAAAGAACTACACCCTTTTTTAAATAGTCACATTTGTAAAAAAGAACAATTCCAGCTTCAAAAAGATAGAAAAGCCAGAAAAGATTTCCACTTTTGATAAAACTAAATCGAAGTGGCAGGACACGATGAAGAAGGAAAAGTTAAAAGTTTTTGGTTTGTTTGGCCGCAGAAAATTAAATTTTACCCACCAAAGTACCCTCCCGGTCACATCTTTTGCTTTAGTTTTTCTGACTGACTCGCGTTTTCGTCCACATTCTTGGGCAGAGGTTGTGTACACAGCAGAATATGGGAGCAAAAACATGAACATGACCTTGAGCTCAATAACTACTCAGACTGATGAACCACTTGGACGAGTGGCGAATCCTCTCAAGAAAGAAGACCTTCTGTTCATACATTCATTATTCTATTTTCCTCAAGTTCTGCTTGAAGAACAATAAAATTGATGATCAGAACTGGGGATGGAGGGCGTCTGTGCTGGAGTCCAGCATTCAGTGGAAGCCAAAACCACAGTGAGAGAACTGTTCCCGCCCGACCTGCATTTTTTTAGGGAAGAATTTCATCACATGACGATGGAGCTGGGGGGGGCAAACAAAACCCCAGCGGCCTGTCGCCTCTCACCATGGGAACATCCAGACTGAAAGACAGCCTAAACCTTCTAGAGGAGTTGGGTTTCAAAGCTCAAACTGTGCCTGGAGGCAACCCCGACTATCTTTAGCACGGTTCAGCTTTCAGCTTTTTCCTGTTCTGGGAAGTGACATTCCATGTTCCGTGGATTAAAATCCATTTCCATGGATCGGGCAGTTGAGACCCTTGACCGCTGCCCAAATGACACAGCACTGGCCCCTTGTGGTCCTTCCTGTGGGTGGTAGGAATCGTCTTTTGGGACTGAGCTTGTGAGGAACTGGTGCTAGTGGACCATAAATGCAGGAAAGTGGTGAGTTAGAGGGTAGATGGTTTATTGGGAAGAAGTAAGGGATGAGCAGAGGTCCTGGATGGCAGTTCTCAGGATGGATGTAGGGCGATGGTGTCATGAGGGGAAATCCTGGTGATCCTTGATGAAAAAACAGTAGATGTTAGAGAAGGTAATAAGTCTAAGGTCAAACGTGGCTTGGCAGTAGCTTTAGGTCGGTGTACTCTACCGGAGTGGAACACACGAACCGACGTTGGCTGGTGGGCGTGGATGTCCTTATGACAGGTTGACTGATGAGGAGACGATGAACAAGTGTCCAGGATCCAATCTTTAGCTAGGTACCCTGACACCTAACAGACCTTGGCTGATACCGGTGTGATGAGGCCTTGGTGTGCCGATCCAGAGTCTGACTCCAGTGGGCATCTTGGTGTGTTTGAACTGTTTAAATCCAATTCTCCACCAAGAGCAGGTGTCTGTAACCTGAGCCTCTGGAGCCACATGGGACTCTTTTATCTTTGTTTTTTGAGAAAAATAAAAACAATTGAAATAAATATTAGGAAAGAGAAAGAAGTCCAGTAAGAAACTTGTCCAAATTGCTTATTTTAGTATTAAAGGTTGCAGACCCAGATCTGTCTGCCACGGGACATCCATCAGATGTAAGTTGCAGCTCTCAAACCTCTCACTAGGACCACCAGTGGAGAAGTATAACAAGTCTTTATCTATCTAATGCCATGTTTCATACAAAGTGTGTTCAAGTGGCCACTTACTATAAAAAGTCAATGTAAATACACGTATATATGTGCGTAGTATATGTGCGTTTAGGGCTTACGTGTTCAAAATTCTCGCGTTCACACATACTTTTTTACTTTTTCAGTTGAGCTTTGACCAATCAGGGACTTGGATTTGTTAGTGACCGATGGGTAGTATCCTTTTCAAAACAAGGAACCATTTGAAAATTGATCATGGTGGAGAAATTAATCATTTGGATTTGTGCATAGTCAGAATTAAAGAACACCAACTCTCGATTTACAAGATTTGCACTGTTATGACAAGAAATTGTAGGTACATGCGCGAGTATCGGCTAGCGACAGTCCAGTGTGAAAACTGCATTTGGTGTGTACGTGACACGAGGGTGCAGTTATTGTCATTGTGGAACTTGAGGTTACTTTTGTGGGTTTGTCAGCCAAAATATGTAGGTAATGAAAGCAAAAGAAGGTCAAACAAATATTGAATAGAACTTTTATTAATCTCACAATCAGGAAATTGATTTGTTAGACCCATTAAAAAAATATTTGTAGCACTAAACAGTAAATAACATCGTATATCTGTCAGGGGTGTGTATCAGCAATAGCCTGGTGATATTATTTCTATGGCAATACCCTGCACACGATACGATATTTATCGCGATATATCCCAATACGTTACCAGAACAATTTTTCACTATTTTTTTTTTAGAGTATGACTTGGAAAAAAACTCTACCTGAAAATAAATATACCTTTCAAGTTAATAAAATGTTGACATTACCACTAATTATCACAACACACTCTAATTGTATCTCATACACAAGTTGCTTTTACCCAATTCATGCTGTAATAAACAATTAAATATCGCCAAGTCAGCATTTTAAATCAATACAAGTATGATAAATGAAATTTTGCGATATGTTGCTAAATTGATTTTTCCTTCACCCCTAATATTAATAGTATAACAAAAACTGCTAAAAATACTATAGTTTCTACATTTTAATTACGTTTTCTGCATATGTAATTAATTTCAGTACATCTGTTTTAAGTACAGAAGTACAAGGACTGACTAGGGTTCCACAGCTTGCAGAGCGGCGGAGAACACTGTGGGTGTGCACGTCATTCAGGGCAGGAAGAGCTGCCTAAAAAGCAGGAGGTAGATTTCAAAGCAGGTTAACACCCTCTGTGTCTGCTGGGGGAACAGGCGGTCAGACAGGATGATTTCATGCCTACAGTTCAATCGGACGCCCAGCACAATGTTATCTGCAGATAGGAGTGCTGGCACACACGGTCAGCCTTCCACCTCGTACGCACAGCTGGCTTTTCTAATACGGCTTCCTCACTTGAATGCAAACCGTTTCACCAACATCTCAAACAGGAAGAAAATCATAAAACTAATAAAAACTAAAAGGCACTTTTATCACCCTTTTTCTGTGTTTATGTAACTAATTTTCATGTATTTATTCGTCCAGCAGGGAGAATGAGGCGGTAGAGTTTGCTCAGCCTTCTCTGCAGATTATGATCCTGTTTTTTGAGATGCACACATTTATCAGTAATCACAAAAACATGAAAAGGTTTATCAGTTCACACATGCATGCATGCACGCCTGGTGGAAAACATCCCGTTGAGAAACCGAGTTTCCTGAAGCCTTCTCAACATCTTGATAACCTCGCTTTGAGTTGGGTGGAGTAGGAACCCGAGACCTTCACTGACGGGTTTGTTTTCTTCTGTTCAACAATGAAAACACCAATAAAGACTAAAAAATGGCTAATAACTAATACTAATATTCGGATTCCAAATGTGTATTTTTTTGGCATTTTGATTTCAAAGTAACATCAAATGGAGGCAAACGTGATCAAAATATTGTATTTAGGAGGCCCTTTGTTAGTGTTGATGTAGAATAACAGTAGTAGAAATGGTATAGAAAACTGTGACTTTGCAAAATAGTACAACTTGCCATTTTTTAGTCATTTTTCAACAATTTTCAGTCCAAAAATAGATATTTAACCCAGCAGAACCAATAAAACAATTTACTTCTGAGATTTCAAAATTAATTTGAAAAAATTATTTTTGTTTAGTTTAGATAGCACCAATTACAATAACAAAAACAAATTTAAAGAAATGAAAAAAGGAAAATAATTAAAAAGAAGCAAAATTTTAATAATACAAACAAAAAAAGTAAAAAAAAAAAAAAAGAATAAAGAAGAGATGGTTATCTAGAGTTAAATAGATTAAAGGGAAAATGCTCCTATTGAATGTTAAACTTTTTATTTGAAAAAACTTGAACATTTTTTACTAGTAATATTTTCAAAGGCGTTACATTTATTTATTTGTGCTTTTTTACAGTTGGAATAAATTTTCAAAATAAAGCTTTTTGAGTTATATTAGTTGGAAAATATATCAGGTGATAAAATGATCTAAAGGAAGTTGTTAATATTGCAAAAGTGGTTGTAGGGCCTTTACATGCCACCTAAACTTATGAAAAGTGCATCAAATAATACAATTTCTTTATTTTGTCAAAAGATATTTAGTTTTGAAGTATTTCAGATGAATTTTTCAGTGAATTTTATTTTTTCCAATTGACATTTAAATGACATTTGAATGACAAATTCCAGCGTTCATCATGAAACCAACAACCATCCACTCTGTCAACAAAAACAGACGAACTAAAGACCTTATTGACAGATTTTCTTGAAATAGGTAAAACATCTGCCAATAGAGAATTAAGAAAAATACTCTAGTCACTAAGACATGCTTTCTCTTAAGTTTATTTTGTGATTAAACAAAAGTTTTTATGCAAGACATTTTTTCTTGAAGCAAGGCTTTTTATTTTCCTAAGATTTAGTTTTTGTATATTTCGAAAGACACATAACAGTGAAAACCTAATAAATTAGGGACAATAACCGCTAATATGCAAAACGTCTGATTTCATTATACGCCTCAAATCCCTATTTTATTATTTTGTTGCTTCACATTTCACACTTTTTCTGAATTGCATAAAATTAATTAAGAAAAGTTTAGTCAGTGCTGATCAGTAATGGGTGATTTTAAGGCAAAAAGTCCAAATTTGTGAAATAAATATACAAAAACTGACAGTTTGTCACTTAAAATTCATGCTATTGATCACCTCTAATATTTATCCAGTACTTTATAATTTTTTTTGCATAAATAAATACTTCAGAACTAAAAACTTAAAAAGGCTAATTGGGGCCAATAATGACATTGCATTTAATGTTCTTATAAAATAAAGAATCTCTGGAATATAATCACTGAGGACATGACTGATGATGCCGAGATTACAGACAGTGTTGAGTGTTGTATGGTCAGCACCGTCCCTCTCATGAAAGTTTGGCTTTTGTTCAGAAGGTGTCAAGCTGACTTTGTTTAAGGCTTTCTGCCCCCCTCTGTATCTGTAGCGCATCTTTGGGGGAACTACAGGACAGCCAGGATGAGAAGGCTGCAGGTGCCGTACAGATATCGATCAATCGATCTATCTCCAGATTTTTTTTTTTAATATAGAACAATAAAACATTTTAACAGGGATTTTTCATGATTTTGATCCTCTACCTAAATCATAAGTATTTTGAGCTTTTTATCTTGCTGTAATGACAAATATTTTCTTATAAATATGGTTTGAAATCTGAGTTTGCTGCATCTCCAAGAATCACTTTGCAAATGTCACCTTCTTAAAATTGGCTTAAACTAAATTTAAAGACTTTCAATTTGGCAAATTCTTCTCCATTTGGAACTCCTGATGTCAGGAAGTATCAGACTGATACACCAGACAGGCCACAAGGTGGCAGTACAAAGAGCAACCAAATATTTGGTCTGAATGGTTGCTGTGATCTTGTTTTGTTCTTCAGTGTGGAACTCTTAGGCTTCTTGCAGCTCCGTTTCCTTTACTCGAAGGGTATTGTTGCGTCGAGTGCAAAAAGAGTATGCAATTGTTTGTGGAAAGTGAGTGACCCTCGAGTTTCTCTGAGGACCTCACCTGGACTGCCAGCACATCAACACTGGTCAAAAATGCGCAGCAGCAGCAGCTTCACTTCCTTCAGGAGAAAGCACCAGGAGGAGAAGCTGCAGGTGTCATCATAAAAGCAGATGCACTGTGCAAGAACATGTTAAAAACACAATTTTCATCTACGTGGGCCTTCAAAAATGTTAAAATCTGATTACTTGGTTTATAACAGAATACAGAAGATCAAGTAGCAGACATGTGGACATCAGAGTGAGGCAGCAGTGAGGTGACTCTCCACACAGACGCCGGGAGGTGGTGCAGGCTGCTGCCCCAACAGGACAAGGAAGGGGAAGCCTTAAGCACAAATGCAGGTAGTGAGTCCAAACACTCCAGTCTTCTCACCATTTAAACACACAGCTCTCTTTTGTAATCTCACCAACAATCACTCCGTATTTAGCAAACTGTCGCACAATAACCGGTAAAAACAGTTTACAGACCAACAAACTGGAATGGAGAGCATCGCTTCTTCGCTCTTGATGACGCACTTCACTTTGGGCGCTCTAACTTTTATGCATGTGAGAAGTTTGGTTTGCGAGTTCCCGTTGTAAAGCTGCGCCTCCACTCTCTGAATGACCCCGTCCCGCGAGGCCATCGTCTGTGTGAGCCGCAGAGCACATGAAGGACAGCGGCCTGGTCCAAACCCAATAAATCTGACCTCCCAAACACAAAGGTGGCAGCCACTCAGCCCTCAGAAACACAATGCTGTGGCCAGAGACCAGATGTGACACAAGTTATGAGAACTGTGTGCTAAAAGGCTGTGCATGCTGCACGATCATTTAGATGAAGTTACATTTCAGCATGGATTTATTTGGATTGTGCAGCTTGATTGAAATTATTGTTATTTTTCCGTCTTATCACCGGCTTCCGGAGCAAGTGCACGGCACAACAAATCCTCTGAGTGTGTACGGAGGGAATGTCGGACTCTTTTGTGTTTCTCACCACTTCAGGAAACAAACAGTTTGGTTCTCAAAGGAAATAAGAAGTGACTTTGGAAGAATGTTCACGCTCAAAAGGTGAGAAGAATTTCCTCCAACAAGCGAGGCAGAAAAATGTGGGCAAACGTCCATGTGCAGCACAAGTCGCTCCAAACTGTTGACTCATGCAAGAATCCAAAATCCACTCCGAAAAGAAGCAAAGCTGCCGGGGCAGTGGGTCAACAAGACACAAAGAGAACCGATGAAACTCACAGATGCTGAGACAAATATGCATGGATGTGTTTGCACAGTAAACAAAGACGTTGTTTGGAAACTCCCATGTGCCTATCTTTAAGCATAAGCCTTAAGCCATTCAGGTCTCAGTGTGGTGCTGGGTCATGGGGCACGTCACCGCCCCCAGGTCAGGCTGTATCTGTGAAGGGCATCGCTGATACGTCTCTTTAAACCTGCAATGAATGCTGCCTCTATGTGAAGAGCACACAAATAAAACTCATGGGTGAAGTTCAGGAATTTTAGGGAACTTTTATTATCAATTTTTCAAAAGTAGTTGGTACAGGTAATGATTTCAGTTTTTTGTGATTGTAATTCACTTATACTCTTAATGTTCGGGGAGAACCTGGTACTTTTTGATGTCATTTTAAAAACAATTTGCATTGTCTCATAGCACAGGAGCAGAAGCCATTGTCCTTTTATGTATTTTGTCCATCAGATGTATCCATTCAATGGCTGCATGGTGATGTATTGATTAGGAATTCCAGCCGGGACCTTTGCATGTTCTCCTCATCCATATGTCCACCTACACTCAAAAAACATGCTTCATGGGTTAATTGATAATCAGAATTTGGTGGTTGTATGTACCCCGCCTTCTCCCAACAGTTGCTGGGTGGGTCCAGTAGCCTGGTGACCCCAGAAGGGGTTCAGCAAGTTCAGAAAATAGATGGATGGATGATCCATTAGACGTTTTTCTGTCATAAATCTGGTTGTTTATCCATCTCCATCTATTTTCTGAACATGCTTTAGTCTCATTCGAGGTCATAGGGTTGCTGGAGCCTACACAGCAACTGTTGGCAAAAGGTGGGGGTGCACCCTGTCCTGTACAGTTTGCCAGTCCGCTACAGGGCAACACAAAAATAAAAAGCACACCCAAAGGACAATTTAGAGACAACAATTTACTTAAGAAGATGTACCACACAAAAAGAACCCAGCTGAGATTCGATCTGAAATAAGACAATAATAAAGAAAGCTTAAAATAACAAAAATTGACTATCGATAGTGGTCGTTTCCACCATTTGTCACAATGACAGCTTGACAGTGATGCCTCATGCTCTTCACCAGCCTTATGATGTTGCTCTGAGGCAAGAGTCCCTTGGAGGTGGGGTACGATCATCCAGTCTCTCCTTCAGCTGGTCCCAGACGTGTTCTCTGGGGTTCAGGTCAGGGGTCATTGCTGGCCAGACATTATGAAGCACTTCCTGAAGTCCAGCTGGGACAATTCTGGCACCCTGTGGTGGAGCATTGTCATCCATAGACAGAAAGTTGGGGGTGTGCTGATGGAAATGATGTCTCTGAAGTAACAACGTGCAGTGACCAAAGCGGTTTTGTACTGACTGGTGATGCAGGTCCAGATTGTGGGACCTTCTCTGCCAAAGAGAACCCTGGGGAACATGTTAACTTCGGCATATAGCTGAGCTCAATATTTGCAGAAATGCTGACCACCATGATATCTGTGCAAGGTGACGTGACAGTCGTCTGTGAACAGGACGGTAGACCATTGCTGCATTGTCCGGGTGGTCTTGTGTCCACTACAAACGTTCTTAGAGGTGTCTTGGTTTCAGTGGAGTCACCTGCAATGGTCAAGTCAAAGCGGTAGAGTCGGATGTGAATGGTTTGTCTGGAAAACCTAGTACTCCTCAAGTCTAGTGAATGGTTCTGCAGCTGTGTGGCCTTTCAAGAACCATGTCTGAGTGCAGAGTTCCTAAGGTACAGGTCATGGTTGTGGTCTGTCACAATCTCTTCAGTTCTCTGTCTGGATACAAGTCTGCTGATGATACTTTGAGAGAAGTTCACCTGCAACATCTGACTGCCTACTACCAACCTGAACGTGCTAGGTGGCGCTGCTCGTCACGTGTTCATGGCTATTTGAATGAAGAACTTGGAATTACTTACTCACAAAATCAGCATTTTATGTTTATTGACTATTCAATTTGATGCCAGACTTGAAAGCATTTTTCTTGATTTTGTTCAAAAAATGAAGACACACTAAACAATCTCCCCAATACAATTACCTCCCTATCCTGAAAAATCTGTGAAGTAAAGTTTTTCACAGTATCCCTAACTTATTGTGAGTGGTGAAGTTTTTACATGTTTTTACAACATAACAAAAGATAAGAAGTCCAAAAATTTTAATCCCCTTCATTTTGGAACTTTATCTCAAATCTCATTGCAGAAACAATCTATATGTACAGTCGGCCTGATTGCATGGAGTGTTGAAAATCTGTCCGTCTCTGCAGTCCTTGTTGCTGGTTAACTCCCACACTGAGTAATGACAGACGAGCTGTAAGCAGCAGCAAGCACACGTGACCCTACAAGAAAACATTTTCTCTTTTTGACAGTTTTATTTTTTTTAAACAGGTTTCTTCAGTTATAGGAGAAAGACAACATTTTAGGTCAACTGAATATGTTTTTTCCTAAGGGAGTGGTTGGAGATGTTCATTGTGTGTGAAAGTATTGAGAAGGCCAAATCAAACCAGCCCCCTTGCCAACATATATTTGAGGCACATAATGGTTATTGTTAGATGAAAGCTTAAAGTACATGACACTGATAAGGACATCACTAAAGTAAAGCTGAAGCTACTTCAGGTCTCTCAAATTGAACAGGAAGCGAGTGGCACCATCGCGCCATAGGCAGATCCCTGTACGATATGTTTGTTAGCGTGTTAGCGTTCTGATGAAGTTGGTGCTCTGCTTCGGAGGTCTAATCTGACCTCACGCCTCAGTGCACGTGCTCAATAGAGTCCGCACCCTGCATCATGACATCATGTCTTTGTGTGAAATCCCCATGCCATTCACGGGCCTGCCGTGGGGCTTAGCGTGCGAGCGTCTACTACATCAACACGCAACTCTTTAAAGGGAGTACCGGGTCCCCCTGCTCAGTAGATACATCCTGAAACCTTCACAGAAGGTGAGGGCCTGAGCAGGTCTCAAACCATCTGCAGTGGGCTCAACCCAGATACCCAGGAGACCAAAAATAAGAACATAAACTAGTGCCAAAATCAACCCGATGTTAGGATGTTGTGAAAACCAACATTAAAAAAAAGTTTATTTGCATGAATCAAGCTTACCTGTGATGTCACCTCAGATTCTGAAGTTTATTGGCTGAGAGACGGAGTTGAGCTAGTGACAAGAAATGAAGCTTTTGAACTGTGTAACCTTAACGGATGTACCTGTAACGGTAAACATTCAAATGTAGTTTCATTTCTTTGATTTACTCATATACTTTCAGAAAAAGAAAGGACAAATAATACTAATACTGATAATGCTTTGCTAAAAATTATTCTTGAAGGTTTTAGAAAGAGTTTTGGACCCAAAAAAAGAATCACTTAAGTTGTGACTTTTTTCTTTAAATTTGTTTTTTTTTTTAATGAAAATCTTCAATTAATGCCATTTACCTTGAATATAAAAGAACTAAAAAAAAACAAACGAACAAAAAAAAAACAGAAAATCAACCATTCTCGACCTATTAATAAAAAAAAAGCATTAAATTACTGTAATTCATACGCAATACTTGCACACTGATATCCCATAAATGATGCTAGCATCCTATTGCTATCCAGCTGCCAAATCTTGATTAGTATTGTTGTGAAACTAATCATAAACGGTGCAGTGAGCGCACAGACACCTGTTTACAAAGTGCAAACACCACTTGTGGAGTGTTACTGCATTAATATCCTTTATAGACTCCGATTTTAATTAAATGTGTTCTACAAGTTGAACTCCATTCATGCAGGTTAACATGCTTTTGTTAGCCATGATTTCTATTTACCTTATTAACTCCACTAGTGGATATTACAGAACAGTTTTATTACAGAGCAAGAAAAACACAAGACATCCATACCCTGTTTGCTATTTAAAATTTTGTATTTTGTTCTCAAGAATATGAACAAAACAAAACTATATAACAAGATATAGCCTATATATATGTATAATTATGTATATATACAGGGCTGTGAAGGCAAAAGTGTTAACACACACAAGTAAATTAAAAAAATGCATTGATATTCATTGACGCAAATAATTACACTTATGCTTCCACTGCATGATTTACTTTCTGACAATGCACACGTTGTTGGGCGTTTTCCTGCTTATTGCATGGTCACTTACTAAATGAATAAATATTCTATTGATTTTTGGTACCTTATTTTTGCTATTTTTTAGGTGTACAAAATTTGACTATTTAATTGTCACGGTAACACAATAACGTGTCACTGAGCCGGCACCGATTGTGATTTCAGCGGCAAAGGAAGGACAAATAAATGTTGATTGCTACGAAAGGTTAAATAAAACATTAATTCAGAGAAAAAGGTCAATTCTTACCGCTTGATTTTGTCCTAAAGAAGTCAAAGTTTGTTTTGAAGAAGCCTTTGCAGTGATATTGAACATTTTATTGTAACTTGTAAAACATTTTGATTGATCTGGATTATTTTTTTTATATATATGTATGATAATATTATAAACTGCAGTAAAGCGTAATGGATTGTGTGAGTTTAATAATTAATCAGTAGCCGAATTACTTTTCCTTAAATTGCTATATATCGCATAACACTTAAATCTTTATTTAACATTTTTGCTGGTTTTATTGGCAATTAAAGTTAAAATCACAAGAAGTTAGTTTAATGTCATTTTGTTTTTCATTTTTTAAATTGTACTTTGAAATAGACAGACAGCACTTTTACAAATTTGTCCCCAAAAAAGGCCTTTCTGTTGGGTTTAGTAACCAAATTAGGTACATTTTTTTTTTAGCATAAATTGTCTTTTTTTTTTACCTTAACTAATCTTAGCTATGTAACACTTTTTGGATTTTTCCCACTCAGAACAGCTTGTAGTTTCAATCTTTGTGTTACTGTTTCAGCTAATTACCTCCTTTTCTATTTAACTCCATGGTTCTCATTGTTTGCAACAGTTGGAGAATGTTTAAATGTTCTTGTTTGATTGCCTTGCTTTTATTCTCCATCTTCCATTTTACTGATATTTTTTGGCTTTAGATTCAGTCTCCTTTACATGTCTATTACTTCCACTGGCTTCACAGCAGCCTCTTGGGAATTCAGACCCGTTGTGGACATTGGCAATGCGACGGTCAAAAGAAAAATTAATTGTGCAACATAAAATAAACTGTAAATGTCTCTGAATGTCAAGTCATTGTTCTGTAACTTCCTTTCATTTGGTACTTCTATTTTATCAAAAGAACAAGTCTTGATAAAACACCAGTGACAATTTTGTTAAAATAAACGATTTTGAAAAGAACTTGAAAAAATAAAATGTTATTGGGAGAGAACACGTACAACGTAATTTCTCAGGAGGTGGTTTGCAGACGGGGAACATTTTTAATGTGTAAATAATTCAAGCTTCTCATTCTTTATAACCTGAGAAAAATCCTCAAATTAGTTTTGGAAAATATTTATGTAGAAGTTTAAAATGAAATGATTCTGAGACGCATACATTAGAAAGAATAAGGGTGGCCTTTGCAAAAAAAAAAAAAATTGTCAAGTTTGTTACATCACAAAAAACAGTATTGAATTGAGATTTTTCGTTTTAAAAACCAGAGAATAAAATGAAAAAAAAATTAAAATGTTGCTGTGTGAATCAATCTGAAGCTATAATTATATTTGTAATGTGAAAAAGTCAGTAAAAGGGTAAATTATCCCAGAAACAAATTGGAAAATGCTCCATACTTAAAAGATTTAAATAATATTATCCTTTTTTTATGTTAAGTTGTGAATATTTTCACGTTTCACTTGTTAGGATGAATTTGACTTTTGGATTAATGTACAATAATTGATGGAATTGGTGTAAAAATGTCAGATTTTAGCTCTTTACTTTGTGAGTTCAGTCTCTGTCCGTCTTGTTCTCCTCACACCTGATTTGTGTTTCTAATCAACCAAAGCTGCTTCTGTTCTTCACTGGTTTTGGCTACTCATGGAGTCATTTCAAATCTGTGTTTTATTTTTTGTTTCCCGGTGGTCTGTGGTAAAGGTTGTTAGTTAGCCTAGTTCTTGTTCAGCATACAATTTGGTAAGGAAAAGGAAATGTCACCTTTTTTTAAGGATTTAATACACAACAGCTTTACAATATTCATTATACAAGTTCTTCAGAAGATCCTTTTCTTGTGTTCTTGTTGTACGTAAGTTGGGGAAAGAGACCAGGCCAAGTTGACACAAAAAACAGTGGCAAAAAAAGTAAAAAGAGAAGAAAAAACTCTTTAAAAAATGCAAACCTGAGCATGTAATTTAGCTTCCATTTTACGTAAATTTGGGTAAAGTGGGGATATATTACATTCAGACATCAAGCAGACACAGTAACTGAAAGCCTGTTCTGCAGAGATATGTGTTTACTAAATTTAGACAAAATTTGGTAAAATTTTTCTTTTTGATTTTTAAGCGTATATGTCAATTGTCTCATTTTAAAGATTCCGTATGTAGTATCTAACCATTTATCTAGTGGAGCCGGGTTCTTCCACTTACAGTGGAACCTGCAGCAGCTTCATGTCTGTTCTTGGATCTAGAACTGTAACATGAAGAGGTTAATAAAGTCTTAAAACAGAGATTTTAATCATTGATGGACATATTTCCAACACCGATTTAGCTCAGGACAGTCCCAAAACACGTGATAACGGCCCGGTTCCGTTGAACCACACTACTTCAAACCCTCTGGGTTCACATATTCATATTTACCCTGGAGATGAGTTTTGAAGTACCTTAACATTTTTCCAGCAGCCTTCCCTCCAGTCTAATGAATTTACAGAAGACCAACGTGATGAAAATATTTCTTTCCAAACTTCGAAGTTAAAAAGTCAGCTTCACACTCCTATTTTTTGTTCCTTTCTAGAGAGAGGGAGAAGCAGTAAAATGTGTATTTTTATTCGTTATATATTTTTTTGTTTACTTTCTAAAATAAAAAGACAAAAAAAATATATTTTATTATATTCTTCTGGAATTAAAAAAATCTTCCTGAAATGAGCAGGAATCCATAGAAGAGAAGCTATTAGAGTGAATATAACTTTTTTTGTTTTTGTAAAAATGTAAACTGCTGCTTTTTGGATCATTTGTAGTCGATGCAGCAATGACTAATCAATCTAAGCATAAAGAGAGTCAAAGTAATCGAGTGATAAAAACACTCACCAAAAATATTTTTCTCTACTCTAGAAGTCTTAAATGCTTTAAGACTTAAATTGTTAATTTAGTAAATGGACTCTGGACTTGGAAGCTTCTCTTCTTCTGAGCTCTGTTTTTCCTTAACATGTAGAATGTAGTGTAAAGTAGGAAAACACGAAGAACGTCTTCCTCTTTAAAATGACAGGGACAGGCTGAGCTTCAAAGTGGAGGAGGAGCATCCTCTCCTGCTTCCATGGACCAGCCTCCGTTAGCGGAACCACTCACAGCTCAAACATTCCTGAATGTTTTTCTACTCTGAGCTGGGAATGTCAGGAAAACTAACAGACCTTAAAGTCTGTCTTGTGATTCTTAGTGTTCAGGGGGGATGATCTAACAACTATTCCTGCACAAGTTCATAGTAATTGTAAAAAAAAATCTCCAATGTGACAAATTATACTTTCTAAAAGCTTGAATGAGGAAGCTGTTGAATAAAACTTGTGTGGGATTTTATTTATAAAGCCTCAAGTAAAAACGTTTCCAGAGTTCTTTAATTTATGGTCGTCATTTTTAGGCCAAATTAAAACATTTAACTTTCTATGACTATTTCTGCACAGTGGCAGTGGTTAGAAATTCCAATTGAGTTATGGGCGGGGCTGTGTGTGGAGCAACCCCGCCCCTCTTCCCCTCCTCATTGTGAGAGCTCCCTGTTTAGCGGTTCTCCCGCTAGCTTACACCCCGAAGCTAACATTAGCGGTGCAACAAAAATGGCGAGCAATATTGGAACTATCCATCAGAACAGTTTTGTTCCAGATTCCAACTCAGACGAGGAAAACAAAGACGTTCATGGATCTATTTGTCTGCAAGTGGATGCATCAGAATGGAGCAGAGCAGGGAGCTTGTGCCACGCCCAGCATATTTGTCACAAATACCAACTTTATCAAACTGCAATTTTTTTCACCACAACTTGAAAAAAGAGAAGCTAAAAAAAACAATATTGAGCTTTTTTTCTGTTTGTCTATCAAAAAAATGCCATAAAAACATGTTAAAAATGAAAAAAAACATGATTTTCATTAGAGTTGGTCTAGTAAAAAATATAGATCAAAAGTTGTTATAAGCAGAAGAAAGTGGAAACAGAAATGGTGGAATTTTTTTTAGTAAGATTTTGTTTATATATTTTTCACATAATTTATATATTTGTTTCAATATTTGCTTAAAATAAGATGTTTTAGGTTAAAAAAGACTCAAGATTTTCAACGTTTTATTTTGTTAAATTAAGTTCCTATTGAGTTAGTTTTGTCTTGTATCAAATGTCATACGATATTTAGTGTTTTTTGTGGTCTATGGACATAATTTTCATTTGAAAAGTAATTTATTTTTCTTTTTGGAATAAGAGGTAATTTTTTATACAACTTAATAGATTTAAAATCATTAAACTGACTTTAAAACGTGGGAGTTGATGTGATTTTTGCTCCAGATTACTGCAGTCAAATAACAGAATGAAAATAAAATAAAACATAATAAAAGAGGGTTTTTATTTTTTTGCACTAAGAGCTCTGTTTTTGAATTTTAAATGAAACTGTCTCATATTCTAAGCATCTAATGCTGGAAAGACGACCTAAACTCTCCATCACCCTGGTTTGAGCTGACAGTTTGTCCCTGACCCGGTCTAACCTCCGCCGGGGCGTCACCGCCAGCGGCTGCGACTGCAGTAACGTGTAAGAAAGCTGCAGACCAAGAACCCCAAGTGTGGACTGGGCGCCCCGTTCTTGCAGTGTCCATATTGGTGTGAGAGCCCGAGGCCTGCTCCCATACGTCCCCATTCTGGCTTTGATCCTATTGTCTCCTGCGTCACCATGCGTCGCCCGGCAAATAAAGGCCGTCTGGCTCCAAGCTTAAATATTGCAGCAAACTAAAAACCAACCATCAGACCCGATTCATTCACATCTGCTCAGTGGGGCGACAAGGACAGGGCTTTAGGTGGGAAAGAGGGCACAAAAAAGTTCACTATTCCCTGCTGGGTGCCAAGAGAACGGGACAGGACTCTACTTCGCCGGAGCCGCAGCTGTGGCAAGTTGCCCATTGCATTCATATTTTTTTAATCAACATTATACATTAGATAAAAAGAGAAATTGCAACTAAAGTAATGCTAGTTTTAGTAGTTCTACCGGAGGATTGAAACTGCTTTTTTAGAGCTCTTTTTGTTCATTTTTATGTTTTGCGCTAAAGTGATTGAAAAGTAGAAACTAATATTTTGTCATTTTAATTAAATTTTTTTTCGATATCCTAGAAATTAAACGTTAGCCTAAATTGCAGTCACTTCAGTCGTTTATTTATGTATTTAATTTTAACACAAGCTGCAATAAATTTCAGCTTAAATGTATTTTTTAAAAATGTTAAAAAGTTTGCTTACTTTCAGTGCTCTCTTTTCCCTCCCCCTGTTGATCTTTCCTACCCCACCCTCCCCGTCCAACTGCACCCTCTGCGGCCCTCCCTACCCCACCCTTCATTCTGCAGCGCTACGGACCGATCATGGGTGACTGGAGCTTTCTGGGTAACATTTTAGAGGAAGTTAACGAGCACTCTACGGTGATCGGCCGGGTGTGGCTCACGGTGCTCTTCATCTTCCGCATCCTGATCCTGGGCACGGCGGCGGAGTTCGTGTGGGGCGACGAGCAGTCCGACTACGTTTGCAACACGCAGCAGCCTGGATGTGAGAACGTGTGCTACGACGAGGCCTTCCCCATCTCCCACATCCGCCTGTGGGTGCTGCAGATCATCTTCGTGTCCACGCCGTCTCTGGTGTACGTGGGCCACGCCGTGCACCACGTCCACATGGAGGAGAAACGGAAGGAGCGCGAGGAGGCCGAGCTCAGCAGGCAGCAAGAACTTAGCGAGGAGCGTCTCCCTCTGGCTCCCGACCAGGGAAGCGTCCGCACCACGAAGGAGACCAGCACCAAGGGGAGCAAAAAGTTCCGTCTGGAGGGCACCCTGCTGAGGACCTACATCTGCCACATTATCTTCAAGACTCTGTTCGAGGTGGGCTTCGTGGTGGGCCAGTACTTCCTGTACGGCTTCCGAATCCTGCCTCTGTATAAATGCAGCCGCTGGCCCTGCCCCAACACGGTGGACTGCTTTGTGTCCCGCCCGACGGAGAAGACCGTCTTCATCATCTTCATGCTGGCCGTGGCCTGCGTCTCGCTCTTCCTCAACTTTGTGGAGATCAGCCACTTGGGCCTGAAGAAAATCCGCTTCGTCTTCCGTAAGCCGGCTCCGGCTCCCGCCGCGGCCCACGGCGAGGGGATGGCGCCCCTGCCACCTCAGGGGAAGAGTCTGCCCCCTCTGGGGGTGTCCTCCCTGCAGAGGGCAAAGGGGTACAAGTTGCTGGAGGAGGAGAAGGCGCCCCCCATGACTCACCTCTACCCTCTAGCTGAGGTGGGGATGGAGGCCGGCAGAGGGGCCTCGCCCTTCCAGGGGCTGGAGGAGAAAGGTGAGGAGGCGCTGCCCATGGAGGACATCACAAAGGTGTACGACGAGACTCTGCCCTCCTACGCCCAGACGACGGAGACGGGAGGGGTGACGTTACACGAGGATGAGGAGGATGAGGAGGTGCAGCCACCAGAAGTAGAGGCAGAGAAGGTGGAGGAGATTGAAGATGAAGACGAGGAGGAGGTGGAGGAAGTGGAGGACGCGGCTCCGGCGGAGGCCGGCCTGGAGGCGACGGATACGATAGACGACAGCAGACCGCTGAGTCGACTGAGCAAAGCCAGCAGCAGGGCCAGGTCAGACGACCTCACCATATGAAGCACACAGACGGAAGAGAGCACACACTCAATGCACACGCTTGAAACGGCAGAGCAGATGAGAGGACTAAATTCTACAAAACGACAAAAAAACAGAGATTTAGATGCGGAAAAGAGGAAGTGAAAGATGGCAGGAGTAGTTTGTTTTTTATTAAGTTGTTTTTACCTTCAATAATGTAAAAGCGGACACAGATGGGAGGTGTGGGGGGTGGTTTTACTTGATGAAAATCAATTTTTAGACATCTTTTCTATTGAAAGAGTTATACTGAGATGCAATGGACAGGTAGACATTTGTACATGAGGTTTGAGTAGATAGGGAGGCGTGCCTGTAAGAAAGAATCAGTGTAGTTGGGCACCGACTTTTATCAGTGAGACGCTGCAGCGTGAAGCCGCAGCAGCTGAGACTCCGACACAGAACACACACATCGACAGGTACTGTAAGACAGGAAGGAAAGTCCATTTTCAGGTTGCACATTCAGAGGTTTCAACTCTGCAAAAAGCCTCTAACCCTGACGACGCCTCATCTGTGCATCCATCTCCACACATTCTCTAAAGTATGGAGAGCCGTGCATGAGCTTCTCTCCTTTTCATGTTTATATACCATGAGCGGAGCTAGAAAACAAAAAAAAGACCACTTGTTGAATGTCTTTTTTTCAATGTGATTTCTTTTTTTTTGCCTTTAAGAAACTTTGTGTTACTGTGGTATCAGCTGTCCATATAGAAGAGCGATCAGAGAGTGAACCACAGCAGTGACCTCAGGCCAAATCCTCTCTCCTTTCGTGCTGTACAAACAGGCGTCCGGGCGATAAAGATCACGCACAGTCAGCACAACGCATTGTTGCAGCCGAGACAATAAAAGAAAACGGCGCTCGTGAATGAAAAAACAAGCATCCTTGATCGGCCTGTGGAACAAAAAATAAATAATTCCACTTAATTTTGTAGATTCTCACAGCAAAATAAGTGTGGTGGAAAAATCCCTGTCACAAACTGATATTTATTTAATTCCAATCGAATAGTTTCATAAAAAAGTGAATTGAAAGTGGATTCTCATTCGCTGTAAATTCCTGTGCCTTATCTGTAAATGTGAGTTTTCAAATGTTGTACGATGCTCTGGGACCTCCGTGAACTTGACGTTTTTCTTCGCCTGAATAGCTTGTGTTTCCGTGTGACCCCTCTGCACACGTTAAAATATCGTCTCCATGGAAGCAAAACTGCCTTTTTACACACAGGAAGCTGAATGTTTGAGACACACCAACAGTGTTGATTTTTTTTGGGGAACTTTGTGACCCCAGAGAAGGTCCTAATCTCCCATAATCCACTGCAAAGCATTAAGATGGATCTTTTGTACAACATTAAGATGTATGATATATATTTTCTTTTTGTGTGTTTTTAAGACTTGTTGCATTGGCTGTATGTCTGTGAGAAGATTAATATTTGGAGAAGAAGAAAAAAAAACATTTTTACTAACTTGTAGTCTTCTTTGCTGATAGATGAGTGGCAGTATCTTCTACTGGAATGTGAACCAAGCAATTAAAAGTCAAACGTGGTCAAGAAATGTTGTGTCATGTTTTCTCTGAAAAGTACACACCCAGACATAAAAAAACTACTATTTTCACTTTATTTATTTAGGTTTTTCTTAATGTAAAACTACAAAAACTGATGCAGAAATGCTAAGAATAAATATAAAGTTAGAGCAATTCTAGAGGTTGAAACTGAAAAACACTACAGTTTCATTCATATAACAAATTAATAAAATATCTCTTTTTGAGTTTGTTTTTATAAAATAATAAAGTGGGCATTTTTTATATCTACCTAAGACTTTAAATGCAGGGATCAGCATGTTCTTTTAATGGAGATTAATTACAAAAAAAAATGTTTTGTAACCTTTGAGAACCCAAGAACAGCTTTCTTCTGGGATTTTAAAGTTAATCACCTTTTTATATTTCATTTATTGTAAGCAGCATATCACAAAAGCCAAAAGATAAAAACAAAATAAAATAAATAATATATTTAATAAATAAAGCTATTTCAAAATTGACCCTGTTGACTATTTAGGGTTCATTTGTCACCACTCCCCTCTAATGTTCAGTCAGAAAATTTCAAAGTTTTCATAATGACAAAAAAGTTGACAATACTGTCCTTTGTTAGAATTAATATGAAATAACTTACTTTTTTCCCTGCTCATTAAAATTAAAAAAGACTCAAATACATTTGTCAGAGTCCAGCTCCACTCTGTTGAAGCTGAGATGCAATAAGTCTTTTGTCCACTAGATGGCGTCTGGCGCACAGATTCGCTCATCCAGGTGAGAGGAGGCGTAGAAGGTAATGTGGGCCAGATTCTTGAAGGAGTTTAGTACATTTCATACTTTTTGTATCTTTAAAGATTTCTTCCTCAGATGGGAAAATGTACTACTTTTGAAAATGTTTTCATTTTATTTTAGAAACTCAAAAAGCAGTTTTACATAACTTTATTCTTCTGGCTAAATTTGAGTGGAAAAACTGTGATTAATCACTCCTGGGGATTAAAGAACCTCCATTGTGGAGTAAATGAGGCATCTTTATGATGGTTTAGTGTTGGAGCTCCAATCTCTAAACATTTGTTTTTAGATAAATACACATTAGCATTGATTCTACAGTTTATAAAAGTGACTGTGTGTATGAGTTAAATACCTGTGTATTGCTTTTTTGTCCAATGTATGCATTTGTTTTTTGACATTTTAATTTAAGTCTTAGAAATAAACTCGAACTTGATTGATCATCAAAGTAAATATTTGCAAAAATATTTAAATCAAGAAGCAGGGTAATTATGGATTTCCTATGGGTATGGTGCACCTCACAGTGGTGAGGTGTGCTGTAGGGGTGACAGAGGAGTTCAAGGGGGAGGTGGGACTACATCAGGGATCAGCTCTGAACCCCTTGGTGATGGACAGACAAGACTGTGGTGAGACCAGTCATGTTGTTGGACAAGAAACAGTGAAGAAAAGACAGGAAGCAGAGCTGGAGGTAGCAAAGATGAAGATGCTGAAGGGAAAAAACAGAACTCCGTAATGGCTTTCCATGTGATAACCCTTGTTAAAATGGTCATTTATATATTTTTTTTCTCTGAGTTTATGTTTGAATGATGGAGGTGGACTTTTTACCTATATCATAAGACGAGCTTTGGACTACAAACATGGCTACCCGGGGATTTCCTGTCACACAGGTGCTATGTTGATTACAAACATTACAAATGAGAGGTGAATCTGTCAGAATTCAGATGGAAGAGGCCTGACCAGAGAGAGGATTGCACTCATTATTAAGGATTACTGAGACGTTGGAGAAGAGTACCAACCCCGTTGGTGGAAGATGCTGGAAATCTATCTACCATTGGGTGAGACCTTCACATGCTTCATCACTGGACTGATCCGGTAAGTCACTTATTCGCCTGCTGCTGACGGAACGTTGATGACCCGCGATCCACTTTTGACTGCTTTCGCCTTAAAGGAGGAGGACGCCTCCGGGACGCGGTGATTGTGTACATAGGAACTATATATAAAGACTTTGGGGGCATCTGGGTGAAGGACTGGGGAAGGACTTGTAGAGTTTATGTGTAAATTGAAGAAAAAATGATAAATAAATGTTGTTTGATTGCAATACTTTGCTGTATTGTAGAGTGTTACAACAGTGAATATATTGGTAGAAGGATTCTGAGTCTAGAGCTGCCAGGCAACAGGTCTAGAGGAAGACCAAAGAGGAGGTTTATGGATGCATGAAGGTGGCTGGTGTTAGAGTGGAGGATGCTGCAGACAGGCTTAGATGGAGGAAACTGATTCGCTGTGGCGACCTCTGAAGGGAAAAGCTGAAAGGAAAAGAAGATGAGTGCAGGATTGGTGTCTTTTAAACATTTTTTTATATATTTAATAATGTCATGTTCTCCACCTGTGATGTCTGTGATCTACATAATTGCTCTCAGTAGGCTCTGCCCAGAAAAATTACTTTCAGATTAATCTAGTTTACTCTGTTTGTCATCATCAGTATCAAGTGACTATTGGATCAAATATTTCACTGGAAATGGAACAGACTGAATAAATATTGATTAATAATGAATGTGTTCAAAAGAAAAACTTGCTGCAACTCAAACAAGAAATGTGATGAGATCTAACATCCACCAGAGGGCAGTGTTGCACAACGTTTCACTCAGGATTCATGGTACCAACGTGACAGATGGTGATTTCTGCAATAATTGGACAAAGATATTAGAAGGGGAACCCAAATAAATTTTAAATCATGACATTTTCTCTTATTACCACAGCTGTGGTGCAAGAAAACGGTCTGTACTCTGATTTGCACAAACCAAATTGATTTCTTTAAAATTTTTCTTTTTTTTGTTTTGGCAGACAAATGAAAACAAAATTTGAAGCTCTTATTCAGGTCCAGTGTACTGTACAATCCAGGTACGAGTCATTTACCAAGAGTCTCAGCTTGTTGTGGGAATAAAAGGATGATTAACTTTTTGAAAAATTGGTGACAGACCACTGAGGTTTAACGAAAAGAACTCCATATATAAAGAAAACACTGAGTCACCAAATAAAAACTATTGAAATACTATGATAACAATAATGTATTATGTCATCTTATTATTGACTCAGATTGAAGTTTCAGCCTCGCACTAATCCTTTTTTTCCCCATCTTGGTGAAAAAGGGAAATTCAGGCCTCATGACAAGACTTGATAAAGCTGATTCATGCTTTTAAATTCCTGCATATTGGACAACAGTCTGCTGACTAATCTTCTAAAATAAACTGCTACGTTGCAGCTGTGAAGCTAGATTACAAGAAATGTGTAAATAAGGGAAATATGGAAGTGTGGTAAGGCTTACTCTGCATTTTTGTGTTTAAGTGAGTATTTCCTATGAAACGTCTATGGAAATGTGTTCAGGGCTCATGATCTTCCATCACTATGCACATTTTTAAGACACTATCTGGGCTCCACTTACAAAATGCTTCTATTGTTGAAATTTGAATTATTTGTGCTGAAATTCCCTTTTCTCAGAATCCACTAGAATTGCGTTAATTGTGTTGTTCGTAAATTTCTCTGGTGTTAAAGAGTTAAAAACTCCAACACGTTTTTGGTGTTTTTTAACTTTAAGCTAAATATTTTTTTATTCAGTTCATTGTGAGTCAGGAACAGATGAAAAAGAGCTGTTAGAAAAACAGTGATGTAGGTGCTGCAATCGGTGGACCACAAGTTCCTTGCTCCGCTCCATTCTGATGAATCCACCTGAGGGCAAATAGATCCATGTACGTCTTTGTTTCTGTTACATTTTCTGGCTCAAAACAATACGTTTGATAGCTCTGATCTTACTCAATATTTGATTGCACCTTTAATTAAGAACTACATTACAGAACTTTTACAATTTTTATCGTCTATGTCAAGTCCTCTCTGGAAATCAAATGCTTTTAATGGTTCCCAGGACTCTGTTTGTGACCAGAGAAGCTTTCCTGATTTTAAGTCACTTTTAACTCCAGTGAGCAGATTTAGATTTTGTTATTTTTGTTTTATTGCTTTTACTGTTAAATGTTTTTATTATTTCAGGGATTTTATTGGTTCTTTTTTTTTTGGCATTTAATAGTTTCATGATTTATTTTCTGTCCAGCACTTTGGTTTCTCCTGCTTTTAAAGGTGCTATATAATAAATTGATTGAAATGGAAAATTGATCATGTCAAGTTGGGGGTGGGAGGGGCTGTAAACTGGCTAGAAATCTCCACCGATGGCAACAAAAATAGAGGATCATTGTTGTCAGTAGAACTGTTTATTTTACAACTGTTGCTCATTTTTGACCGAAAAACAAAAAGATGATAAAGTGAGGTCATGTGATGGATTTTTTTGGGACTTTTACTTTTACTACTTTAATATTGGTGGCAGTGACTCGAGTGGTTGAGCAAGGCAGCCAATGATCAAAGAATTCAATCTCCACTCCCGAAATCAACCACTGCATCCTTGGGAACGGCAACTGTCCCAGTGTGGCCCCACTGGTGAGTGAGTACTTATGAATGTCCTGGTGAGAGGTGTTTACTGGCCGTCACGCCCCCGTCTGTCTGTCCCAGGGCAGCTGTGGCTACAGCAGAAGCATCACTAAGTAAGAATGAGGAGTGAACGGGTGCGTCAGGGAAAGTGCACGAACATCTAAACTATTATTATAAAAACAAGATGAATCGATTGAAGGTTAAGATTAATTTAATGTGTATTATAATTTTGTGCTGCTTTTATACTATTTTTTTTTAACTTCTGCATGAAAAAAGATAAAAATGTTTATTACTTTAAGGTTTAAGTTCACCACAGGAATGTAGGTTTTTTTATTTCTGTTCTGAAGCTGCACTACCCTACTCTGAGGTGAGGGGGGACCTTCTTTCTTGTTCCTCCTTTTATGAGGCTCAGTGAACAAAGAGTCTGAGTTTAGGAAACATGAGCTGTGCACTCAGTTTTTTTCTTTCAGCTCTGCTGAAAGTGGGACGTCGGCCTCTGTTTAACCAAAGGCCGATTCAAACGATAGGCTTCCTGGTACACTGCAGGTACTTTTTCAGAACAGAGATGCAATTGTATGTTGGGCCCCTAGTCTGGAAACGAAGTAGCATTTTTCTGGTCTGTGCAAATTTTTGCATACCGAAAAAGCAAGGTTTTTCACAGGTGTAAGCAGAAGTAATGGTCTGTTGAAAAACAACTTGACCCTAAAGTTTTTCTTTAGGCAAAAATATATTTTTAAGAGGCAAAGGTGAAAGCTCTTTTCATAACTTAGCTTTATAAAAAAAAGTCATAAATAAAAGTTTGAATAAAGAAACGACTGGTGACAGACTGAAGTGTTATCTGCAAATGCTGGTTGATGGAGGAGCCTTTAAGTCATGCTTTGTCAGTCCTGTAACACGAGAATGAGGGCTAAACTAAAACATTGAATTTACACTGTAAAACCTTTAACACTAAATTTCCAGGATTTTACTCATGTCAGTTTCACCGGTCTAAATCTTATAACGTATTCTTTGGTCAAATTAATTTAAATGTATAAATGGTCTTGCTTTAAAGATCATAAACGACACAATCCAAAAGTATCAAACATGAGGTGTCACCACAGGGAGCGCTGCTATAGGTGACAGACCAGCATAAATGTAGGACTACATTTGATCTTTCAAAGTAAAAGGCCCACAGATCTGTAACACCATACCCGCCAAATTAAAAGCCCTCCCAGATTTAAAATAATTTACTTGCAAAATAAAACGATGACTGAGGACATGGCGTCAGTTGCATTTGCAACTACCTTTTTTTTTTTTTGGTCCAGTCCCTTTTAAGTAAATTATTAAAAATACATCAGTTTAAGTATTGTTACTTTTTATTGTGCAGCTTACTGTACAATAAGGAACTGCAAAGTATTTTACAGTTCTCTATAAGTACCATGCAGCACTGTAAATTCAGAGGGGATTCTTTCCTTCCGTTTTTTTTGCAAGAGGTCCTCAGTTCAAATCCCGGACGAGCCCCCACTTTGTTACGGCTGGCTCTAGACCAGGGGTGGCCAAACTATAAATACTCTAAAATGTTCTGTTTTAAAATAATTTTCAATCAAGGTTAAGTCATGTTTATGTCCAGATCTCATGTAGTTTCTTTCTTTTACGAGGTGAATTACCAAAACAAGCCACAATCCTCTCCTGTTCCGGCCCTTCTGTCAAATTTTAGAATCCTTTATGACCCACGAGTAAGAAAGTTTGCCTATCTCTGCTCTAGACCGTAACAAGGGGAGACGAAATCGGTTTAAGGACTGAAAAACACTTCAATGTGTATCAATTCAATTTTATTTATATTGCCCAATATCACGAAAACAATGGCCTCATTGAGGCTTCATCAGAAAAGTCAATGCCTCGTAGCACAGAGAAGAAGCCTAGAAGAAGAGAACCGCCTCCTTGAATTCCAAAGGCGGAGCTTTAATCCAGAGCTCGGAGATGCCAAAACCCCTGCACCTGCGCAGGAGGAGGAGAAGACGAAGGACAGAAAACAGAAGCCAAACCAAGACGGCTCAGGGATGTAAACAAGTAGATATTTTAACCACTAGGATGTGAGAATCTGTCTCCTTCATCTTATCAGAACATAACAAAATGGTTTGTGTCTCTCACACTATCGGACCCTAAGCAGTCCAAGGTTGTATTCAGACTGGAAAACTTGTTAACAAAACCACGTTACTAAAGATCTCCAATTATTCACGAGTAAAGCAACGAGAGTTTGTTGCTGCCATTGACTGTAAAATCACTGGACAGCTCAACCCCTCCCTTCTTGTGCTCCAAATGGGAAGTACTCGCTGGTTTCAAGAAGGCCAAAATCCCATAAACTTCCATTGGAAAAACTAAGTTTATTTGTCTGGATAACCATTCTTGATACCTTCTTCTTGACATCTTTTGTCTAATCCTAATTTTATTTTATTTTATAAACTGACCAATCAGAGGCTTCAGTAAAAGCATGTGTTGCTCACTGGCCCCTCCCCCAACGTTTGACAGATTTTCCCGAGCCGCTTTGAGTGAAAGGAGTGACTCACCATGACTGACGACAGTAGTTCCTCTAAAAATGTGACTCAGACTGACTCGGACTAATCACTCTTACGGGTTTCTTTGCTGGGAGATAAATGCAACATTCCCAGAATGTTCTCGAGCTGTGGATTTTTAAATAAAATGGCACACTCCTTTTTTTTTTTTTCTCATAATGCTCATTTGTTTACTGTAAGTTCTTGTAAATCACAGGATTTTTCTTTGTGCTTTTGTCATTGCAATTTACAGTATGGCACCTCATGAGTTAAATAGGATGGAGATGCTACACCAGCCTTTTGACATCAATGTATGTGAAGATTGACGCCATATTGGGAAGGGCAGTAAACTGACACTAGCAGACACAGTAAAATAGCCATAGAATGCTTAATATTGGTCTGATTTATACATAAAAAAGACTGATAATCAAAAATAAGACCCAGGTTGTGGTATTAATGTTAAAGGCGCAGCAGATGAATGACATTTAAAACTTTTCTATAAATACGTCATTATATAGGAAACGCAATGGTTGAGATGATGCGTCTTCAGGTCAACAGGGATATCAAAACCTCCATAGTTTATCATCTATGTGCACCTCAGCCATCAATTTATACATTTAACTAATCTAAATTCAATGAATGCTAATTAAGTAATCTTTACTTTACAATAATGCTTTTTTCTTTTTTTCTGCTGGGTTTTGTTATTTTAGTTTGGGGTTGGATCTTGGTAGTCTTTGTTTGCGTGCTTTATTTTCTTTTTTTAGGTAGTTTTGGTTAGGCAGTCATTAGCAGGGAGCTGTTGACTCTGACGGTTGACATAACTGGGTCAGCAGTCTCCGTGACTTATTTTATGTCTGGCCAAGAAGAGATAAATGAGCCACATGTGGATCTGGAGTCGCAGATTGCAGACTCCTGGCTTAAAGTACTGGCATTTCTTAACGGGAAATTCCTGGAACATTTCAATGAAAGGCTAAAATTAAATTCTGTTTTTATCCTGAGGGCGTTCAGAGGTTATTATTCATGGTAGTAGTGGTGGTGTATGAGTAAAGGCAGAGCACAACCTGTACAAGTTGATGGCAGGGAAACTCGCATAG
>NC_050532.1:21857577-21867610 GCF_002922805.2 Oryzias melastigma
TTAGTCACCAAAACCCCATTAAAAACAAGTTTTTATGATGAGATTGTAGAGGGAAGAAAACGAGAGAGCCATCTGAGAAGCAAAGAATAATTCCAATTTTTTGAACTGAATTCAAAGATAATGTTTTCATGGTTCTATGTTAAAGCTGTGTTTATTTATTATTGATGAAAATTTTTTTTTTTTTTTATTAAATCTATATATGTCAGGGTTGTTTCTGGTGAAGTGTGTGTCATGGTTTGGCAGAGCTTTGTCCTTTTCTCTTCCTGATTTAGTAATTTCTCATGTTGCTGCTTGTTTTGTTTCTGAAAAAAACTGCTATTACTGGCAGTGACCGTTTTTGACGGTGAATTTGCAGACTTTTCCTGTCTGTTTCTCTAGTGGTTTTGAGACCACATATGTTCTAAGACTTGTGGCTGAATCCAAAGTGCTTCCTTACCCCTGGGATTACTCCCTACCTTTACTTTTATCCCTCCAAGTGGAAAGAAATGGAAAAAAATGTGTTTTTTAAATTTGGATGTTGTTACTACGCGATGATGTCAAAAATGGCTGCTTGTTATTTACGTTTCCACGTAGCTGCCAGTGCTAGGAAAATATATAACACTGATTTTATAAAAAGTTCATAGTATTAAAAGTTCATGGAAAAACGTCAACACACTTTCAATCACCACAACGGTTTCAAATCCTCCAGCAATGGGACCAGTTGGGAGGAGCTAGAGGGATAAAGAAGCAATTCAGATTTGACCTTGTTCTTATAGTAAATTTGGTCATCTCTTAATACTTGATTTTTTTTATTTCTTTCAACATGAAAATAAGTTAAATTTCCAGTAGTTTTCACAAACCTGGATGTGTGAAATTTGTCCTCCAACCCCATGGGGAGTGGTGAGCTGCAGACACAGCATCCGAGTATCAATATTAAGGTGAAGTATCGATACTAGTGTGATGACGTCAATACTTTTGTTGCAATTTTCTCTAATATGTACAGTAAAGAGCTTGAATTTACTCATGGACTTCATGCAAGTGCAGCTTTGGTCTGCAGGGTTGCCAGATTGGACAAAAAAAGCCAAATTTGAGTATTTGAGTACTGCACAATTTGTGCCCAATTTGGCAACTTTGTGTGTAAACAGCGCACCACCTCCTCGCAGCTTGCCCCTCACCTCCCTGCCTCATTGAAGAGTCATTAAAGAGCCACATATTTGCACATAATGACAAGATTTTTTGTTGTAGTTTATATTTTTAATCATTACATTGTTGCTTTTATTTACTCTCTTCACTGGTGACTTTAATATTTTTTTACTGCTCTTATTTTAAATATATACGTTTGCGGTGCTGTTACTTACATTTTTGCTTTTTAAACTTTGTACTATTGCTGTTATTATAATGGTATTTTATTATTAATAGACATGTTCTATATTTGATGTATTTGCTGTAATTGGCCAATAAACGCTTTTATTTGCCAAAAGTTTTGGTCCTGTTCCGGGTCCGGTTCCTGGTCATGAACAGCTGACGTGTGTCTTCAACTCAAGCAACTCTGGCGCTCCTTACTGATGCTAAGCTATCAGCTCTGATGGAGCTTGAGGCTAAGCTATATTGATAATTCATATAGATAAAACGATGTGGTCGAGTCGGGGTGGGATTATATAAGTTTACTTCCCTGCACTCCCTTTAAAGTGATCAACTTGTGATTTATTATGTTATTTCATGTAGTATACCTGATTGTGTGAAATAAACCATTTCATTCATTAATTTCCAAAATTATTCTATGATACTGTCAGGAACTGGAGGACCCAAACGCAGGAGACCGGGCTAGGTAGCAGAAGCTTAAAATATTTAATAAATCAACCAAAACATGAGAAAAACGCATGGAGAAACAAAAAAGTTGACTGAACAGAGCAGATGACCTGACAAGCTGAAAACTAAACACTTAAATAGGCATACTAGCCCTGCAATTACTTGGTATTGGATTGACATCCAAATTCCCAGCATCCTCCACGCCTACCATGAACCTTTGGAGGTTGAAACCCCTCAGTCCAACCTCTTAATGCTGAGTGAGACATGATGTCTCTTTGGTTTGACTCGACCATTGAGTTGAACTCACAACCTTTCCGTCGCAGGGCGGACACTCGACCACAAGGCCACTGAGCTGGTTTACATGAGACGAACTTCATATCATGTGCAGGACAGAAAGAAAAGCCCCTTTAAAACAAACCTTTGAGGATTTCAAAAATATATCGAGTTCTGCCTGATCAATAATTGCAAAAAAAATATATATTTTTGTCGTTTTACAAAAAACTAGGAGGTGTAGTTTAAAGAAGTGTTAGAAAAGCATACTTGTGGTTTATTTAAAGGGCCCATACCATAATTTTCTTAACTATATCCATATATTTTACCTTTCGAACACTAAAAAATAAATAAATTGTGAAATATTAGTTATTTTCGTGAACTCTTTTCATACTCTGAAGTAAAATATCTTTATCTCTGAGGCTCCGCCTTTTGCTCCTTTAGGGTGCCGCCCATTTCAAGATTCATTTATTGTCATATGCACAGCTTACACTGACATACAAAATGATGTTCAAGTACAATCCGAACAAGATCAGACATATAACAGAAATACACAACACAGTTCAAAGTTGACTGAAGTGCAGCAGTGACTCGCAGACTGTTTTAAGTGTGTGTGTGTGTGTGGGGGGGGTGTAGATGGTTTACATTGGGGAGGGAGGTGTCAGAAACCAAAAAATGTTGTATGTCAACACTGAGTACAACGTGTAAATATAAGAAAAAAACACAATTTAACACAGAAGCATTTGAACACAGCTGCTGTTTACACTCTGTAGACGCAGATATGTTTTGAGAGCCAAACACCCTCAGCTTCTGAGGGGAGTCTAATTAGATAAGACTCTTTCAGGGGCCAGCGGTTGTTTGTTCTACCGGTTGAGTCCCTGACAGGTCTTGGGTTTTTGAGTCAAAATGTGGGTAATTTAGACCAGTTCACCCTCAATTCCGGCTGAAAATCGCTCCATCTTGGCATCCATCTTTAGCACAAGTTCAAGAATCGTGAGCACCCTGCTTAAGTGGGCAAGACAAACACAGTGCTTTCAATCTGCTTGTGAAAGTTTCTCACTGTGAGTCTCTACTCCCTGAAGGTTCTTTCCACAGAGATCCGACATATAGCCTCTCTTCGTCTTCCGCTCCCTGACTGCACAATAAATCAGAAACCCTCCGATCCCCATTAGGAGGAATCCAAATAGATACACATCCTCAACATCTTCCACAGACAGCTGGGCCAGACCCATCAGCTCCACTTGCTCCATGGATCGTTGGTGTATCCAGCTACGTGGGTTCTGTCTGGGCAGGAGGGGTCCGCTTTGCTGTTCCTTAGTGTGGAAAAAAACTTAACTTTGTCATGACTTCCTTGTCAGTGTGTCACCTAATGGAAAAAAAAAATAAAAAATTAAAAAAAAAATATTGATGTGCATGCTGTGTAGTGTGGGAATTGTTCTTAAAATTTGGCACAGACTAAATAGTGATGGCTAATGGTTCATTTTGCAGTAAAATGATAAAAACATTGTTATGATTAGCACTGGCTGTGATCTTTTATGTTCTCTTTGAAGCATCATCAATCTCCTTTTCACGTGGACCTTCCTGCCTTTATTCAATGTCCATGTTCAACCCAGTTCTTTCAATTCGCCCCTTGTTTGTTTCACCTACAAATAGTCTTATCCTTTTCTCTACCAGGAAATAGTCTTCTCCTTTTCTCTACCAGGAAATAGTCTTCTCCTTTTCTCTACCAGGAAATAGTCTTCCCCCTTTCTCCACCAGGAAATAGTCTTCTCCTTTCCTTAACCAGGAAATAGCCAGCTCCCTTTCTCCTGCCGTCTTTACATTCATCTCCTTACCTCCATCTGCTTGCACCATTCTCGGATATGTTCAGGATCTATCCCAACATGTTGTGTAGATTCCTCAGCAGAAGTTTGTCAGTTTAAGTAACAAACATCTGTTTGAGCTAAAATGTATTGAAGGCTGGACACAATCGGAAGATATACGGTATTCTGCATTTAAAATGAAAGTTTTTTTTGTTGATCACCGCTAGCTCCGTTGAGTAATTGGGTGTTGGTGTTAGACTGGGGGTGGAGCTGTCAGAGCAGACTCTTCCTGAAAGGGGCTGTCTCACTTTGTGACATCAGCATGTGAAGACCTGCTTGTTTTTGTGGGTATGAGAGGGTATGAAAGGGCAGGTTTTAAGAGGATGACTCAGAAATGCATGATTGGATTAAAATACTGCTTTGGGGTTCTTTATCGTGAAGAATGAGCAGTAAAACGCACTTAAAAGTTCAAGAAGTTGATTTTTCACGGTATGGCTTTTTAAGGTATTGTGAATGAGAGGGCTGGTCAGGAATTTACCTTTTATGCTCTGTTTTTTTTAACTGCTTTCTTCTGCAGAAAGAATTTGAAAACATATGTGCTAGCAAAAAAACGTCACATTTGCATTTTATTGGGGATCAAAAGTAACTGTGAGAAAAAAGGTTTTCTGCACCCTAAGCAAAAGAGGATTCTGCGGTTTATCTTCCTGAGCAGCTGAGGTCTACCCAACGTGATTTCCGTTTCTGTCTTGAAAATGTCCTCCTGTAACTGATGACTTCTCACCAGCATCTTCCCAAGAAAGGTAGCATTGCGTAAATGAAAAGGAGAAACGATTCCGAGCATTTGACACGTGCTGATTGATGTCGGAGCCAAATATCAAACTTCCATGGTGACCTTTCACTTTAAGGTGTGTAGGTTTCAGGTGAACTTGAAGTCACATGAAACTTTTCTCATGCAATTCTTCAGTTTCTTTTTTGTTGCTGCTTCTAGTTTCAGTGAAGCATCTTATCGAGTTTTCTGCAGCAAACTTACTTTCATTTAAGTTCAGAATCTGCAGAACACTGTTTTCATTCTGTAAAATCTATGCATCAATCTCCGAATTAACACTTTTACGTGAAGTTTAGCATTGGCAATGTTTATGTTAGAAAATTTAGTTGCTCAAAAAATAGGTTTATATTTAAGAGGGCTTAGAAAACAGGTGGCTTTGCATCCAGTGTGTGTTTGGATGTACACAAAACTGTTTAGTGCATTTCTTGTTGTGGCTTCCAACCACAAAATTCTGCTCTCACTTCCTGTGGAAAGCATTTGTGCTGCGTGTGGGCTCTTGCCCATTTTAGCTTTTCACACATTATGACACTTGTTGATGGCAGAGGATGACACCTTCGTCTACTTTAGAAATATAAGACAAACGGGCCAGTTTCTCCAGCGGCATCAAGTATATTTCAGAGACGCTACACACTTCAGGTAAGTGATCAACACCGAACTGTTTTCAGCACTAAAGCTTCCGATTATCTTAACACATCGCCGTTTCTTTGATGGTAATGTTGTTAGAATGTAATTTTCTCAAAAAATAGATGCCAAATATTTCAACCAGGAATTAAACAATGTTTGTGTTTTAAGGTGGAATGTTGGGTTTCTCCAGAAATGTGGGCCTCAGTGGAGCAATCTTTTGCTACATCACCTGGACTTTCTGCACTGCAGGTAACTTTTTTTTTTGTTTGTACTTGCTTAGTATGAAAATAAATAATGCGTTTCCTGTTATTTCTAAGCTTCAACTACAAAATAAAAGTTAAAAAGAAGTCTTGAGCAGAAAGATTTTGTCAGAATTGCTTCATTATAGTGTATTAGTGCACAAAATAGTGCGTCCGCTGCACTATATTGTTCTTGAGTAGTGAGGTAATTCGACATTGAAAATGCATTTTATTATCAGCAAACGGATAATTCTGTATAAAAAGGTTTTATAAAATGAGGCACGTGGTTTTTTTTATTGTTCTCTGCTAAACCACCATTGTTTTTTCCGCTTTGTACTGATACGATGACCCAAATTACCATTTGGGTCATCGTATCTGTTTCTGTATCTCCTTCAAATGCTGATTTCGTGTTTTTCAGTTTGTCAAACTACTAAAACACAACATATTTTAGTCATCAAATAACACAAATTTAAAAGATAAAATTCATGACCCCTTTTTTGTTTAAGCTGAAGACTCAATGACATGCCTGAAACTTGAAAAATAAAACATACGAATTATTGGAACCATCCTAAATAAATGAGTTTTTACATATTTAATTGTGATATTAAATTAATATTTACTTTTTTTGCCTCCCTGTATAAATTCAATGTTTTGTTGTTACTAAGCATCTATAATTGCATCATAATGGACAGAAACAAACCAAAAGTAAAATAAGGCGATGAGTTCCTTAAATTATGATTAAACAAAAAGGGGACTTTTAAAGGAAGTGAAAGTTTGACAAACTCACACCAAAAATGTTTTTATTTTTTATTTTTTTTATTTAAACTTTTATAAACACCAGATGTGTTAAATATTTTAAAATGTGTTATTGACAAGCTATTTACCATCTTAAAAAAAAAGGTGAGAGACAACTAAATCCTTGCAGACATCTTGCAGTAGGAGACAGTGGGCGGGGCCTCCTCTTCAAGAAACCACTTAAAAAGAAAAAGGTGGAAAATAAATGTTCTATAAATGATGGCTGACAACCACGAGATGATATGAAGGAATATTTTAGAAGTGTGAATCCACCCCCTTTCTTATTTAGTGATTTAATCTGATTCACTCCTAGTTTTATAGCCACAGATGTGTCCGTGTGTGTGTATTGCTTAAAAAAAGTTGTAATTCTCGCTGTTTTTTTTTTTTTTTAATAAGCGAAGGAGTAGACAGATTATAGGAAACGATGGAGAGCAACAGTTTGTCTACACAGCCTTTGAAAAATAAAAGCAGCAGTTTCTAAGATGAAGCTTCCTCTTATTATCATTATGTAAAATCTAAGTTTTATTAAGTTGATGGTCTGTATAAAAACAAGAATAAAGGCTAGGAGCACCTAAATAAGCTTTACCATAGCAACAACAACAACCCTGCACAGAAAAACATTTTCTAATGCATCTGATTTTTGTTTCTATGGGGCGGCTGTGGTAGAGTGGTCGACCCCTGATTGCAGGATTGTAGGTTTGGTTCCCACAGAGTGTCGAAGTCACTTTAGGCAAGACGCTGAACTGCACATTGGCTCTTGTGGTTATAGATTATGTTCAGCAGTAGAGCCTTCATTAGTGTTTGAATCGACGTAATTGCAGTAGATTCTGAAGGAGAAAAGCGACTTTTCTCCTTCAGAATCTACTGCAATTACGTCGATCATGTTAACAATTAAACATTTCCAGTATGTTAAAGATTTTTATGTTTAAGTGTCACCGGCAATGTCTCAGGTCTTAAAGGGTTAACGCCATTAACGGTCAAATACACTAAAAAAATATGTATTTTCTTGCAGGTTTGCGGTTTAAGGGCTTCGTTTAGTGGCGAGCGAGCCTCTACTTCCTGTGTGAAAAATGGTTAATTAAGTCAACTAGTTGACAGGACTTCTTTTGAACTGTATCATGAAGTCAGACCTGCTGCTGTGGAATAACTTGTCCTAAAAATGTTTCCCTGTTCATGCTGTGGTAGGAAATAAATTGAGGTGAACTCCAACTGTTGGGGAAAATGTCTTGAAATGGGGGCTTTGATCTGGTGTGGGGGTTGAAAATCAAGCTTTAAAAAACTGTTTTCCACCACAAGATTGACAGCTGGTTTGGGTGTAAGTTGAGCTGTAGGAGTGGGTTAGACAGCTCTTTTTTTTTCCCTTTTTTTACTTTTTAAGGGTTTTCTGTACACTGCGTGCTCTGACTTTAGGTTAAACTAGGTGGGCACCATCTGTGCAAATGTCCCGCCTTCTTTCCTGAGTAAAAACAATGATGACATTGTGCTTCAGCATCTGCTATTGTGCATAACGTTTCCTCTCTGCAGTAGTGAAGCTGCTTCATTGCTACTGAACACAAACCGAATCCTTGTCTTCTGTTGTGCTGCCAGCAGGACTTCCATCTTATAGTTCTATTTTCTTCTCAACTAAAAGCAGTCATGTTTTCATGCTAATTTCATTTTTAGAACCTTATTTCTTGCTGCTATTTTTTACCTTTCCTTGAACGATACATGAAACTTTTTTTCCGTGAATCATAGGTGGCAAATGAGATCATTTTAAACTGGCAGCAGTTCATTTTAATTTCGCCTCAGAGTTGTGTTGCTGTGGAGCAAGCCCACCCCCACTTCCCATTACCCATTTACATGCTCTTCCGCTAGCTTACAGCAGGGGTCCATAAACTTTTTCCTGTGAGGACCACGTAACTGTTTTCTTCTCTGGTGTGGGGCCGGGGTCGGTTTGTAGGCTAACAAAAGGAGGGGCCTCTGGTCACATCAAAGATGGTGCCAGAAATGGAAATTTTGCAACTTTAGCCGGTTGTGTTAAAGGACATTTCCTAAACTTTAAAATATCATTTTTGAAAGAGTTTTCTAAAGTTTTCAGAACAATGAACTTTTAAGCCTTTAAATGTGAATAACTGTAACTGTCTAGCAGTTTAGTGTGAGAGACGATCTTCAGATAAACATTTTTTTTTCAAGTCAATATTAACAAGTGTTCAATTTGTATAACTACACCTGTTTACCTGTGGCAAAATACTGCTTTTTCTCTGTGAATTAGCTGATCACATAAGTAGTTATTACTGTATTTCTAAACAAATGTGTATAAATGTGTAAACTCAAAATTTAATTGAATGGAGAAGAGAAAAAAAAAACATAATGTAATCGATCCAGGCTCAAATTGTTTCTGGAAATTATTATCGACACCCAGCCCACATGTAAACCTTATCTCTCCAAACTTTATCCTCTTTTCTCAGACAAACATGAACATTTTTACTTGTTTCTCTCGTTTAAACTCTTAAAGCTCAAAACTTCCTAGAAAACAAGTCCAGTTTTATAGAATGAAAATAAATATCTGATCACGATTAGAGCTGCACGTAAAAGTCATGTTCTGGTTGGGGCTTGATTGCAAATATTTGTCCTCCATCATGAAAAAAAAGTTACAAGAATATTTTTTAATCAAAACCCTCCACAGTAGATGATCCCCTCCCGTCCTCAGGAGTCGATCCACAGGCGAGGCTCACTGTGCTGGAATGAGGCCTCGCTGTGGGTTTTTGTTCTGACCCGTGCAGTAAACCTGCACCTGGTGGCTCCTGGAGGATTACAGGAATGTCTAAGACTACCAAGACTTATATAAAGTTATGAAAGAAATTCCAAAGGTGCAGACGTTTAAAAATTGGTGATTAACTTGCAACAAAGGAGGCAGGTTTAAGTAAAGGGTCTTTTTAGTAAATGTTACTTCACTAGTGCAAACATGTAGTTTTTTTATTTAACTTTTATGAGCTGCTTTGTTTGCTAAACTTTTCTATCGCTGTTTTTCACAGATGGGACGTTTATCGCACAGCCTGCTGGCAGCACAGTGATCCTGAACTGCAACACGTCGATTTCCGACCTCACCCAACTAACATGGGAACTGAATGGAGAGCAACTGTTTGCCTTTTCAACCTTAGATAATGGAACATTGCATGAAAACCCAGCAGCTTCCAGGCTGAACGTGAGACTGAACCTGAACCAATCGACTATCCAGCGTTATGCACTCATCATAGAAAGAACTAATAAGTCCCACTCAGGAAACTACACCTGTGAGACGGCCACAGGCAAAGGATTAATAAATCAGAAATGGGAACTTCTCATTACAGGTATGTTAAATCTGTCTATTAAGTCCTTACAGAAACCAGAATAGAAAGTCAGAGGTCACAGAACCAATCAATCAATGTACAGCACTTTTCATATTTTTAGCACAAAGTGGTGTACTAGGGGTGTAAGAAAATGTTAAATCTGTAAAATATCGCAACACTTAATTTGGCGATACTTGTATTGATTTTAAAATACTACCAAGGAAATATTTAATTATTGCTTGAAAGCAAACATGTAGTTCAGCCTTACTTTTGTCATCCCCGTAAATGTTTCTTGAATTACCAGAATTAAAGCACTATGACTGTGCTTGGGTAAAAGCAACTTATGAGATGCAGTTGTATTACTTAAAGGGTGACCAAACC
>NC_050532.1:21867717-21875935 GCF_002922805.2 Oryzias melastigma
TTTTTTTTTTTTGTCCATTTTTTTAATTTTGTTTTTCCCTCATGTTTACTACATGTTCATTTTGAAAATAAATTCAAAAACCGTCTGTGTGCTGCCCCCTACAAGTTGAATTGAGGTATTACAGTTGAATTTTGTAATGGTCAAACCATGTAAGACCCACGTCATTTCAGAATAGAAGTCCATGATCTGCAGCTCCAGTAATAACAGTCCTCTTCTCCAGCTTCACCCATCTGACTAGATTTTCAAATTTCGGCTGTGGGTGGAGTCAACCTCCAACTTTCCTGTTTGGTTACCTTTTAAGCTTTTTCTTAGAGACCGCTAACAAAAAACGAGGCCCATAAGCCTGAAAAGAGGCCTCTCTGTAAATTTTGTTTTTTTGCTGTAAGAATGGTGAGCAGATCAATGCTGGAAGATCATATTGTACTAAAAGATCTGACAGATAAGAAGCTGCAAGATCATGAAGACATTTGAAATATTATTCAATTTATATTAAAGAAGATCTTGTGACCACAGCACCAACAACCTCTGCACATAAATGTAGGCAACACAAACATCAAAGAGGATTCATCATAAAAATATATTCATTTCTTTATTTATCTTTGGATAAATGTTAAATTTAAAGTTAGTAAATTAGTTTATTTATGTTGTTTTAACTGTGGTGGGGAAAGTCAGCAGATTATGTTTTCTTTATTTAGCTATTTTTGAGTGAGAAAGTCCCAAAGATGTTCTCCAGATCACGTGGGATGCCAATTCAACTGACTCTGGATCTATTAATAATGTAAATTAAATTAATTTAAAGAAATCAGTTTTGCAATGGGCTATTTTTGTATTTCTTCACCTAGAACATAAATAAATTTGAATATACTTAAAATGATGGGGAATTTCTGATTTGAAGACATGAAATAGAATTAAAACAAATCTTTAAATGTGGGTTAATATGAATTATTAATAATTAAACGCTCACTCATTAAACTCCTAAAATTAAATGACACAATTTATCATATTTTGATTTCAGAAACAACTTTCTTCTCTTTTGGCCCATAAGGTTCTCAAGTAGCTACTGGTTTAAAACGGCTTATAGAGTAATTTAGCCCATCAGGATCAAGAAATAATAACCAGGGTTCTCAGGAACTGCTGGGGCCCAGATATTTTTGATTTTGTAACCAAAACTGAATTTGAACACGGGTTGCATTTGTGGACTTTGAATATCCCCGTGTTAGCAATTTGAACTCAACATTAAAGCATCACTGCTTCAAAGAACACTGATTCTGCAAAACAAATTTCCCGTCTCTCAATTCTCTGCAGTGCAAAAGGGAAGTCGAAGGCAAAACAAAAAGCAGAACAAAAATTAAAATATTAAACAAAACCCAAGAAATGATTAAAGCAGAGTTAAAGATCTAGATTGGTAATGTAAACAAAGCAGCTGAACAAAAAATGTCAGGACTTTTCTTTTCTGGCAGAGAAGTTCTGGGCCACAGAATTCTGTTTTAAGTTCTCCGTAAATAGAAGAAAATTTAACATTATCAATGGTGACTGTTATGTTTAGGTTCTACTAAAAACCTACTTCAATATTCGGTCAAATTGGCTTCTAAAGTTGAATTCAATGAGAAATTGTTTTGTGCATCAACAGATATAAAGACACTTCACACATTTCATTAACTGAGTTTATTTTAACCCTATTTGTTGCAGCGCAACACCCGTCTGCGGTTTCTCAGCTGTGCAGCATTTTAGGAAACGCGTTTCTATGCAATAGTCTTTATTGTTGCACAACTGGTACCAGTTTTTGAACTTTTCTTCATTTTTATGTTGTATTCTTCTCCTCTTTCCACAGAGGAACCTGAAAACTTTCAGATTTACATTATTGTCGCGGCTGTTGCCGTTCCTGTGTGCGTCCTGCTCTTAATGGTTTGTGTGGTTACGCTGAGACGCTCCTCTAAACAGAAACCAAAGTAAGTCCTGTTTCATTCTACCTTCCTTCACAATGTGATTAAAAAGAAATCCTGGATTAGTAACAAAAATATGATTTGTTTTCTTGCAGAAAGATTATTCGCTCTTTAAGACCAAAAAAGGTAACTATAAATTTGTACATGAAGTGTTTAGTCTGCAGAAATAAAAGCTTCTGTGCGGACAAAAGCACTCACTGCTTATTAAAAAAGCATTCCTGCTGTGTGGTAAAGCTCAACTACAAGACTTGAAGGGTTGAGGAGAAAAACAGGAAATACTTTACTCCCAAAAGGCACAAGTTTAAGTTTAAACACTCAAGTTTAACCCCTTCATGCCATATGTCACTAATAATTATGTCCCGCAGCAGTCCTGGACTGTAAAGACCAGATTGTTTTTTAAATTCTTCCTTCTTACTGCACCTTTAGGTGAAAATGAGACCACTGCCACATGCTCAAAACTCTCTAAAATGTGCTAGTAGTCTGGGAAAATTTATTTTGGCGTAGTGAAGGACTTCCTGTTGTAAAAAAATAAAAATAAATAAAAAATGGGGCTCAGAAATGTAAAAAATAAAAATCCAAAGACAAAACCAAAATTTGGGGAAATCCAAAGTTTTTAAATTATTATCTGATGGCCAAAGGACCAACGGCTTGGCGTCCATTTTGTGGTAAAATGTTACATTTGGTGATTTCCACATTTTCCCACAATTTGGGAAAGTAAACTTTTGTTCACACACAACACGAGCTTAAAGCTTTGTACAATTTTCCTCTCTACTCCCTAACGAATAAAAAACAATCATGCCCACTCCTTTTTTCTTTTTTTTAATTGGCAAATGACATCACAGATTTTACAAAGGAAAAACCTAAACAATACATGTATTTTATGATGATTATTCATGAATCCACTGTGTTCTTATGATGAAAATGTGGATGGTTTATTTAAAAAATACATTTAAATCATTTAAACTCTTTTTTTGTCCCACAGAATTTTCAAACGCAATTTATTGTGGTCCCTATTCCCAAATCTAGTGAGAATCGATGCACAGTGGTTTTTCGCTGAGAATTCTGGGAAATTTCTAGGGTACTCGATAATGGAACTAGATTTGCAATTCCTTGAAGAAATTGCATCTGATTGCTAGGAATTATAGATTCGGACAGCACTATAAGTAGCAATCGCACCATTTAGCGAGTAGTGAAGGAGTTCGGACATAACAGCCAAAGTTTTGTTGACCTTTGACCTTGTCATAAATAAAAAAAAAAATCACCTTTAGCTACACCTATAAATTTAGAACCAGTCCGAATTCTTTCCTTCTTGGAGTTATGAAAAGATAGTGTCTCCGAATTCGGACGTCACTTCCACTCTCACGCCATAAATATTCGCCGGTCAGCATGGAGCTTCTAGCTCTCGAATATACATAAAAGTGGATTTATAACTTTAAAAAGGTCATAGTAAAACAAAAAATCATTACTTACATTTAAATGTAAACTTCTTTGGTTCTGAATGCCCCCACGTGCAAAAAAGCACTTCTCCTCTGTAGCACAGTGCGACACGGAACGAGAGTTTCCCCTTAAAAAAATGATTTTGGACAACCCTAGCACTACAAATACCCCTCCAAATGGAGTGGTAGGGCAGAATTTTATTGGACCTCAAACTCGCAATAGAGGCGTTTCCTTGTTTCTGTCCTTCCTGGAATATAGTGAAAATATAATACTCAAATGTGTCGCTTAAACTGAATGAACCAATATAACATACAATATGACTATAGCAGGAATATGGCTGTGGCTACTAAAAAAAAACATCCGTTGCCAAGGAAATCCAACCGTTTATTTTAGCCAAATCTTTTAAAAATCATATAGACGGGTTCGTCACCTCCAGGCGACCAAAACGTAAAATGGTTGCTATGGAGATAAAACAAACAGAAAAGCAGCCATTTTGAAAAAAGTGGGTTTTAGTGATTTTGACCGGAATGGCGGAGAGTGAGCTCCTAAAGCAGAAACTCAGTCAGTGCCTAGAAAAAGATGTCATGGAGGGGTGGTGAGGGGTGATCTGCGGCCCTAATAACTTTACATTATTTATATAGCTGGAAATAAATATCAACCTTAATTGATTTGAAGGGAAAATGGCTTAACAACTAAAGATCTTAAAATAGTATTTTTCTTCTCAGTTGCTAAGTTTTCATTTTGACTGAACTAAGTGTTATTAAAACAGAGACTGAATCTCTAAATGTTAATTCTGATCTAATGTTTTTTTTCTTTTTTTCTTTGGCAGCAAACAGAAGCAGTTTATGAAAACCACTTGGAAATTGAACGTTACCATGAGCGTTTCAATGTCTGTCAATCATGAACTCAGAGATTTGTAGATCTAAACTGTTTTGTTGATAAATGTAAATATTTAAAAGAAATTCTTAAGAGATTCTTAAATGTTTAGACTATTACCTTTGCATGTAAATAACTAAATGACAAACTGTTTTTTTGTAAACTGAAAATAAAAAGATGGTTTTCTTATTTTTTTTATTATTTTTTTTATTATTTTAAATGGGAGAAACATAAGACGACAAAACAGAAAGCCACAGTGTTTAAAGCCTAAGTGAACCCTAAAGTACACTAATGGATCTACACACAGGCTTCCTGTTGGACTGGAATCATTTTAGTTTTCTTGGGACGGCGATAAAAGCACCGGAAAAAGCTCCAGGTGGTGGCTTTCCCCTAAAGCACCTGGTTCCTATTAAGCAGGCCCACCCATCCTTGATAACATTGGAGGAGATCAAGCGTGTTAAAGGTGGCCCCGCTGGATCCGCTTCATCTCTTCTTTGTTGCTCTGGCTATTAAGAAAAAGATTGATTTTTATTTTTCTATTTTTTTTCAATTTTGGTAAATTTGTTTTAGTTAATAAAGTTTTGTCATTTATATTTTTAGCATGCCATATAACCAATCTAAGTGATAGTAAAAGGTTTAATCTGTTGTCAAAAGGGTCTGTTATTAGAACTAACGTAAATCACACATTTTAATTAGATTTTAGATAAAAGATGTACTCGATAGTACATGGAGAGAAAGAATGAAGGCGTATCAAAGTCTTAATTAAAGATTTGGCTTTATTTTTTTAGGGAAATCTTCCGCAGGAAAATTCTATTTAACACAGGGTGCATTTTATTTTGAAAGGAACTTGCTCAGAAGTAAAACTAGTTAAAAAGAAAACTATAAACTGTTTTATTCAGTTATTGTAAGTAATTAAGAAACTACATGGTATATATATATATGGTTTAATGCTCACAAAACGATATAAAGTATTTTTCTAAACAGTGAAGTGGGATTTTGTGGTTCTTGCTGGTGTTAGTCTGTTAACAAACTGGTCCAAATGTCTCTTTTAGGGTTAAAGGTTGCAGACCTCTACTGATGCCTTTTGTCATGTTTAAATAAATTATACATTTGTTTATCAAATTGTGTGTAATGGCAACTGAGCTTATGCTACACTGTAAAAAGTGAAACATTGGATCTGTTCAACAAAACTTCTGTAATTTGTTACATTTAAAAATATTTGTTTTAATCAAATTCAATGTTTAAGTTGAGTAAACAATCAATTTAAACATTTAATTTGAGTAAAAGTGATCATTTTAAATTCTTTAAATTATAGAACTTTATTTTTTGATCCACGGTTTCCCTTTTTTTTAGTTAATTAATAACCCATTTTGATGTAAATTGTGTGTTTTTTTTTTTCTGGAACTTTTCTGATGATGGAGGACAAATATAAAGATAATTAAGCTGAAAATTGCTTTTCTGAGTGTTTATTGTTGTGAATCAGGAAAAACAATGCATTTCTGACAGAGAAAATACAATGGGTGAGCCACAAGCTCCCTGATTGTGGGCGTGACATTTCTCCGTTCCAACCGTACCGCCCACAATCAGAGATACACTTCTAATTAACTTCTACCACGCTGTATAAACTATGTCCTAGAAAGAGACACGTTGTTAGATTTTGGCTAAAAATGTTATCATCATAATTAAAAAGACCACTGGGAACGCTTTGAAAATAAGTCAAACGATGATCGCAGTGGGACTTTAAGGCAGGGCAGCATGGAAGATAACCAGCAGTGTTCCCCTGAGAAACTTTGTAACTTTTTTCTGGAGTGTTCACACTCATTTCATAGGCCCAAATGTTGTGACCTCAACTGTAAGTATTTAATGTGTCACTCATTGGCGGAAATTCTTTTTAAAACTGTTTAGAACGCTCTTCCCTTCCAACTTAATATCATTTCATCTGCTGAGCGGCAGAACTCCCTGTTGACCCGTCTTAAACCCACTTCCAAATGCTCAGGATTCAGAAAACCTCCTCATATTTGGACTCAGTTGTTCATTTATGGTCATAGAATTTGACCCTCCCCATCCCAAAGGTCCCACTTGTCAACAAACGCCAACAAACGTCTTTATACTGTGCATGCTGTTTTAATGTGCCTCACAGTTTTTTTTGTTCCTTTAATGTAATTATTTAACTGAAAATGTGTTGTTGACTTGGTTAAATAAAGGTTGAGCACACAAAACCGCCTTGCATTTGATGCTTGACCTTCAGTCAAACTCAAAAAACGTTAACAGCAAGGAGGATGGACGATGGAAGAAAAATATCTGTAGAAACAAAGTTATGCTTCCGTTCCATCTTCTTCAGACGGACCTTCTTGAATCTTTATAAATAGAAAAAAAAGGGGTTGAGAATCTCTTTTCAACCATTTCCTTTGCCTCAAATACAAAAGGAAGTTCTAGACTTTTTTTTAGCGAAAGTAAATATTTATTCTCTCCTAAGATGTTTCCACAAGATTGGCCTTAAAATAGGACTTCTTTTCTCTCCAGCTTCATGGAAATGTTTGAGCGTTTAGAAAACATAAGAATGCACTGACTGCAGGGGTTTTCTTTACAAAATATCAGTTTTATTAAAACTCAATGTTAAAAATCCACAAATCTCACGTAAAACTAACATGTTCGAGTCAAATTGAGCAGTTGTGAAAGAAAAACCAAACATTGCAGTAAAATAAAACTGATTTCTAGCAGTAAAAATTATGAAGGAGTAAACGGATAACATTTTTTTTTATTTTTGTAGTTAAATCCAACATTCCATAACACATCTTTAATTAACATATATTACAAAACTAGAGGTTGTAAAATTGAATTTTTCTCTACTGTTTTGTCATTTTACATTACATTTTAAAACGGACTTTAAAACAGTTAAAAAAAAAAAGTGCAACTACTTGTGGTTAGCTAACAATAAAAAAATAATCATCTTCAGTTTCTAAAAATCTTGATTTTAAAATTTTAATAGATTTAAAGCTTTAATGTACAAAGTTTTTATCAAAACTGCTAGTAAATATTTTTAAACTATTGAAAAAAATACATCTTTGAACAAACTGTACAAAACGCTCAACTGCGTCCATCAATTCATCAAAACGGAAACAAAAAACAAACATTACTGGATTTCTTCTTCAAAGTTATGTAATTTGATTACATCTGCAGTTTCAAACTCATTCCAATACCAGTAAACATACAAATACAATCTAAAAACGATCATGACCCAATATACACATGTATCATAAGAAATCTTACTAAAATAATACAAGTATTTGATTTACAAGTTACAAGAATTAAAAAAAAATAGTTGGTAAATACTTCAAGCTAACTACAGGAGAGGATTTATATTTGTCGACATTTTTTTTAAAGTTTGTGTTCAGTAAAAAAGTTTAACTCATTCAGCTTCGCTTCCTGAAACGATGGCCGAAAAAAACTTTGAGGCTTCGCTACTTTTTATTACTTGAAACGAATTACTCTAGTAGGACATCTAGTGGTCAACTGAAGTAAAAACAACCAAAGATGTGCGCGATTTTCATGCAATTTGTCACATGTAGTTAAAAGCCGACACGGTTAAATATAAAATAATTTCATCGTAAACGCAGTTTTTCTCTCTTTTTTTTTGGTATTTTTGAAGAAAGTTTCAATCATGCCTTATTTCGAAAGTCCAAATGGGAAATATTGTCAGGTGATAATTTTTTTTTTCTATTTTTATCATAGGCTAAACTGTTTTACAGTCATTGTGACTTAAATAGGGGCAATACATGTTATTTAAATGTCTGAGACAAAGGAGTACCTTGACATCAGGACTAAACTCACATTTTATTGACAGCATTAACAAGCAATCCATATTCTGAATTAAAGGCCTCATTTTATGAGAACGTCTGTAACAGCTAAATGAACATTCTCCTCTACAGGTTGTAGATACAATTATGGAAAATGTCCTAAAT
>NC_050532.1:21875986-21955941 GCF_002922805.2 Oryzias melastigma
AAAAACACTGAAAGGCACAAATCAATTCGACCTATTTTGTTCTAAATGGTAAATATTTCACTTGCTTTAAGGCCCAAAACATTTTACAGTTATAAACCTGTTCACACACACACACTAATAGTGACTCTGCTGCCTAAAATAACACTTGTTCCGACCTATGACCACCAGAAGTTTCTCTGCTAAGAACACTATGACATATGGGCAGATAGGGTGGGACACGGTTGAGGTCAGGAATGATTCATCTCAAAGTGATAAGAAGCCATACTATCATTTCAACCTTTACAGGTAACTGGAAAATAAAAACACAGAAATGACAAAACTGCCACAACTGTCCTTAGGGAAGGAAATGGAGGCCATCGATGGGCGAAAAAAGGGCGGGGCAGATTTTAGGGTTGTTCAAGTAAAAGGTGTGCGAGTCCCTTGACTGTTAGAAATGAAAAAAAATTAGACAATCGGAGGGTAGTTTGTGTGAATACCCAATGGGTACTTCCATATGTGAACGTGCACAGTCACATATTGAACAACTGGAGTGCGGCGAAAAGGACGCCCTATGATAGCATCACCTGTACATCATAAGTGCGTGTAACTTACCCTATTCTTACAAATATTTCACAATTCTGCAACATACATTTTCATGAGGTGGCCGTATGAGGCTCAAAAGAACTGCAAGACCCCCTTGCGCCCCTCCTAAGATGCAGCACCTCCTCCCTACAAATCCCAAAACCCACAGCACAAACATATTCTCACTCCCAAGTCGTCACATATTGACGTTTAGTTGAAGACACTTTTTGACGCTTTGGGTGTTCCCAACTCATCGTCTTTGATGTCATCAGTCCCCAACCTCAGGGTCGCAAACCGGAACCAGTCCAGTACCGGCACCCAAACCTGGAAGCGCTACCGGACCTGAATCTGTACCAGATGCGGTACCGGGTGCAAACCGGTAGCGGGATAGGGTGTAGGTACCACATGTGCTCAGCCTGGAAGATCGTGCTCCCGAGCACCCACTTCAGCACAAACTTCACGCTTCCCAGCCTGATTTCTCTCTATTAAAATAACGGTCATCATCCTGTGATGATTCCCCTCAATCGGATTATTTTGCTGTCAAGGTTTTTGCGCTTGATTGCAAATATTGCGCCCTCTGTTTTGATTCTTTGTGTACTTGTTCGGACCTCCTCGGTTTTTTACTCGGGAAGACCCCATGTATTGTAATGGCGCATGCGTGTCATTTCCTGTCACGTGATGGTGGTCTAATGGTCCGGACCAATAGCAATCTTACACACCATCAAGTCGCAAGCCCCTGGGCCGATCTTGCACATGTGGTACCTACAAGGGCACTAGTACTGGGTACAGGTAACGGTACTGGACATGTCCTGATGACCAATCCGTGCCTGCTCCGCATCCGGTACCGCGTTCCATAGGGTTGCAGATTTTACGAACAACAATCGCATTAAAAACGACAAGTTGGGGACGCCCAAAATGTCAAAAAGTGACGAGGAGGGGTCCTTAACCAAACACCAATATGTGACAAGTTGGGAATGAGAATGTGTTGACAGCCCCCATAGAGGTTCATGCGACTTTAAGGCTTTACTGTCACCAGCTGTGTAACCATGGCAACGACACAGGAATGCTTTATCTGGTCTTTTACTGCACTTGTTTCTGTCATAAATCTGTTCTTGACAAACAGATGTCTCTTGTTAACACAACCCACTTCTTCCATGACTGCAGATACAATAGAAACCCAACAAACTCCCATTGAAGTACAAAAGATTAATGAATAAATAAATAATTTCTCCTTGTGATACGAATAAGTTCAATTCAAGGTTTTGAGAATGAAAAAAGAAAAACTTTTGCTATGCAATTTAAACAATTCTCTTTTTTTGTCACGACAATCTTGACTGAAATAGTCAAATATGCAATACTTGATACATTTAAGTGCATTACTGGAAAAAGTTTTCCAAGATTTTGATTATTTTAGCCAAATACACCACTTTGATAGTCAATTAAAATAGTTGACAGTTAAAAAAAATGTTCTAATACTTTTATGGATATGCTTTCCTTTTCAATTAATTCAACATACTCGTAATTAAACGTTAAATAAACATGATTATCACAATTTTCTTGAAATATATTGTCTTTCCTTAAGACAGACATTGATCAGGTTAGCAAAAATTGATATCAAACTTCAGAGGATTAATTTGATCTTCAGCTCAAATAGAGGGTTACTTTCTACATCTATAACAAGTTTGACAAATTTCCTTCTACAGGCCTCTTTTGGTTTACTTTTGCCAAGACTACAATAAAAAAACACATTTGCATAACGTGTTTTTCATACAGGTGGCTCAACCGTTAGAACTCTCGCCCCACAGCCATGGCTCAAATCCCATCTGAGACTTTTCTGTGTGGAGTTTGCACATTTTTCTTGTGCATTAGTGGGTTTCCTCCTACAGTCCAAAAACATACCTCATTGGTTAACTGGTGTTTCTAGACCCCACTAGCTGTGCATGCGAGTGTGTGGTCCTGAAACTGACACAGCCTGTTCAAGGCGTACCTCACCTTTACCAAACAGCAGCTGGGTTGGCTTCAGTAAACCCAGAGACCCCGAAGGTGACTCAGCCAGGATGTGTGCTGAGCAGAGTCATTGTTTGACATTGACACAGCCCTTCCAGGGAATGTGAAGACTTTAACACTAATGGAAACTTGACGGCATTATTAGTTCAGGTTTAAGATTAGCAAAGGTGTGTCTGTGTTTGTAAAGTAAGTCAGTGTTTTATCTACAGTTCAGTCTGTTCTCCAGATGAGCACGCATGTATGGATAGTACATTTTTTACCTATCCCTCATATTGTAGGAGAATTTGAAAGGGTAGGGAAGTCCAAAATAATTTTTTGAGGGGCGAACCCTCACTGCGCTGTGCCGTGATGGAAAAAACACATTTTTTTCACGTGGGTGTTCTCTGTAGTATAGAAGTTTAAATGTAGGTCATGATGGTTTTTTTTTGTTTGTTTTAGCACGACCTTTTAAAGTTATAAAGTATTATGTATGTACGAGCGCTAGCAGCTATGCGCTAACGTACCTGACCGGCAACTATTGTACAAGAATGACGTCCGAATTTAAAGATCCTTATTTTTCCAGTTTGGAGAGCTAAATGTAAGAAAGACTTCGAATTCGGCCTAAAATATCTTATTTTAAAACCTAATTTTAAGGTATTTTCTACCAGGTGTGCATTTAAGCTAGCTCTAAAACTGGGTCCGTTCAGATGTTTATCACCTGATTTTACTAAGGTTTAGGGAAGATTTGCATGATTAACATTTGCATTTGTCAAACATTTGCATGCCTAAACCGTTCTCTGCAACACCTTTAACAGATGTCTTCCAGGTAATTCGACCCTGAAGGGGTCAAAAACCTTTAGTCAAAGGGTTCAAAGGATACAAACGAAATTCTATACAAGACCAATCCTTTAAGTGACTTTTATGACACTTATGGGCTTATAAATTATCCTGAAGCAACAGGTTTCCTTTGAAAGCAATCGGAGGGATTTTTCTGGTGTTTTTACGCAGACGATACCTCTTTATTTAAAGAAGGCTCTGCTTTGTGTTTGATGAAACCAGATCCCATGTGCTTTATGATTCAGTAATTGTAGTTCATGTTAAAGAGCCAGGCTTACATGAAAGGATGAAATGCGGCGACATTATGCAGACATCTGTCATCTCCCACCGTGACTGATGGGTTGTTACAGCCTACAAAATTAAAGCCTCTAAGGATGATTCATTATGCTGTTACACTACACCCGCTGTACACGTGGCTTAAGTTCACTGCTCAAAACAAAAAAAACATTTGCATAATAATGATGCAATAACAGCAACATCGTGCTAACAAACTGACGGCTACGCTATCAGTCTTCTCAGAACGGGAGTGTTTGATCACTGCTCTCGTATCAGGCCAATCTCCACTGGGTTTATTCTTTTCACTTGAAGGAAGTTCAAACATCTGTAGTTTCTGATAAGACCTCTTCTCATGATCATTGAAGACACACACCTGCATGACTCACACACACTCTTCCAGCCATCCCAATACCGATACCTATTCCTTGAAGCTATAGTCGATTTGTGGTTTAAAAGTTAACGACTTTCTGGTTTAGCAAGCCTCTGACACATATTAGCTTAAACTTTGAACCGATTCATCATCTGGGAGGAGTCCCTCCAGATAACATTGTCAATAATTGGTTGTTTTTCATTGAAAATATATAATCGGTAAATATCTTCAAAATAACAGAAAACGGCTTTCTGTAGTATTCTTATTAAAACAAAAATGTTCTGAACTGAACCTTTGTTACATAAAACTTGTTTATTATTTTTTACTTAAAATGTTGAGATTTATCAATCTTTTCCCTCAGTTTGATGTGCTGTAATGCAAACTTTAGGATAAGATGAGCACCGTGCTCATAAGCATAGGATTGGATTTTAAAGAAATTAATCTGTTAAACAACAGAACCGTGTATTTTTACTAACTTTTATATTGTTCCAGCCAAAACACACATTTGAAATGTACAACAAAAAGTCAGACAAATGTAAAAATACACATTTTTACGAGGCTTACCTCCATTTAAACTCCTGAAAAAAATGTGACTCAAGTGAAACAAAGGGAGTCTGGAGTGAAACTTGAAGTTAAAAATAATTTAAATTTGAACGGATGTCTCTTGAGAACAGGACAAAATAACACTTCTTTGTTTCTTCTGTCAGGAACTGAAATGTTTTCTAACGGATAACAAACAATTTGCAGAACTTGCAACTGGATCTTTTCAATCAGGAGTCTTCTTTTTCCCAGCAGTTAGACGGATCCCTAAAACAATAATTCAAATAACTGATTAGTTCAGTGCTTAAAACATTCGTGAAAACATAGTTCCAGTAGAAATGTACAAGAGCTAAACTTTTCCTTTCTTGAGTTTAGTTTTTATTTAATTAGGATCCATAAATCCAACTTTTTATTTAGTTTTTGTCCTTTTTACTGCATTTTATGGACATATTGCTAAAAAAAAAGAGATATTTGAAGCAGTGCTATGTCAAGAGTTAAAGTACATTTCAGATTAAAGGTCTACAAGCTGATTTTCCCTGGTCCATCTGCTGTGTGTCTCTGAGTTGACACAACATTTAGAAGTTTATTAATCATTCGGAATGATTGTATCATCTGCATCTACTGGTCCATCTACTAACATGTCAGTTTTGTGGAAAAAAAGTGGGAGAAACCGCTCCCGATTTAAAAAATATATCTTCTGTTGTACGTTCAAAATGAAACTTTGTACAGTGCTCCTAAAAGTTTCTTTAAATTAAATTTCAGACTTTTCGAAATTGTACATATCAAAATAAAGACCAATTTCTCAGCTTATTTTATTCATGTATTTTCATTTTATGAAACTGTTGCTTCTTGTTTGTGGTCTGTGCCATGATTCTTTAGCACACTACTTTTATTTCCTCCTTTTTTAAACTGGTGGTTGGTGTGATGACGGAGGTCAGACAGGATTACTTTCATTCGTAGTGTAGGGTTACATCTATTTTGTTGTAATTTATTTGTGTATATTAACTGTTTTTTGCTTTGAGTTTCATGCGAGTTTCATCTGTAGGACTAAGGTAGACTAAAGATGGTGTCACACAGAGAAGCTTCCCAAGGGGGTTCTACCACTACTTGGAGGGGAATGAGACTTTGTGTTCTGTTTTGTTAAGGTTTTCTTTTTTTTTTATTCAACCCGCCACTCCCCCCCCCCGCAAAAATTGGATTGTTAGTAGTTTAACCCACTAATTTAAAAATCCCCAGGTGTGTGGTAATAGAAAATCAGTCATTTGAGTTTAAGTTGTCCTCTTTTAATGTTTGTTTAGTTGGAATTTGTGAACTTTTTTTACCAGAAGATTCCAGAAGGCAAAAAAAAAAAAAAATACAGCTGAAAAGAGGAAAGAACTTTCAGCTTTGGACTCGAGTCTTGAGAAAAGCAGTGGTCGGACGCTCGCTGTTGTTGTGAAACCTTTCCGCCAATCGATGGATTTCATCGTGTGACGACAATAGCCCCACCCCAACTGGTCGGTTCTATTTTTCTATGGACCTGTAACCAACGAGGGGACAAAAATAGTTCTATTTTATAATGGAAACACTCAAAACATCGTACCGGTCCGGTTTGGACCATTCGATGGTAAGGAGGTTGTACGTAACAATGAGTGTCTGGTGCAACAAGGTCGCCATTCAGCATATTGGTGCACAATGATTGATTCTGCTGCCGTTTATTTCCATTATTTGATCAAAATAACCATAGTTTGAAAAAAAAAAAAAAAACTTTTTTGACAAGAAATGTGTGAACAAATCAAACAAAAGTTTCAAAAGTATCAAAATTATCAAAATTCAAGACTGTTTAAGGCAGGGGTAGGGAACCGTGGTCCTCGAGAGCCGCCTTCCTGCATGTTTTCCAGTATACCGTGTAATCGGTCATGAGTAGGGACTGGTCCAGGTGTGTCCAGCCATTAAGAACATGCCCGAGCAGGGTGTATTGGAAAACATGCAGGAAGGCGGCTCTCGAGGACCAGGGTTCCCTACCCCTGGTTTAAGGTATAATTTCCAAATTCATATATTAAGTGCTTTTAGGACCCTGAAGGAACCATGTTTGTATCATTTTCTTTTATATTTAAGGCGACGTGTTCAAGCGATTACACGCGTTAACATCACAAAAAACACCAGCGCCCATTTTTGCGGGATGGCTGGGAGGAGACGGCCAACCCGAGCGCAATGCTAACAATGCTAACTCCCAAAATATTGCAACAGAGATGCAGTGCAGATGGACCAGTGTAAATTTGGGGTAACTCTCCCTTCTTCAATAAAGATGCAGCTGGTCTCCATGAAGGAGTCTGGTTCTTTCTACAAGAACACTTTCCTGGAGAACAATTTCCTTCTTCACAGCCTCCAGATTGATTGATCTGGATAAATATGGAAGATTATTTAAAAAAATCTCCCAGTTTACACACCTTTAATAAAATTTACAGTGGGATAAAAAATATTTAAACCTGTTTGTCCAAGTTCCCCCTCTTAAAAAGTTAAAGATTGCAATAGTGATCATGGATCCACTTCAACTATGAGACAGAAAGATGGGAGGAGATCACATTAAAAGATTTTAATTAAAAAACTGGTGAATTTCTCAGTAAATACATAATTGCTCATTAATAAAAAAGCAAGATTTCTGTCCGTCACAGGCATGCTACTTCCTTAAGAAGCTCATCTATTCTCTCCTCACTCATGTTAATGGAACCTGTTCAAACACGTTAACAGTCTAAAAAAAAAAGACCTATCCACACCCTGTCAACTGTCAGACTCAAAACTCCACATACCTGAGACCAAAGAGCTTTCTACGGACACCATAAATACCTGCGCCAGGAATGTGTTTGAAGGATTGAAACTACAACTGATAAGCAGCTTGGTGTGAAGAAATTAATAGTTGGAGCAACAAAAGACACAAATCTTTCTTCATCGGAATGCAAGATCCCCCCTTTGAGGTCAAAATGATCACAAGAACGGTGAGTAAAAATCCCACAACCATACGGGGGAACAAGTGAAAGAGCTGCAGAGAGCTGGAATCAAAGTAAAGGATATAATCAACAACTTTTGAGCCAGAACACGTCCAGGCCCATCTGAAGTTTGCCATTGCCATTTGCCATTTCAAGGTCCTGGAGTGGTGCCCACCCTGGTTTGGCGGGAAAGTTTTATTTTGGAAAACTACTGGATTCTCTCACCACATCTAACTCAGCCATAATACTTCCCAACGCTCCTGGTCATGAGCCAAAAATCTGTCCCCTACTTTCTTAAAGCAGCTACTCTGACTGCTAAATTGAAACTCCCAAGCTAGCAAAAGAACAAACGTATTAAAAAAGTTTCCTTTCACAGGAAAGAACCAGAGAGGAAACGGAACAAGAGCCTTTGACTTCGAAATAAAAGAACAGACAAAAACTAGCAGTCTTTAATCTAAATACGGATTTAATGTGACAGTTGTCAACACACACCATACTAATAATGTGTAACATTCAGCAACCAGCTGTCTAATGTCATGAAGATGCTGCTAATAAAGTTACTCAACTATAGATTAACTTCTATTATTGTAATGTTTCCTGTATTTAGTAAATTGTTTTTTTATTCATTTTTTATCTGTTGCATCTTAAAAGTCTGAGGCTGAAGTTGGCGTCTCAATTTTTAGCTATTTAACAGTTATGGGGAGATCTAGATCACATTTTCATAACTATAACATCAAATCTAGTGTAGAAATAAAGTTGAAAGCCGCTGCAGATATTTTAAAGATAAACCTTTCCCCCTCAAAATAAGGGAAACTGGAAGCTAAAAACAAACAAAACTCCCACTTTAGCCTTATACAGTCCAGTACGAGAGAACATTAAGCTGGTCTGTGGCTCAAAAAAGACTGGAGATCATTAATGTTGACAGTCTAATGATCTCAACTGCATAATAAATCTGTGGAGGGAACGGGAAAATTGTATTGCCCAGCTGGACTGAGTGACCCCTCTCCCCTCATGTCCCAAACAGAAAGTACCCGCTGGTCCCAAAAGGCTGAAATCCCATGAACTTCTATGGAGAAATAAACGACTATTACTCAGTCACTCTATTTGTCACAACTATTTTTTGATCTTTTTAACATGTTCCTGCTATTTTTTTTAAATATATTCTTTTTATATTGCAAATTATTCAAGTTATAAACCGACCAATCAGATGCCTCAAAAGTAGGTGACAGAAGCGTTTGACAGATTCTCCTGAGCCCACTTTCAGTGGAAGGGGTGTGGCCTTCCAACACACGGGCCAATCACGGCTTACTCACGTCATCTGGTTCCAACATGGCGACAGACATATTGTAGAAAAATGTCGGCTGAACTGACTTCATTTGGATGGAACCAGAAGTAAGTCATTTTCTATGGGTTACGTCTCACTCACTCAGTCCAGATCTCTATATACAGTCAATGGTTAAAAGCTACTGAAGACCAGGTTTGATATCTGTCATTGACAACAAAGGGTATATGGGAAAATATTCATCTTGACGATTTTCTGTTTTTTAAAACTGTCTTTTATAGTTGAAGTGTATTAAACTGCAGACATCTATCATCTGTTTAAAAAGGAGAATTTGCAGAATCTGCAGCTAACTAAATAGTTCTTTACCCCACTGTAGATGAGATTATTAGGACTAATTGGAATAATCAGGGCTAAACTGCATCATTCTAATCTAATCTTAAATACCTTTGCTTTCAGTCTTTCTTATAACGCCCTTGGTTGTAAATTTTTGATTTACAACTAAATATTTTTTTACTGATAGATCACACATAGTTTCATTTTTTTTAAGTTGGGAATAAACCTTAACAACAAAACATTTTTAAAACTTATTTTCATCAACAATAATAATATTTGAATGAAACACATTTTACTTAAAGTAAACGATACAAGATTAGAGTTAATGTCTGATTTTTACCATTTGTTCTTACCTGGAAAGGACTGTTCTCACAAAAGTTATTTTGTTGATGTTCTTTCCTCCAGAGAAAACATTCCCTGTTGCACAGAAACAGTTTAATTCTTTTTTTTTAAACATATATACATGAAGATCTTAAATACAATTATATGGAAATTCATCATTGGATGATGGATTTGCAAATTGAATAATCAATTGAATAATGCATAATACTTTGAATTAGGACTTAAAAAAACTTCCATACAATTACAGATAGTATTTAATATTTATACTTACCACCCTGAACGTTTCCCAGAAAAACACAAATACCCCAGCACAGCTATATTTAGGACCAATAGCAGAGCAAACAAAACCCAAGGAACAACAGCAGATACTGTGAAGAAGTGAAACACAAAAAAATGATTAAATATATAACCCTCGATGGATATTCATTCTGTGTAGTTCTACAACAAATTCTAAATAATAAAAAAATCATGTGTGAAATTGAAAGAAAAATTATTAAAAAATATTTGAAAACAGATTGGGCAGCAGGAATAAAACAACATTAATGGGTAAAACATTAATTAGAAAATGCTAATAGTAGCACAAATGAACTGTCCACAAACAAAAGCTCCAGCTGCAGTCTGCTTCAATGCTGACTGGACAGCCTGAGGGCAGCAGGAAAAGCTGCTCAGATGCTCCATCATCTGAAGGAGATTCCCTCATCTCTGTTTTTGCAGTTTCTGTCTCTGAAGTGTTTACATCACATTTAGTTTGCAGAGTTGTACAGCTCCTCATGTGGGAGAGGCTCCAGGTTATTTGGGTTGGGCTGCAGGGCATAATATTAAACTCCTACACCCTGGAGCACCACCTCCTGTAATTGCATTGAAAACAATGGAACAAACCGCCAGTGCTGACGGCTATTGTCTAGACAGGAGTGAAATCATGGCTCCCTCTGGAAAATAGGTCCGTCACAGTTTGGAATAAAAACACTATATATTTATGATCCTTTAAAGGTGGTGTTTGTGGTCTCAATATACATCAATGTATTTAAAGCAAACAGATGATCACCTGAAGAGATCTGCACAAAGACGAAGGACTGTGTCTTTCCAACCGTGTTTTCAGCTTCACACTGGTAAAGGCCGGAAAGGTCGCTGGTTCTGCTCGGAAACTGCAGCAATCCTCCCTCCACTATGACGGACGCAGGAAGAGACTGGCCAACCCTGAAGAGACGGAATGTTCTGAAGCTTTTCCTTGAACAGTTCTCTCTGTAGCATAACAAACTTACTCGTACCGTTTTCATTTTTATTAACATTTACAGGTGTTTTACAAAGTTAAAATTAATGGTCTTGTGGTTTATTTTCCTTTATTTGTCAGATGTTTTCTGTAGGAACTTCCTTGTTCATCACTTTGCCTTTTGTGCCAATTATGAATTCTTAGCAATTGTTTTCTTTTTAGTTAATTCAGTTTTAACCACAAATAGTTATTATTTTAATTTCAACCAAAAAACAACTTAAAGCAGAAGAAAAACTGATTTTTTTTCTAAATGTGAAGCAGAGCAGCAGATTTTTCCATCTGTTTCTCAGGCTGCAGCATTTGCGTGTTCTTCTGTTCAGAGTATGATTGTTTTTCCAGCTCTTGTGTTAGGGTTAGGGTCAGTCTTCCAGAAAATGGTAGAAACCTCAGTCTCAAGAAGCTCGCATGCAACCCAATAGCTACATTTCTATAATACATATACTTTGTTGAAATTCTAGAAAATGTAAAAAAAAAACCCACAGTTTTCTAATTACTGTTCCCATTAAATTATACTTATGTGAATAAACACAAACCAACTCATCCTCAGTCATTCAAAAACACAGATGTGAACAATACTTTGATTTACAGTAAATATTCAAACTTCTCATACAGCACTAGCACTTATTATCATTTATCAAAGGAGACGTCTGCACTATATTCATCTCATGGAGCGGGAAGTTATAGATGAAGAGATTTTGGCAAATCATGGTTGATGATTTTACAGAGGAATTGTGGATCCAACAATTCCACAAGACACGCTCAACTTTTGATGATGTGAGACCTCTTGTGGCATCAGTGCAACGCTCAAGACAGACAGTTCCTACCAAGAAGCGCATTGCCATCGCTATCAACAAACATTCTGTGACTTATTTCATTTGAAAAAAGCGTTTTTATTGCAGTTTTACAAATTTGATATGCCCCAAAACCCCCCTCCTTCAAGCACAAAAACTTTTTCAATAAATGCAAATGTAGTGTTTTCATTTGGGGAATTTATTATCGCAAATCCAATTAGCGCAATTTTATAGTCCATGGAAACACGGCTACAGTCAACATATGAGAACGACCTACATTTACCACACACCTTAGCATAAAGTAGTACATTTGAAGATTATTTTATTAAGTATACTTTAGTATAAGTTATTGCTGTTGATTGATTAATCAGATTAATCACACCTTTGGGTTGTGATTAATCTGATTAACATTATGTTAATGCGTTAAGCCCTGGTATAAATAAAAGTATGTTATGTATAATATCCACTATACATTTATAAAAAACTTGCTTTTATAAATGTGTATTTTATGTAAACTACAATAATAATCCTTTGTAAAGTATTTTCTTTTCTGGGATGAGTCTTCAGTCCTTGAGAGCCGATGTTCTCCATGTTTTACCAACCAACCTGTCATTCAAACTCCTTATTTACTATCCAGATAATCAGCAGTTGATAAGGCAGGATTCCTGAAAAACCAGCAGGAGGCCGGACCTCGAGGCCTGGAGTTTGACGGGCCGGATCTAAACCATGTAAATGTAGTATGGAAGGTATACTAACTAAATCTTTCTATAGACTAAATTTTAAGTTTACTACAAATAGTATATAAAAAGTTAGCTTCTCATTTTATAGACTAAGTAAATTAGTAGTACACTTAACTTTTTGCTAAGGGACAGCCAAAGTCAATAAGCAGTTAAAAAAAAAAACAGATTTTTTTTTTTTCTGAGAAGGAAATACATTATTTTATAAACAAATAATGAAAAAAATGACTTAAAGCACTGATTGAAACGGATTTTTTCTAAATCCTGTGACAAAGAATTTTGTTTTAAATTGATGTTGTGATCTCCCTGTGATGTCGTGTCCGTCTCTAAAATGTATCCCCCTCAAATCTTGTATGAAACTCACCACAGAATTTAAGAGCCACCCACGAGGATTTATGCAACATCCACCTTAACTATGATCAAGGCGTGTGGTAACCGCATTCTAGATTAAATTATTTGGTACATCTGTGGCTTTCTTTGCATTTGTTGCATCAATACACTTTACACACAGTATGACCTCATAAAAGACAGATGAGTTTTGGTTTTCTGTCTAATGAATAGGGATTACATCTGTCCAGACCACCTTAAAACAGTAATTACAGCCCCAAAGAAGATTTTCCCAGGACTAACCCAACCCAATGTGTACTTGCCATCCTAAAATATACTTCAAACCCTTTAATCCTTTTAAGCAGCGACATATTCCATGCCATTTAACGTGGGTGTGTGTGTTTAACTTGTAAAAAAAGAAAAAAAAACTTTTTATGTGACTGTACTTAAAATTTATGAACAAACATATAAAAATGTACAGCCTTAGGAGTTGTGATAAAAAAATTAAACTTTAACCAATGACAAACATTTTTCACTTTTGTTCCTTTTTTTGTAGTTAAAGTTAAGCTTTGAAGGGAGAATGTCAAGGTCTGTGCTTCATCAGAATAGTTGACGTTTTTCATTTCCTTGTTTTTTTTTAGATACAAGAAAACATCCGTAGTAAGTTTATCTTTTCATGGCCAGTTCTGCAAACTCCTACTATTCTTACTACTATGCTCTAAAGACGAAATTTTGCAGCAAGTTTTTTTTGCTACTTTACAGTCTGTTTGTTCCACATCTGAAAGTTTCTATGTTTATATTAATATCAAAAACTGAAAATTGGACATTAACAGAGCGTTACTTTTTATGATATAGAGATTAAAATGGTAAATGGATTTTTATAATGCTGAAAACTCATTTTTTATTCTTCAAAGCAGTGTTGGAAAGCCCGTACCTGGTCCAGGTAAATGTTGCGTTCGGGTTGGCTTCAGTTGCACACTCGAATGAGTCTTCGGATCTTTCTGTTACTGTCACTTCTCCAGGGGAATCTGCAGAGCAAACAAGAAGCCAAGTTCAATCTATAGTGAATGAAGTGAATCAGATTAAATGCAGATGACGAAGCAGTTTCAGAGAAGATGCAACAGAAGCACCAGTTACCCCTATTAGCTTCCACTTCTATGTAGGAACAGGACTTGGATCTATGCAGTAATAAATGTCATATGTGTGAATCCATCATTTTCAAAGCATATTTATGGTATCCCTCAGCAAAAAGTATTCTATTTAAGAGTACGACAATGCTAAAAGTAAAGCAGTATACTTGAAGTTTAATGAGAAATAGCGATTCTGTTCAGTTTTGATGCCAGCTCAAAGGAAAACAAAGATTTCCGTTGATCTAGTCGACTCTAAGTGGATGCATCATGCTGCATTCACAAAATTCTTGTGTCCAGCCCCTCTTTCACCATGCAGTGAATTTGCTTCCAGAGGCACCACAGCTGCATGTGGGTGGAGCTGTTAGCTAATGTTTTTAGCATGATTGCAACATGGAGCGGTTTCTGTGGATATCTCGCTTAGAAAGTTTGGAAGACACGGATGACGTTGAGAAATCGGGGTTGTTTATTGTGAGGAGTTCCACAAAAAAAACAGTAATCACATCTACATGTTTGTGTTCATTAGATCGTTCTGAGATTTCAGGAGCTAGTTCACTCTCACTCTGGGGAATTTGTATGACAGCCGCTTCCACTGTGTTTCTGTGTCTCTGTGACTGAGTTAGAAGGCTCACTGTTTCGCTTTAACACAAGAGGGGAAAAATAAAAACAAAAATAAAATCAGGGGACCTTTTTTCCTTATTATTACTATTGTCTTGATGAAAATAAAAATAAAAAATCACAAAGCTCAGGAGGCTGGAGCAGGCAGTCTCTGCACCCCGCAGCGGCTCTCTGTCTGCCGGCGTATCAAACAGGCGAGCTCCGGTGAAAGGCTGGCGATCTGTCCTGAGTGTATCCCACCTTCGCCTAACTGTATTCACTGATGGCCAATCTAGTAATATATATCATTGTTTCAAACCAATCGCAATCTTGCAAGTCATCAAGTCACTAGGACCCGTACCGATCTAACAGGGTGAACACATGTGGTACCTACCCCGTGACGAGCTCTGACAACCCCGCTGCCCCAGTAGGTTAACTATTTAACACCAGAGCTCCAATGTTTAGGTTCTTTGATTTACTGTTACTTTTCAACTGTTAACACGATCAACTTTCTCCTTCAGAATCTGCTGGTATAAAATTACGCCTCTTCCGTGCGAATCTTGTTCGTTGTGAACGATGCATCAGTAAGGAGTAGAGCAGGGAGCCTATGGCTTTCCGTTGTAGCTTCTACGACACGACAACCTTTTTTCTAACTGCATTTTTTTGTCTGCTCCTGATTTACAACCATTTGAATAAAGATATACTCGGACATGCCATTTTAAGCTTAAATTTCTTAATATATGTCAGAAAAATGCAACAAGAACATGGTAAAATCATAGATCTTTCATATACAAACGAGGTTGTTTGGGAAGTTCTTCTATTATAAGACACATTTTTCAGGAACTAGCCATGGCATGACTTTCACGACACTGAGGAATTAATGCCAAACTCATGTCATTAACTTCATGTTAAATATTTTACAACTTTTACCATAAAAAGAAGGGACATATTCAAATATACGAAGTGTAATAAATCCAAAACACAAAGACAATAAAGCAAAGGTATGGGAAACGTTTTAGAGTGGCGGAAGAATCAAGAGAAAGCCTCTCAGGAAAAAACTCCACAACCTCCTTTTGACAGTGCAGACATTGTTCACATGTGCAGCACAAAGAGTCCTTCTTGTGCAACTCTTTTTTTTTTTTTTTGATGCCCTACGTAGATACTGGGCTGACCTAATCCTTTCCACTGAACTTTGGCTTTGAAAAATACTTTGTAATCTTTTAAAGCAGACTGAAATAAAAATTTCACCAGAATTTGTTTTTATTTTGAAAGTCTGCCTTTAGCTCATTTTCAACACATTTTCTTTCATCCCAACTGTATAAATTTGAGCCATTGCAAGAATTTTTCTTGTGTTGGTGGGCTGAAAAGCAACAGAAGTAAACAAAAGAAAAAAAATGACATTTAAAAAAATTCCAGAGCACTATAGCTCTCATGAGTGTTTGATTCCAAGCCTTGTGGGCTAACATCTTGCTTGTTTCTCAAGAACCCGATCCTACCTTGCAACAGATAACCTGGATCAGGTGCGTTTTGCTAATGAGAAACCACAACGGCAGGAAAGTTAAGAAAATGTATATGATACTGGCCCTCGAGGTCTGGATTTTGACACCCGTCCGTCAAGGCGGATCTAAACAAACTATGAAGAAGTCTAGAATGTCACCAGAAATATTCTCACTGTATTCATATAATCAAGGCACAACAGTAGCTGTTACACCGACAGGCCAATACTACATAAATATAAAAATGAATTTATAAAAAAGGTAATGTAATTTAAAAAAAAAATTAATTGTGCAATTTTAGATTCATTTTACATAAAGATCAGGCACATGTATTTTAATTTATTCAATTCACTGCAATGACAACTAAATACACTGGCATCCTGTTGGTCAGATTCTTTATGACAGTTTTTTTTTAACATTTTTCTTTTCTGATTATTAATTATTTTGATCAATACAATCCATTTTTTACTAAGATTGGCCAATATATATTGCTTTTAGCAAGTCACTTACTGCTTTTACATACCCAAACTTAAAGTTTTGTAATGGTTTTATGGATTAAACAATCATTGGCCCCTGTTTATATCTGTTTTTTTTCCTTCTACCTTTTTTTTGAGCAAAAGTTCCTTGGAAAAAAAATACCCAAGTCACATCCCTGACTGAAAAACTAAAAAAAACCAAAATAAACAAAAAAAAAAAAACTGTAGTCCAAAGGACAATACATAGTCATTTTTCACTAAGACACATAGGAAAAGTCTTGTGATCTTTCACAACCTACGCGAATGAAACCTGAGCCTGGACTAATATCCCAGCAATGGTAAACTGAACATACAACACATACTGCACAAATGACAATCTCTCACGGCGCACTAGTGTACTGTGACTGGTTGAAAAACAAGATGCCTTGCTTTTTCAAAGAAGGAAGATTAACACAGGAGTCATCTTACTAAAAACACCCTTCATTCAATCCTGGGGATTTCTTCAGCTTAAAGCAGGGATTTTCTAGTATCGAAGACGAGACACCACGTATCTCAGACTAGCGAGCGTCAAGCAGGTCTCTGGAACATTTAGATTTTTCTAATTAAAAAAATCCGACAATGACTGTTCTTAGCACATTCATGTTTTTTTGTTTTAAGGTACAAACTGTCTCATAGGCTTTGGCTTGAGCCACATGCATTAGTAAGGGGTTAACCCATATGGATGCTGCAGGTTATTGGGTAGTCCACACCTGTGGAGGATCATTGAGAGGAGGAGCTGTATCTTAAGGGGAGTGCAGGCGGTTCCGTTAAGACTTGTATGACCACCTCAAGGGACGTCATGAAAATAGAACGTTCATTTAATGTGCATGTGGTAAAGTGTATTGTTAAGTGTTCGTACGACTAATGGAATACACAGAAGAAGTACAGGTGATGCTGTGGCATGGTCTTCTTTCGCCACACTCTAGTTCAGGGTGGGAAAACGACGGCCCGGGGGCCTTCCAGCTATGTCTTCTGGCCCACCGAACTAGATTAAATTATGATAATCCTTGTTCGTTTTTATTTCTGTATTTTGTATTTCAAGTGTGTCCTCATAGATGATGCACTAGGGATTCATTGACCTTTCATCATGTGGTGTTGGGACATTTCCTGTTTTTCTGACAATCATATGGTTTTTTTGAGTTGGTCAGTCATTTCTCCGATAATACAAACACCACATGTACGCAGCATTTCTCCAACTTCGTGTTTTTCCTTTATGGACACCAACCCATTAGTGCAATTTTGACTCTCCAAGGCTAATCAAGGCTAAAGTATTTTTTTTGTCCAGATTGTATGTTATTTATTTCTCTTATGAGGTGGACCACCAAAATGTGCCCTGCATCTGTTTCCTTCCGTCTAATTTTAGAACCCTTTGTGGCCTACGAGTCAAAGGGTTTACCCACCCCTGCTCTAGTCTGGGACTGGCCACATTTAAATGTCTGTTTAAAGCATGCCAAAAGAAAATCATGTGCATGAACATTTTTGCAACACTGGCTCACTGAGTAGTCTACGACCTTGATATTTCATGCAAGTCCCCTGCATTCTCCAGACGTTGGCCTGTTCTCTGCCTGCAGACAGCCCGTACCAACCCACAGCGACAGGATGGCTCCGTTGGCTGCGTGTAGGACTGACACCGTTTCCAAGGTCCACGCTACTGCCTAGCAATGTAGTCCAAAGGGGACCGGGTCTGTGTTTTCCTGTGCAGGTCACCACAATACAGGATTGTGTCAGGAAGGGCGTCAGTGAAAAGCTGACTGCTGTGGTGACGCCTGATGGTATGTGCCGAAAGGTGAAAGCCCGTATCCACCCATAAGGGTAGCTGTGAGAAAAGCTTCAGTTGGTTCCAGTTTCAAGTATCAGCTACTCTGCAATGCAAAGAGGCAAACTAAGTTTTAACACAAACTTGCTTCTTGCACTTTTTGACCTGCTGCAATAAGCATTTCATTCATCCTTATTACTATTACCAGTGAGAAATTGTTTCCTTAGATATTACATTAGAGGATGTGTTCATTACTGGTTGAATTCATGCAACTCACGCAATATGGTCATTAGCAAGATCTCAATAAACATTGAACCAATCTGACCCTTGACTTGTACAACTATTTTTAAATTTTGGCTGTTTTTTTAATAGTAGCACAAACTATTTTTCCATGAAATGTCTCCTGTGTCGTTCCCACTCTTATGGTTATGAACAACAGTGTGGAACACTTGAAGTGAAATAGTTGTGTTCTCACAGAAAACTCTCAGGGTCAAACAGCTGCACAGATATTTAATCAGTAAAGCTTGAAGAAACAGGTCTTTCTTGAAATCTTTTCCTCATTAAAACCAGGACAAACTGCTTTTACCAGCTTTTTTTTTTATCATTTTCACTAAACAGAACGGTTTGCTCACGTAGCTTTGACAGTTGATGGCACATTTTTCTCTATTTCCTTGTTAAGAATAAAAGTCTCTTTGTTCATTACAAGTGTATCTTTGCCAAACTATACTATTTATTTAAACCAAAAGGAATGTTCCCAGTGTAAGAAGACAAAAACTATGTTTGGAGGAAAGGTAAACAGCTTCAAATTCATCATTGGTATTTTGATTTTGTTTTTACAGAGGAAGTGGGTGGAAAAGAGTCAACTTCTAATTAAAGACTCTTTGTTCTCCCTAAAAATATCAAATGTTTGCATGACAGTTCTCCATTACAAACACAGATGCATGTGGGCACCGAGCTGCTCCACTGGAGGGGTTGCGGTTGAGGGTGTCGCTCAAGTCAGACACTGCCTGTCACCCTTACAGTTTCTACACTACGCTGAACAAACTTCCGGTTTTTCTTTTACACCTACGTTTTTCTTGAATGCCATTCAAAGCACATAAAAGCTTTATTCATAACTAGCCAATGAGGATTATTCTTGAAACCTTCAGTTGCTTTCACAAAACCACCTTGAGACAGGTTTTGTTTAGTAACAAGACACTGTTGCTGATAAGAAATGAATAAAGACAGCATTGTGCTCTGCAGCAGTCTTTCCCAGCCACATTCACTGCACTCTTTTGTTCTCTTACAAATCAAATTTTAAAAGTAACTCAATATAATGTCTCTGCAAAGCTGCTGAGTTCCACATGACATCGACGGAAAGGGCTGGGACACTTTCGCACTGAGTCTTGAATACACAGGAAACTTGATTCCAGCAAGCCTTTATCTTTCCTTGTTTGGTGGTCAGTAAGAGTTTATAACACAGCTTACTCATATGGTGCAGGAAGCAATGAATCCCTTAGTAGACCCCAGTGGATCTTGAAAATATGGAGTCGACATTGCAAATAACTGTGTGAGGATTAGCACGGATTAACATTTTATCACAGCAGCTTTAAAGGGACCCTACCATGAGAATTCTACTTTTTTTACGTTTTAAATGCATTTTACTGTCCATTGCTCACTATAAAGAAACCCAAATTGGTATTTTGATCCATTCATGCATTTAAGAGTAATCCTCTAAATCCTGCGCTGTCTGCAGCAGCCCCTCCTATAAAATGAGCGGGTTGAAACGTATTGACGTAAGATCGCTGCCATCCGCTCCCTTCAGGAAGAATCTGCTCTGACAGCTCCGGCCCCAGACTAACACTCAATTTACCCCCTTATCCAGTGATGATCAGCAAAAAACTTTTGTTTTAGATGCAGAACATAGTATATCTTCTAATTGTGTCCTGTCTTCAAAAAATTCCAGCTCAAACAGCGTTTCTTTAAGATCTCCCCCCAAATCCCTGGTCCGGCACGGCCGTGAAGGAGCCGCGCGTGTTTGTATTGTGAAGGAGTGTAGCGATGGCCAGGCCTACTAAAGACAGATATATTGTAAGTGCATCCATCTTTGAAGAAGTTTGGATTATAAATCGCGGGAGAAATACACAGGTGCTGCCACAGACTCTAGGACAGGGGTAGGGAACCCTGGTATAAGTGGGATAATACCCTCCGAAGTGTGCATTATGATAATTAACGAACTTCGCGGAAGCAACCGTCCGACGTGAAGCGGAGGATGGTTCAGGCCTCCGAGTCCTTCGTCAGGTATTATCCCTTACATAGACCATGAGAAAACCAGTGTTCCCATGACTTAAATACACTGTAGCATAGTTGTCTTTAACAGGTCAATGTAAAACTTGCTGATCTACTTTGTCCTCACAGTTGGAGCACAATGGAAGTATTCACTTCTGTCAATTTCTAGACGTTTTTCATCTGGTTGGAATTTAAAGTAGAGAAAACAAACAATAGTTACACTGTTAGCATGCAATGGCATAGGTCAGAATGACAACTACATCGTTGAAGACCTGAAGTGTTTGTTTCTCAACACACACCAAAGTTGTCTGTTAAGACATTTTCGGTTAATTAAGCTGCATAGCAATTATCAAGACAGATACAGAGCTGCTGTTAAACAGATAATGCTCATTTTCCAGCCTGAGGCATTTTCCATGAGATCTGGTGGGACTTGAAAAGCTGGAGGAGCAGACCAAAAGGCAGTTTGCAACTATCTAGACGGCCTTATCGAGCACTGTGTAGGGCTGGATAAGGCATGGAGGGATGTGGGCAATTATCAGCGACCTCTCACTGGGTTCTTGGCATCCTTTTCCTGTTTTCAACATTTGGCTTGAAAATGCCAAAAGTCAGCAACTGCCACTTAGCTGCAGAAGCAGAATTTAACTCAACAGAAGCAACAAACTACAGCTGGCCTTAATAAAGTTTGAAGGGGAACACAAGACTACAAGAGCACCGTGAGTTATCTAGTACCAGGAGTCAAGAGTATGGATGGCCTGACAGATGATGGAAAGCAGATGTTCCTGCTAAAAATAATGTATTGCAGCACAACAAAGGACAGAAGAAAAGAGTGACACAACTAGACTGAGGTTCTTTTCTTAAAGACCCTGCAATGAAAACTGGGTGAAAGACACAAAAGAGTGACTGACGTCAAAGACCGGGATTGAATAGGCTTACTGTTGAAAGGAAACATAAGCAAACATAATTCCCATTGCAATAAATCAGTAGTGATCCTTAATGCTACATTCACACCAGGCATGTGACGTGCATTTAAGACCGCACATTATTAAACACGCCATATAAATGCATTGTTCACACTGGACTGTTGCTACCCTATACCAGCACATATACTTAGAATTGGAAGAGTCTTGATCCGAAATGTCAAAGCGGTGCAAAGCTTATGAATTTTACTCCAGATTTTTTTTTTTTTTCTCACGACTTGATCTCATATAATTCCAGCCGGGTTCAAACTACAATTAGAAATGTCTCCCTCATGATCACTTTTCAAATCGTTGGCACTTGCAGTGCTAGGCGGAAATGTGAACGCAGAAGCCTGAACGGTGGATTTACACGAATTTATATACTTTTTACTGAAAGTAAAAAGCATCACAACGGTGTTGGAAACATAAACATCTTTGGCAGGAACCATATTTTCTGTGAGTTCTTTCACCTAGTCTGAAGATAAAATAAAAGTCTATCGCGATAGACTCATTTCCTATCAAGAAAAAGTTCTGTTGCGACAAATATCGTTATCGGTTTATCCACCAGCCTTATTTGACACTGAAAGCTGTAAATTATGAATATGTTCCTCTTTGGGTAGAGTCTGCAAAAATTTATATTAAAAAAAAAAAAAAAAATCAAATATGTTTAGGTTTATCTACATTTAACTTTAAAGTTGACTATGAAATTGAACAAATTGGATTTCTGATGATAAATTTGCCCAATGGAATTTTTTTTTTGAAAAAACTAATTTATCGATAAATTGTTGTTGCACTTGGAGGAGGTGTTTTTGATCTAAATTGACATACTGCAATAGAAACCCTTTTTTTCTAATTAAGTGAATCATACTGTATGTCCAACTGTGACAGCACTGATGCACGGCACGGCTGGCGCCATGGTTTCTCAGTCGTGTTCTGCTGTCATGGTAGCTTTTACTTTCCACTAGATTGTGCTGTTTTCCCTAGTGAAAAGACCTCATTAACAAAGGCCCTTAAAGAGGAGAGTGATCCATGCCTTTGTTCCCAACAAGTTGAAGTTTTCCAGTTTCTTTTATGTGTGGTTTGTGCTTCCGCCACTGCTCAATTCCACATGGTACAAAAGCCCAGGTGTTCGCCTTTTAACAAGAGAGTGAAAATGCAATATTTATTCTATTTTACCGTTAGTACACTGGATGCCCATTCATTTTAGAATCCGTTTTAAGATTTTTGAATCCTTGCATGGCTTGCCTACATCTCTGAGTTGCTGCTGCCTTATGTTTCCTCTTGCCTTCTTGGGTCAACTGATCTGTTTCTAAAAAAACTAAAGACAAAGTGTGAGCTTACAAGACACCATGGTTTTAATGTAGCAGCAACCAAAACTTTAGAACAGCCTCAATACCCGTTTTCTAGTCTTCTTCAAAAACCCAATTTGTTAACTTGTCTTATTTAACACACAGCAAATGGGCTTTTCTTTTCTATTCAACTGCATTGTAAATTATTCAATGTTATTGATCGGTAAATGTCTGTCTAGAGGTCTAGAGGAAGACCAAAGAGGAGGTTTATAGATGCAGTGAATGAAGACATGAAGGTGGCTGGTGTTAGAGTGGAGGATGCTGAAGACAGGCTTAGATGGAGGAAACTGATTCGCTGTGGCGACCCCTGAAGGGAAAAGCCGAAAGGAAAAGAAGAAGAAGATGAAGAAGTTTGATCGGGAAATGTCTGTCTTGTTTAATATTAATGGAGGTAACAAGGCTTATAAATAGGGGTGGAATGAAGCCTAATTCGTGATCCCTAGAGATCACTAGCCATGGTTCAGCCCACACCTGTAGCGCGGATCACCCTCCTCCTCCCCTCGCTGCTGCTGCTGCGTACTTTGCGTGCATATTATTAAAATTATAAAAATCCAATACTGAACACAATCTTTGCTATCCAAAACTCTGTTAAGCTGCCACCACATGTGGGAGGAGCTTCCGTCAAAAACTTTTCTAACCTTGTCATGGAGGACGCGGATACTGAGAGATCAGATTCATTTATTTTGAAGATCTGAATAAAAGCTTGTGTCCATGTCTGGGTTCAGATCTGAGCAGCAGCTGTCCCACAGTTTCTGTATTGCTGTTTTGTTCTTTTTTGTATGCACAAATGTTGTTTGACCTAGGAGCCGATTTTCTGCAGTACATGGCACTCAAAAATGTATCCCATTATTTTAGGATGACTTTGGCAAACTTTGAAGCCGGACTGCTTGATGGGATAGTTGGAGGATTATGACAGAGTAATGAGTATTGTGCTTCAGCATAATGAACAAAGGAGAGTTCTGTTTTGAATAACAACACAGTTTACTATAAAATGCACAGTATCTCACACTAACCGATTTCCTGCTCCCTCTTGGCCACTCTAGACATTCTGGATAGTATAATCTTCAACATTGTAACTGTTTTGCTCAATGCGGCCCCATAATCCAGTATGGTTAATGGGTCAAAAACTAGTATAATCGCATAATAGATAAAGTACCGTCTACTGCAGCTGCTAAATTGTGGGTGTTTTTAATTCAAACAATCAAATTCTAAAGTTCTGACCACCTTGACAGGTGTTGGTATTTTAGCAGAAGCACTTTCTGCTAAGTTCAAACTTTCACAGCTTAATTTGATTGGGTTTTTTTTCTAATATTGCTATATCCGAGGAAAACTTCCACCTGTACGCAATAAAACAGCTGCTGTTTTTGGGATGGCATTTATCAAAAAAAATCAGAACAGGAACGCTTAAGGACTACCTTGTAAGGATATTTTCCCAGGAGCACATTGGTTTCATTCTTTCATGGTTTCATGCTGCAGGCTGTTTTCTTTTCTTCTTTCTCATTGAAATGGAATGAACTCAAGCTTTAACGCTATTTTCTTTGCCTCCCTTTTCTCAGAAGAAAAGTAACGTCTAATCCAGTGGGAACAGGTTTGATGTGAATTTGTAATAAATATAGATGTGTAACGATTGGTTTTAGCAATTCGATTCATATCATAGTTTGTGGTTGATGATGCGATTCATAATCAAAATTGATTCATTTTGAACGATCTAATTCACTGAAATCGATCCAGATATCTTTAGCCAAAACTTCCACTAGAGATAAATACTTGATCCTGAAAAGGTAAAGTTTTTCTATTTCTTACAAGAAAATCAAGTTAAAATTAAATGTGTGTACAAAACAAACAAGAATTAAAAGCAATTCCATTCACATTTAAGTTTCATAAAGGTTATTCGTTACACCGCTAATGAAGAAAATGTTGCAGATTAGAGCAGGATTGAAGCTTTTGTGCATTTTTCTCTTAATCATGTTAATAAAAACAATTTCTCCGTATGTGTTTTAGCTTTTAAAGTACCTATATCTCACAAAATTAACTTTTTGAGATTTTAGGTGTTTTATACTGTTCGTTTCTCACTATAAAGCAGTACTAAAACAGTATTTTGATCCATTCACACATTTCTGAGTATTCTTCTAAAAATCTTCCCTCTGAGCACCAGCCCCCCCAACCCACGAAAACCAGCAAGTTCTCCAACACATTCTTATTCCCAAGTCTTTACACATTGATAATTGGCTAAGGACCTCTCTGCGTCACTTTTTGAATGTTTTGGGTGTCCCCAACTCATCGTTTTTTGATGTCCTGGTTATTCAAATTAAATCAGGGGTCCGGGTATTTTGTGGGACGCAGTAGCGGTCTCGACTGGTCCTCGGGATGTGGCCGATACCCTAACTCTGACCTGGTATCCATTATAACCTTAACCTGGTCCACGTCTAGTAGAGTACTCATGTGCTACCAGGCACACGGTTCTGGTTCGAGTAATCATACCGGTTCCAGTCCGCGGCTGGTACCGGTTTGCAGCCCGGAGTTGGGGACACCCAAAACATCAGTTCTTGACATGGAGAGGTCCTTAACCTATTATGTGACAACTTGGAAATGAAAATGTGTTGGGCTCTAAAAAGCTGAGGTCACAAAGTGAGAGCATTTCCTTCCAGGAAGGGTCTGCACTGCCAGCACCACCCCCAGAATAACACAAACACACATTTTCCCTGCTGAGCCTGTATATCCTCCAATTGTGTCCCGTCTCACACAACCGCTCTAACAGGTGTTACTTTAGACATCGGTCTCCTTCAAGAGTTTACAAAATTACTCATATTTTATAAATTATTTGTTCTTTAGTGTGCCAAAGGTAACATGTGATCATATATATGGATATAGTTTACTCTGAAAGCATGGTAGAGGCCCTTTGAGAGCTTATTTAGAAGACTTTGTTGATGTGCATGTTACAACTTCCATCCATCCATCTTCTTGGCCGCTTCTTCCCTTTCGGGGTTGCGGGGGGTGCCGGAGCCTATCCCGGCTACTGATGGGCGAAGGCGGGGTACACCCTGAACAGGTCGCCAGTCTGTCGCAGGGCCTCAGACACCCATTCACTCCCACATTCACTCCTACGGGCAATTCAGAGTCACCAATTAACCTATGAAGCATGTTTTTGGACGGTGGGAGGAAGCCGGAGTCCCCGGTGAAAACCCACGCATGCACGGGGAGAACATGCAAACTCCACACAGAAAGGTCCCAGCCGGGATTCAAACCGGGAACTTCTCGCTGTGAGGCAAGAGCGCTAACCACTGCGCCACCGTGCAGCCCTTGTGTTACAACTTAAAGAGATTAATTTAAGTTTCTGAGCAGATCTTGTCTTGTATACAAATAAAAAATAAAATAATTGATTAGGGAAAGTTTGAAGATACTTACAGAGGACCTGGATGTTGGTTTCCAGGATTTCTTCTTTCATTGTCTCACTTGAGATGACACACTTCACCGATTGACCATTCATCTCTCTCACAGGTTTTCCAACCAGCGTACTCCATATGGTGGTCGTCCCATTAGCATGCTGAGTTTCATTGAGTTCTTCTCGAACTTTTCCTTCCAGAGAATCTTTGATCCATTTCACCTCTGCCTTAGGTTTGGAGGCAGCAGCTTTGCAGGTTGCAAGAGGAACCTCCTCATTTCCCTCAATGGGTGTATAAGACATCAGATTTGTATTTGGGGGCACTAAAGGAATACCAGTAAAAATAAAAAAATCAGCATGTCTAAATGACAACAGTAACAACATACAAAAACAATGTAAAAAGTCAGATCTTACCAAGTGTAACAAGTTGTGAAGTTCTGCTTTGTTTTCCACTGGGGAATAAGCTGAAGATGCATGTGTAGCTTCCTTCATCCTTCAGTGTTACATTAGAAAACTTCAGAGTTCCATTTTTCTTATCAAAATTCCCAATAAATTGAAATCGTAAGTCTTCTCCATTGCTATACTTGGGTCCAATTCTAGGCTGAATTGTGAGAAAAACATCATCTGGTGCTTTTCCTTTGATCGTTCTCTGCCATGTGATCTGGGACAGACGATCACTTGTGCCGCTGATTTCGCAGAGTAAGATGGTTTCATCTCCAAGCGGAACCCTTCCTCTCTGGTCCGCTGTGCAGTAAGTAAAACATTCCTGCATTAGTCCACTGAAAAACTTGCATTAAAAAATCAGAACAGACATAAGAAGGCAACTTAGAAGGTAACCATTTTTAAAGATGCTCTTATTTAAATAATTTAAAATAGAAAAGACCATATTTGGATGTAACCTTAAGAAGGGAGTAGGCATCCACAATAAATCACAAATGTATCTCTATCAGCCTGTGTGATACACAATCGCAGTGGACACCACAAACTGTGATAATTGTCTTTACAAAGTAATTTCAGATTTAATTTAATTTAATATGTTGACTTTCATTTCAATAAAACTGTTGTTGTGAAATGAAAATTCTGTATTTGTTGTTTTACTAATTGTTCATGTATCGCAATATCAATCACTTGCATCACAGGTTATCCTCGTAGCATGAATCCCTAATCCCAAATGTACAACAAAAGTAGTAATAAAACCACTAAACCAGAGGGACGCAAAACCAGAAATAAACAACCAAGATATGTAGTAGGGATTTTTTTTTTCATTGCCTTTACTTAATTCTGTTTTTATATTATGTGTTTTACTTTGTGTTTTACTGTGAAGCACTTTGTGATTTTTATCTTGAAAGGTGCTGTATAAAGATTATTATTATATTATTATTTATCCCTTATTGGGAATGGGTCATTTACAACTTTTAAAAATAAAAATCAAACAAAGTAAGGCCCACTCCAATGAAAATCATCTTTTTTGTGTTTTTAACATGTTCGTGTTGCATTTTTATCATAATAGAGAAAATAACTTGTGATTAAAAACTGCATTTCTGAGTGTTTCTTAATTCAAACCGAGTGGGATCCGAAAACTGGAGGCTAAAAAAATCTGGGGCTAATGACACGACTATTGACAGGGCATGCCAAAGACTCTCTTACCACTCCAATCTCCGCCACCTTGCACGCATTAATTTTCCTCGTCTGAACTTACCTCTGGCTTAAAACTGTACAGCTGGATTGATTCAATATTAATCATCATTATTTTTAGAGCTGCTAATGCGAGGTTGGGACAATAAGCTCACACGTTTTTTCATGATGGGTGACGTGTATAACATTTATTCAGCATTAAACTGTATCTCTGAGTATTCTTTTGTTTGTTTGTTCAAGTTGTGGTTTGATGATGTTAAAAATAATCTTGCAGCAGTGTTGTAGAGGCTACAATCAGTGCATTGCGAGCTGCTCCCTTCCAATCAGATGCATCCACTTGTAGACAAATAGATCCATGTTTGTCTTTGTTTTCTTCGTCTGAGCTGGTTCAGAACTAAACGGCTGGATAGCTCCAATATTGACTGTCATTTTTGTTGCACCTAACTAGGTTGGGAGGGACTGTAAGCTAGCAGGAGAGAGGGTAAACAAAGGTATGATGGGAAATGAGGGCTGGCTTACTCTGCACCAACAGTCAGCACCTCAGAGGCACATTTCTAACTAATGAACTATGTCCTTAAAAATTACTTATTTTTTTGTCTAAAAACGGTCCAATCATGTATAAAGTTATTATTATTTATTTACTTTTTTTTTACGTGTTTGGGATTTTCCCTATTTAAACTGTTCAAAGTTAATCAGACAATCAACAACCATAGTTTTTTTTATTAATGTATTTTTGTCATAATTTGAGAAATCATGTGCCTGTAACTCACATAAACTTAAGAGCATTTGTTTTTTATTACATTTTGATTCTATGACTGAATAGATTTCTGTTCAAACTTACATTGGGTAAGTGAAAACGCAAATCACTGCAGCATGTTTTCATTTCAGTCGTGGAGCCATGATTAGAAAAAAAAAAGTGTTTGACTGTGAAAGTGAGATAAAGTGATCATATTACACCTGTTCATGCTGGGAATCTTCTTTGCCAGCACATTTAAGTCTGTTTTTGCTCTTTATATCGCTCTAAAACTCAATTTTAATGACACTTGTATCACTGCCGCGGGGTTCAACAGAATTTATGAAGTCCAAACACGTTACATTTCTGCGCAGGAATGCCGCGTGGCGCTCCTTACATTCTTCACGCGACGCTTCAATTAAGTTTTTACGAAAAAATATATAGGTCACAACGAGTCCAAGCAGGTGGAAACACAGTTACTAACTAACCTTCGACGTGTTGTCTCCAGAGCTGCACGGCGGTCAGGAAAACGAGCAGGTACTTCATGTTTATGGAAGGAGTCTCGGGAACGTTCCCTCATGTTTCCTTTCTGCACGGTCTTCTGTTCATCGTGGACCAAAGACTTCTGTGCTGTTCACGAAACGAGGGAACTCCCAACGAATCGTCCGACGGGCGAGGGTTCACCCTCTCTCTCTCAAGGGGTCATGTGGGAGGCATAGTAGAAGAACAAGGAAAAACAAAGGAAAGGGAGCGTGTCAAACGGAGTTGTTACATAATTTCAGATTAAAATCCATCAGGGGCGGTGTTACCATTAGGTAAGGGTACGTGACTGCTCAGAGGCCCCCGAAACTCTGGGGCCCCAGGCTAAATAATTAATAAAAGTGTCTAAATTAAATCCTATGCCCATCATTACTTAACTCTGTAATAAAAATAAATACATAAATAAATAAAAAAAGAAAAATATCTCAAAAATGCTGAAATGATATGGGTATGGGTATTAAAGTGTTGTGTTCTCCCCCCATCCTACTGGTTGAATATTCCAGTCAACAGCAATTTAATTTGCCATAGTTAGTCAGGAAAACAGTGCAAGGTGCAACACGCATCACGGTAAAAGTTTTCTTAATGAGTCTGCATTCCCCCTTATTCCTAACTACTAAAACAATATATAGTGCAGGACTAGTCCTCTGGATTTTAAGGGTAATTCGGACATGATGTTCACTACTTTTCTTTCTTTTTTCTAAAAACCCAATGATGTAATCATTTTCACAAAGTGAAAATCGAATATAAACGAACATTTCACAAGGTCTATTTATGACTCCATTGTGTTCTGGTTGTGAAAATTTGGATGGTTTATTCAAATATTGCATTTAAACACGTTTTTTTTTTTTTAATTGTTCAACTGCAATGCAATGTGGTCTATTTCTGCTAATCTTGACTATCGATGTACGTTAGTTTCTCGCAAAGACTTCTTGGAAATTTTGAGTGCACTCGATTCGGAATTAGTAGATTTGGACAGCACTAGAAAATGGCGAACGCACCATATAGTGCACTATATTGTGATTAGGGGGGGATTTGGACACAACTAATGACTTGCTATGTCTCATCGCTGCTCTCTTTACATCCCATAATTCCCAACTTCGGTGGCCATATTGGTCGAGTTGTTCCGCTCCGAGCACAAAGCCTATTCAGACCGAGGAAACTCGGAACAAACTGGAGCTCAGTCCGATTGGAAATCACCTACACAGATGGGTCCAACAGTGGTTCCTGATTCTGGAACTGAGTCTGCTTGGTAGATACAAAGTGTTGTGTCTGCCAATGATACAGAGGTTTAAAATTGGTCAGCGACATATAAAGTTCGAAAAGGGAACTACCCCAACAAGGATTGCAAAGAGCAGGACTTACATTATTGTTTATCCTGTTGTTATGCCCTGCCCTCATTTAGTCATGTGGTTTTGTGTACAAGCTTTGTTCAAACATAAAAGTCTTGTTGATGGCAACTTGAATTCAGACTGAATGCAAAGTCAGGGACTCGGTCCGGACCAATGGACTTATCCAGTCTCAATACACCCTTAGACAACCTCTAGTCCTGGCAGATGAAGCGGTCAGCCTCACCACACTGGCCGTTTTTGTCATTGAGGTCTACATCGAGGGTCTGGCATATCTTACCAGATTGTTTTTCTCTGTTATTCTGCTTTCTCCTCCTTTACCTTTTAGATATGAATACGTTTTAATAGGCTGTTCTATCAAAATGTTTGATAAAACTGAACTCATAACATGGATCATTTTAACTGAAATATGTGGCTCAATTTACCCAAACACATTAAGTTAAAGTGGGACACTTACAAAAATATTTTTATTTAATATAACATTAACATTAAATCTGATAGAAGTCATCAACAAAAGTATCATACATCATTATTCATATATATATATATTTTTTTTTTTTTTTTTTTTTTTACTTATCAACTTCATCAATGACAGGTAGTATTAGGTATGTCGGGGCAAGTTTTAATGTGCAGTTTTATTACAAGCCATTGCCCCGCCTGGCACTCACTATAGCAACTATGTTACAACTCAAGTACTGTTGTGGCAACAATTTTGATTTATTTTCATTCACTTACTGTGACTTTTAAAGAGCTGAGATCCTCTAAGCTTACGTGGCCCGTTTTTCCTGATGGCCCAGTTTAGCTGATGTCATCTCTAAATCGATTCATCAATTAAGTCTATGAATCATTATCATTTGTAAGCCAGATCTAACAGTAAGCACTGATTGGTCCAAGCCGGTCTGAATCAATGTCGCCAATCAGGAGTAAGCTTGTTGGAGTCCACACCCCTTCCACTGAAAGCAGACTTGGGAGAATCGTACGTTTAGTACGATCGAAGTGGGGGCCATTGTGCACCACATGCTTTAATTGAGGCATCTGATTGGTCAGTTTAAAACTTGAATAATTTGCAATAAAGAAGAATTATCACAAACTACATGAGAGTTAGCAAAAAAAAAAAAGAAATTAGTAGCAGAGGAAGAATGGTTATTTTGACAAATATAATGAGTAAAAATAGTTTCTCATTAGAAGTCTATGGGATTTTAGCTTCTTGGAGGCCGCAAGTATTTGGAACCCCAGGTGGACTGGTTCCTCAGTCCATTTCTCATATACAGTCAATGGTTCCAGTGGATCCATTTGCAGACCAACTGATCCATAAACATAATTTTCCTCGTCTGAGCTGGTGTCTGGCTCAAAACTGTTTTGTTCGCCATTTGTGCTGGACTGCTAATGTTAGCTTAGGGTTGTGAGGGGCTGTAAGCTAGCGGGAGAGAGTGTAAACAAAGCCTTGAGGGGACATGGAGGCAGACTGGTTAGTTTTTCTTACAGTCCCACCCACAACCCAGTGACAAATTTCCAATGAACCACTACCGCTCTGCAGAAACTATGTCCTAGAAAACGGCTCTTTTTTTGACTGAAAACAACATCATGAAAAGATCACTAGGAATTTTTTAAATAGGTCAGAAGATGATCGGGGTGGAACTTTATTATTTAGGAATAAAGTAGAGGAGAATTGCTTTTATCAAATTGACTTTAACGTGTTGTCTGTCAATATCCGGCTTGACTCAACACACATTAGCGTGTCTGACCTTTTTTACTTGGGGGGGGGGGGGCAGAATCTCTTCCTAGTTGTGGCTCAACGCACCAGATGGTGATAAAGGAGGTGCTGATGGACTAAATGATAGTTCTGTAGAACTTTATCAACATCCTGGTGGGCAGCTTGAGTTTTCTCAGCTGCTGTAGGAAGAACATCCTCTGCTGTGCCTCCTTGATGACAGAGCAGATTGTCATCCCCAATTTGAGGACCCGAGTGATGGTGGTTCCCAGGAAGCGGAATGAGTTACCGGTGGAGGTACGGGATCTTGTTAGGGTTGGTGATGAGATTTTTACTTAAGTCCATGACCATCTACACTGTCTTCTGGAAATCCAGCTACAAGCTATAAGCAGACTCCTCAACGTCTGTGAAGAGGGTGGTGTCATCCGCAAAGTTGAGAAGTTTGACGGGAAGGTGGCTGGAGGTGCAGTAGTTGGTGCACAGAGGAAAGAGCAGCTATAGCATTTAGCGTAGAGCCAGATTCAGTGATCATCCTGAGATCTGTTGATCCTGTAGGCGAATTGGAACAAGACTAAGTGTTTAGTCAGCCCCTAATTGTGCAAGTTCTTTCACTTGAAAAGATGAAAGAGGCCAGTAATCTTCATCATAGTTATAGTTCCACTATGAGAGACAAAGTGATACATGGTGACTCATTCTTTTCTTTACACAGATCAGCCAACCTGGTTCCTTTGCTGAAAAACAGCCCAAAGCATGATACTTCCACCCCCGTGCTTTACAGTAGGTATGGTGTTATTTGGATGAAACTCAACATTCTTTCTCCTCTAAACTGTAGAGTTCTTACAAAAAAGTTTTATTTTGGTTTCATCTGACTATAGGACATTCTCCCAGTCCTCTTCTGGATCATTCAAATGCTCTCAAGCAAAGTTTAGACGGGCCTCCACATGAACTGGTTTTAGCAGGGGGACACGTCTGGAACTGCAGGGTTTGTAGTGTGTTTCTGATGGTGGCCTTTGTTACTTTGGTCCCAGCTCTCTGCAGGTCATTCACTAGATCCACCCGTGTGGTTCGGGATTTTTGTGATCATTTTGATCCCACAGGGTGAGATCTTGCAGAGAGCCCCAGATGGAGGGAGATCATCAGTGGTTGAGGATGTGGACAGGTGTTTTTCATACAGATAACAAGTTCAAACAGGTGTCATTAATACAGGTAACGAGTGGAGGACAGAGGATCCAGAAGAAGTTACAGGTCTGTGAGAGATGGAAATCCTGCTTTCTTTTAGGTGACCAGATACTTGTTTTCCACCATAATTTACAAATAACTTCTTTAAAAATCCAGAAAATTAGATTATCTGGATTTTTTTCCCCATTTTGTCAATCATAGTTGAGGTATTCATATAATGAAAATTACAGCCTCTCATCTTTTTTAAACTGTAAAACTTGCACAATTGGTGGCTGACTAAATACTTTTTTGCCCTGCTGTACTATGCTCTGGCATGTTCTAATAGGCTTGACACACCTGAGCCAGATAATCAGTCAAGAGTATGGCTTGGATATCTGTAAATCATGCAGACACACTGCCCCTCGAGGCCTGGAGTTGCCTTGCATCAATTCCTGTGATCTATGACTGCTTGGGGGGCCGGATTGCTGGTAGAGAATTTAAAGCAGGCTGGCACATGACACGACTCCATGGAGATGTTAAAAATGTCCGTCAGCACAGGCGTCAGCTCCCCTACATAGTTCCTGAGGATGGTTAGAGAGATGCCATAAGCCCCGGAGCTTTTCAGAGGTTCAGTCTGTGCACATCCTGGATTGAAAGACCATGGGGGAGGGAGGGCAGCTTTGTGCTGTCTCTGCGGAGTGGGGGAAAGGTGGAGTGATAGGAGTAACTGAGACTAACGAGGTGGTTACAACAACTGAATGTTTAAGCTTCTCTGCTGGATGGTGATTGTTGAGTGTGGTAGGAGCTTTGGGCTTACATTGTGTGATCGCCCTTAGTCCTTTTCACACAGCTGCTCCAGAGTCATAAATCAAATCAATACACACTTTATTTATGAAACACTTTTCATACAGTAGTAACACAAAGTAGTTTAAAGGCAACAAACAATTAAAAATAAAACAATAAAATTCTCAGAATGCCCCTCACACCCAATATAATGAAATATATAACAACTAGATACATTTTAAAGCATAAAAAAAGTAAAGTGGAAACTTGTCTTGAGGCTGACAGGAAATTAAATTTTGGGTATTTTTTTTCTCAGGACATGCAGGCTATGACTGTGTCAAAATTTTCACTTTGTGACGTCGGTGATGTTATATCTGGTGTTTAGAAAAATGAAAGAAAGTAGTGAGCATCGTGTCCAAATTAAAATCCAGCACACTAGATATTCCTGAACTATATAGCTTTTTAGTATAGGGGGTGGATTTGGACACAACCTACTGTATGTCTGAATTCCTTCACTATGCCATATATAGTGCACTATTTAGTGGATTCCCCTTCTTGTAGTGCAATCCAAATCTACAATCTCAAAATCGAGGTTTCCCCAAAGTCTTTGCATTGATTCTCAGTACATTAGCAAATATAGACCACAATTTAAAGAAATTTTGGAAAAAAAAAATTGTGCTTGAATTTAATTTAATGAATCAACCACATTTTAGCTCTAGAACACAGTGGATTTATTAATAGACATCATAAAAGTTTGTAGTGATGCGATTTTCAATTTGTAAAATCTGTGACTTCATATTTCCTGTTTAAAGAAAAAAGTGAGGATAGTGTCCAAATTGCCTTTAAAATCCAGGGCACTAGATAGCCCTGCTCTGAATAGTTTTTTAGTAGTTAGGTAAACAGGGTACTGGCCACTTAATTAGTTACACCTGCCCAACTGCTCGTTAAAGCAAGTTTCTAATCAGCCAATCATATGGCAGCAACTCGATGCATTTAATCATGTAGACATGGTCAAGACAATCTGCTGCAGTTCAAACCGAGCATCTGAATGGGGAAGAAAGGGGATTGAAATCACTTTGGACCTAGCATGGTTGTTGTTGGTCTGAGTGTTTCGGAAACTGCTGATCTACTGGGGTTTTCACCCACAGCAAGCCTGGTCCTGGGTGAAACATGATTGTTTTTAATTACATTTTTTTCTAACAATTTATGTGAAATAAGTAGTGTGTCAAACTGTTAAAAAAAAAAAAAAAAAAAAACATTGCAATTTGGCACACCTTCGAGCAGATGGCGCCCTAGGCAGCCGCCTAGCTCACCTATGCCCGGCGCCGGCCCTGCCCACAACCAGTGAGAATGTCAGGAATGGAATGCTTGGGAGATTGAACCTTTTGAAACAATTGTTCCAACAAAAACAGATTCAGTTTTGTGTAACACTCAAAACACTTCAAAACAGTGACATCTAGTGGTTAAAATGTTTTTTGTTTGTTTGTTTGTTTTTTATTCTGAGTGGAATGTTTCATGTGTTTTTAGTATGTTTTAATTTCATAGATGGGTGTAGCAATAGTTTGGTTTTTTTTATTTAAAAAAAAATCCAAGCTGCATTCATATGGGAATGCAGAAGCATCGAGTGAGGTGAAATGTTGACTGCCTTTTTTTAAACATAATGTTAGTATTACAGACAATTTTGAACTAATGACATCAATCTTAAAATGATCAATTAAAAAATATATATTTATTTTTTTACAGAGAAAAAAAAATACTAATGAATTTATGTACAGTTAAATGATCTGCAAACTATGATAAGATCTAGCAGAATTGAGCTCCAACTGGATGAAACTTCGGGATCTTTTAATCTCAGGTGCCTCCAGACTGAAATTGTTTTATTACAAAATGTCTCCTCAAGAAGTTCAAAGTTATCCCATCAGCTGATCTTGGACTATTTCTACTTCCTTCCATTATTTTCTTCTAAGCACTTGATATTTAACACTTAATTACAAGAGTCTTCACAAATACTGTGTAGTTATTCTTAAAAATAACACACAATAAGTGAAATCTGCATAGTAATAAACATTGTGAGGCTTTGGCGTAATTTCAATAAGGAAGATATACCTCACTTCCGGGTAGGCTTGAGTCATTCCATACACTACTCTTTAATTAAGTCTTCATGCTAAGCCAATGGTTAAATTGCAACCCTTCTTTTCTCAGCCAATCACAATCTCATTCTGCTTTTAAAGTTCATGGACATTTATCTCTCTACATTCCAGAGGGTTTTGTCGGCCCTCCTCCGCCCCATTGTCTTCCTGGGCACTTGTTGTGGTGGACTGGCCTCTGTCGTCCTCACCGTCTAAGCTCTGAGATTTTTATATCTGTGGTCCAGACTTATCCCACCAGGATACAGATGTCATCTGTCCAAAGCCTAATCGCCAAAAGACTATTGACATTTTATTTCACAAATAAATATTTATCACATTTCTAAGATCTCACCTCACTGAAATATTTACAATAATCACAAATGAGTGACAGTTCAAACCTTTGCAGAAAAATAGTTCAAAATTATAGAATTAGAACAATGCAAGACATTATGTAATGACAGTACAGAAGTTGTTCAGCTTGCAATGATTATCTAATTGATATGGCCAACAATCAATGAGGATGCAAAACATGTTGCACTTCAAAATGAATTAAAACTAATAAAGAAAAGCATAAAAAATGAAACGATAAATCTGTGATGCAGCAAAAAGCTGAACATGTTATAGCAACGTACCTTATAAACATTGTTTGGAGAAACCTTTAGATTATAATGAGCCAACCAACAAAAAACGCAAGTCTTAAATAAACATTTTATATTTTTCCCCCCAAAATGACCAAATAAATTAAATAAATTCTTATTTAATATGTTTGTTTTTGTATTTTCTGAAATGCCAGCGAGCATTAGGGTCACGGAGGACGTCACCAAGGAATCAAAACAAGCAGCCAGACCCGGGAGGTCATAATGTAATGACCCTGTTCCACATAAAGGGTTGATGGATGGACGATCCCCCTGAGGGAAGATCTGGACTCAAGACAAAATGAATAAATAAAAACATTAAGGCAAAAACAGGGATTACTAATCAAATAAATAAACAGATCCCAATTGACAGGTAAAATCAAAAAAAGAAGAAGTATATATATAAAATGCATAAAAATAAATGCATATGGTCTCCAAAAAAACAAAACTGAATAAATACTTGATTAAAATATTTAGAGACAAATAATAAATAAATAAATATATTACTAAATTTAAACTAAAGGCCAAATAAAAAATGTAGGTCTTACAGTAAGGGGTTGTCCTTTGTTAAAGGCAAGTAAATTAATAAGAAACAAACTTTTTAGAGGGAGAAAAGTGTAAAAATATAAACTATATATATATTTTAAAACCTCAAATCTTAAAAGGATCAAGTTATGGTGTAATAATTTAGCTCTATAACTAACCAAATCCTTAAAGATTAAATTTAGTCTATTTTCTTAATGGTTTTATTGAATATCACACTCTCATCTAAATTGAATTAGAAGACAGGAACTTCACCTTTAACCCAAATGCTGCAGTCTCCCCTTTGGTCCTGGTTTTAGTGTCATGCGACAGTATCCACAGTTTCAAAACACTTTAACTTTGCTCTAGTTTAATAATCTTTTTAAATGTCATTTCTTTTCTGTTGAGCAATAAATCACAAGCAAAAGTAAGTGTGGTTTATCAAACGAGTGGAGGGCCGTGCACTTGAAACACAAAATACCAACCTTGATTGAGTAAATACGCTATTGTGTATAAGCTCAACAACGTACCAGCGGTGTTGCGCTTGAAGAACAGAAAACAGGCGAATGTACCTATCGCAAGTTTGCATGAATGTTAATAATCACACACATCATTGAGTTTTTTTCTGCTTCCTGCTCAAACGCATAAACATACAAGGGCGAGACGTTTTTTTTTTTTTTTAACCTTTATTTGAAAGGTTTACATAACACACACAGTATATGAAGAAAACAAAATACATAGAGGGGACAAAACAAGTACAGCAGATGAGAAATGCAATGATTCTAGAGCATATTTAAATTACAGAATAATAAAAAATGGGGGGAAATTTAGTGTATCATCAAGATTTTAAAGCTCTCAAATTCTTTACATTTTTGAAGGGTATTTATTCATGTAACAAATGTAAAGAAAGTTTCATGTGGGTAAATGTAATGTGTAAAAAAAGTAAATTAAAAACAATCAAAAAACATCATTTAAGTTAACTAAAAAGTCACATATAAGGCAGCTCTGTAAAAGAAACATGATTCCAACTTTTTACCGAACGTGTTCTTATACGTGCACATTTTGACCAGATTTTCTATGCTTATTTTGAGTTGCAATACTGTGTTTTTGGACAAACAAATAGCCGGATTGCATACAAATATATTCATATTGCCAAATTCTCGATTATCACATGCCAGAGCTCACATGCTCTTCTCAGTGATGCTACCCATGACCTCTCGCCACACATTAACGATCAAAGCTCGCGTTTGCTCAACAATCAAACAAAAAGCAGCAGGCAGAGGAAGGAAGCTGTTTCTTTTTTTTGTCTAATGTAAAGTTAAAAAGTAAAATAACACAAAAAGAATGCATGAAATAAATAAATAAATATAAAAAGATCAGACTAACACTTTTTTTCTTTTCAAGTCTATAACTTAGTTCTTTGGCCAAAAAACCCCCCTCAGTTCCTGTCTGCTTGTTCAGCTGCTAAGCAGGATGTCCAATCAAGATCAAGCAGATTAAGATTAAAAAAGACCAAGGTTCCTGTGGAAAACCCAGCCATCATGTTGACAGTTACACTGGTGAGTAAGTCCTTGGTTTTTGGTGTAAACAGCAGATTCTGTTGAGAATGACTATTTGTTTAACATTTAAACTCTGCAAAAACACAGCTGTCACACAGAAGGCATCTATTCATGTTCTTCATTTGAACTTATTTTTTTTGGCTCTGAAATGACACCATCTTAACAAGACTGGCACACTTTTCTGTTTGGGTCAAGTTAAAAATAGACAAACTAGCTCTGTTAAGAGTCATTAAGGGCCTCTGTGATCAGGAAGCATGAAGAGAAAAGAGTATTAAAAAAAAAAAAGTTTTGTCTGATAAAATGAACTTTTCAAGCTCCTACATTTTGTGTTTTACAAAAAAAAAATCAAGCGTTTTGAAATGGAGAGACACAATAAAAGTTCTAGAACATAGATAATTAGCTAAACTCACCCTACAACATTTTTTTTTATTTTCTTTAAATGTTCCCAGTGGGGTTTTAATGGACTATATGCACGACCTACTTCTACATTCAGCCTTTGACTGCTCAGTCATTGGGCTCAGTCGTGGGCTGTTGTTCATGTGGAGTATTTGGACTTTAAAATATGTCTTTTGGAGCTAACAAGAGTCACTATAAATTATGTTACACGCATCGTTTGTTTTTCTAGTAAAATACCCCAAAATAAAAATGCAAAAAGATTTTAAGTTGTATTTGTTGCCCTACATAGGAAACTTCGATGGTAACTTGCTAATGCTAATGTTTTTAGCACGTTTATGTGCGACTAGCTCTAAAACTGATGGACATTCATGTTGGCGACACGTTATAGGTACAGGCAAGATGCAGATCGCTGCATTGCTTCATGTATCTTATTTAAATCCGAAGCTAAACGTTGCAGTATTTAATGAAGTCCTGTTATGTTAGCTGTCATGCGGCTAGAGCAGAGATTTGCCAAGTCCACGCATATAGGTAGCCACAGCCGGAAGAGAGTAAGCAGTCTTATTCAAAACCGGAAATACGTCACACAGCTGCATAGAGTACATTAGGACTGTGAAGTTCTTAACAAAAATTCCACATCTCGAATAAGTCTTTGTCTAAAAAGCCATTTTTCCTGTTGATCTGAAGCCTTCTTTTCAAAAAATCTCTGTGTGGGCGTGGCTTATGGTGCTACGCTGCGTAACCCCACCCCTTATCTCGCAAGGAGTGCTAGCCAGACACAGACTTTGATAAGTCCATGAAGAAATAAAAATACAAATAAAAAATTAACATTTAGGCTGCATTGCAGCAGCAGCACTATCTGGGGTTCATCACTGACTTCATGCTAGCAAATACTGATTGTTGAATTCATTTGAACTAGAAATCTAATGAAATCCCATAATACAGAGAGGGTCTAATCGCGTGGCATTTAGTAAATGCATAAAGCCAGTGGTGACGTTTTTAGATGCAGATGAAGGGTAACGTTCAGAAGAACGGTTCTGGTGTCCGGTTAAACCACCTGGTGGATCCTTAGCGGAGATGCTGTTGCAGCGCCGCTCCTCTATAGCTGCTCTGGGCTGCACAACGCGGCCCGCCACTGCTCGCGGCTGCACGTCGCGGCCCGCCGCTGCTCGGCGTTCCTCCGCGGATTAGATCAAACGCGGACGGACATCTTATTTGTGACAGCTGATGGGATTTTACTTTCAGTTTCATTTTAAATACGTGAGGCCAACTGAAAAACAACCTGCGGCTTCACTGCATGGGAGTGGACAAGTATTTTAATTACAAAATAATAAAAGCTAACATCAGTATGGCCTTTCACTGAATTACAATCCTTCACGGCACAGAAGTGGGGCGTTATATTATCTTCTCCGGCCTCTACAGCTACATTAGCTACTGTGACGTATGAAAGTTTCAGGAATTCAAACAGATTTTCTCGGGGACTTTGAGTGACAGCGACTTAAAAGGAGAAATACTCGGAAATGCAAACACGAAATGATTTCTTATTAGATTTTTTCTCTTTCAGAAGAAAAATGCCACACATACGTGTTAAAAACTCAAAAAACATGATTCTCATCGGAGGGGGACTTTATTGTAAAATGCTCTGAGTTGGATTTATCTCCAATCCTGCACGGAGTTGGTCAGCACACAACTCATTGAGAATTTGAATCAATTTCTAAATTATGCTATTAATAAAATATATTACCCAAGTATATATTAATAACAATGTCAATGAACGGCACGATGGTGGTCGTTGTTAACCTGGGCCTTGACCCAACCGGTATGAATATCTGATTTGCAAATTTGGTTTGGCAACGATTTTACGTCAGATTCCACATAGATCCCTCTGTATTTATCCGGGCTTGGGACCAATTGGGATCAATTATAATCAATAAGCTGGGCTGATCCAACATGTTTCCGTGAGGTTCTGTGTCTGTTGATTCCTTCATGTTTAGTTTAGTGCTGCTATGCTGTAGTCTGGGTGAGGATCAGAAGATGTTAAATGTACATTTTAGAGATGACTTTTTTTTTACACCAATTTTAATTAGAATTTATACTACTTGTAAATGATGTTACTTTATAAATTATTATCCATAAATGAAAATTCTTGCCAAATGAGGCAAAAGTGAGTGCAAGTCTGCTGATTTGGGACTTAAAGGTTACATGACTACCTGTCACTTCTCCAGTGCGTTGTTGCGCGCACCCCAACCTCTGCTCACACGTTCAAAATACGAAATGACAGAGTAAAAACTAATTGTTGTTTGTAAAAGCTGTGAACTAAAAGAAGAAGGAATAGGACTTTGTGAACACATCCATCCCTTTCTTTTTTCATTTGAATACCAGAGCTTACGACCTTTTACCTGCGCGAAGCAAAAAAGTCCATCAACATCCTCCTCTGGTGTTTGGAGTCCTCACTGCGTGTATTCAGTGAGCGTGCAGCCAAGCCAAAGGCAGAATTGCCTTTATTCAAGTAGTATCAGATTTTGCTTCCGTGGGAACACAAAATGTCCCTTTGAGGTCTCTCTTCAAAATCAAATTCCACAATCGCACCAGATGGACATCATTAGTCAGAGAATCTAAGTTCCACCGTTTCAGGAGGTCTCTAAAGAAGACAAACAGATCAATTGTAAGACAAATCAAGGAGAATTGTCACAAAATCAAGCAAAACAATAATTCACAGGTAAATACTGAAATGAAATGAAGCTTTGTTTGTCATATGCAATATCAACACATGCCAACACAACAACGAAATGCTTGTGATAAGAAGCCAGTGAACTCGCCATAAAAAAATAAAAGTTAAAAGAGTAAAAATACTGATTTTGTAAAAATGTTTACACCAAAGGAAGAAAGGGATTTTCTTTGCTAAAATAAAATTTTAAAAAGCACAAACATCAACTTTTTCCTAAACAAAACCATAACCATTTGTTTATAAACAAATAGAATAAAAAGTTAAATTTTGACAACATGGACCAAAGATTATGTTTGTCCTTGTGTTAACTGCATTTCAGTTACAAGTATTTTGTGTTTAAATCTGTTTAAGAATCTTTTTCAAGCACCATAAATGTCAGCCATACATGCAGACTGTGGAAACTGGGTTGAATCTAGGCTGCCTCAGAGCTATTTCAGACTATTGGTTTCCTTTTGATGTTGAGTTTAAACTCTTTACGTGGTATGTCACTTATTTAAAGTTTACCATTTAATCTAGGACTGTAGAAATGTAGCATCACCTTAAAAGGTAAAAGAGAAGAATATTTTATAATATAATTGGAAATAAATTTAGAAATTTTTAACCAAAATCCCACAACCTAAATGTCTTAAAAAGCCATTTTTCATGTTGATCTGAAGCCTCAGCCTGAAAAATATACTCTGAGGGGGGCGTGGCTTTTGGAGCTGAGTGGACCTGCTCCTTCACGGACGCACACACACACGCCCCCCTCCCTGTCTGATTATAGTAGCGCTGTGTCTCGCTAGGGTAGATCATCGCCGCTGCTACAGCAGTATCGTTTTGAGATGGATGAAGCTCGGATGAGGAAGTGAGGAGCTTTGTGGATTTATAATGTGCAGCTGCTGTCAAATGAGCCGCCGTTCGCATTTCAGTGGTCAGATCAAGAAGCTCCGTAGAGTCTGGTGGTTTTTCCAGCGCCCTCGTGACGAGGTTGATTAATTCAAACAGAGTTTTTCTGTGACAGTTTGATTGACAGCAATTTAAAAGGAGAAATACTCGGAAATGCAAAAGCTTAATACATTTGCTCTCTTTGATAAGAAAAATGCCACACATACATGTTAAAAACTGAAAACTTGAAGAGGCAGAACAACAAAATAAAAGGCTGCAAAAATGCCCAAGAGGGTAAAAGTGCTTTAATAAGACATTCAGGCACTTACTGCTACAGTGAGGCAAAAAAGCATTAGTCAGTCACTCATTCAGGAAGCTGTCCAACTGAAAACAGGAGAGAAGTCTGAACTCTGCCTTTGATGAAAAGGTAGACTTCAACTGTGAGAGATTTAGAAGCCTAAAAAAAAAGCAGGAAGGATTTGGTCCACAAACTCAGTGGGCTTGTGGTAGAGTGGACTTTGAAGGAGTTCAAATCCAGGCTGAGTCATACCAAAGCCTTTCTGCTAAACACTCAGGATTGGGGGGTTCCAGTCGAATGAGGAGAACAAATTTCACACCTCGGTGCATGACAACTAAATGTAACCTGGTTTCAATGACAAGCTCTGGTAACCATGCATGCTGGTGGGATCCACTTGAGCTTTATGGGCATCTGTCTCCCATATATCCATTTTCAGAACCAATTGAACCCCTTTTGTGGTTACAGAGGCTGCTGGAGCCTATCCCAGCTACTGTAGGATGAAGGTGAGGTGCACCCTGGACAGGTTGCCAGCCTGTCTCACATCCGCAACTAAGCGACAATTTAGAATCATTGGTCAACCTGCGCATGAAGCATGTTTTTGAAACCCCCTCATGCTTGGAGAGAACATGCAAATTCCTAACTGCTACGCCATCATGCAGCTCCTGGTCATCTGACCTTCTCCCTGCAATTATTTATCAGTCTGTGAGTACGATCACTGCTTAATGCCAGGTGTACAAATCACTTATACACAACCAGACTGAGCACTATAATGCTTTGCTTATTGTGGTTTTTGCTTTTTTACCTCTTCTTCCTGGTGCCTAAACAACAAATGTTGTCTTGGTTTGTAATGATTTGCTTATTCATTATGTCTGTTTATTTTTGTTCATACAACTTTATATCCATATTTTATCTGTTTTTTAAAAAATATATTTTCGTTAACATGGCTTCCTTATTACCTCTTCTCCTTCCGGCTGTGCCGCTGAGTAGTCTCTTGTTGCATCTCGTTGCGTCTCACCCTGAAGACGTGGCCAAAAACTTTGTAAAATAAAGCAAAGAAAAAGTTTTTATTCAGTTTGTGATTTTGAAATTATATAACTATAAAGTAACTGGTGGATATGGTACCTTTGAAGTTTTCTAGATTTATAAAAATACACCCCCCCTAAAACGATAATCGGGAAAGTCAGGAGACCAGTGAGGACCCAGGCAACCGTGCAGTTTCCTGTAAGAAAACAAAATACAGGAAAGGAGTGAGCAGGAATGCTCATAAAACTGTTGTCACCAAACAAACTGAACTTGGTTTCTCATGTGGAGTAATGCCCAGTTGGAATATTATTTTTAAAGTTTTTTTTCATAAAACCAGTCAAATTTCTGTAGAATAATTCAAATTTGAAAGAAAACAATGACCACAAATAAATACTTGATTTTAAATAAATAAAAGACACATCTATCCATTGAAAAAAATAATTTACTTGTAAATATGTTTTCTAAGGTGAGAAAATTCACACTACAGCTTAAGGAGTTAAACATTTTAAATGGAATCCCAAAGAAAATACTGTTTGTTATATAAGTTATAACTAAGATTAACATGTAGCTCTATCTGAAAATCTGGTTGTACTGAAAAACGGTGATGTCCAGTCAGGGGAGGCGGGGCTAAAAAAATACAGAAATTATACAAAATAAAAAAACTTTTTTATTATTAAAAATAAAAATCAAATATTATTTTTTAGATATGTCTATTGTTTTTACTACTTTTTTTAGTATGGATTTTCAACGTTTATTTGGTTACAAAAAGTAGCCAATTTAAAGGTTTCCTTTTCAATTACACAAGGGGCAGCTGCGTGTGCGCACACACTGACAGAACCTGCAACCGTCACATGCACTGTACTGTTTCGGTCTTTCAATCATCATAAAAGATGCTTTATTTTTATTACATGATTTTTTTTTATTTCTTTCCATCTGTCTTATTACATCTGTGCTAGTTTGTGAATCAGTTTGTCTTTTGATTCACTAAAAATGCTCTTTTAATACACAAGGTGAGACAGGCAGTACGCATGCCGCAAGGCAGAGGGCGCTGGTGAGCTCAGATAACGTGACACTGCAGCCAAAGAATAATAGTCCACACCTCTTTTACTGAAAGCGGGCTCAATAGAATCTGTCAAGCAAACGTTTTGAATGTTTGAGGTGGAGCCAGCGGGCATCACATGCTATTATTGAGGCATCTGATTGGTCAGTTTATAACTTGCCATGATAAATATATAACGGCAAAAACAGAATTAGGTATTAGAGCAAAAATGGTTATTCTAACAATGGAATGACTGAGTAATAGCTCTTTATGAACTCTTTATGAGCTCTTTAAACCAGCTTGGTGGCCTTGTGGAAGAGTGTCCGTCCTAAGATTATAAGGTTGTGGGTTCAAATCCCGGCCGAGTCATACCAAAGACTCTAAAAATGGGACCCAGTGCCTCCCTGCTTGACACTCAGCATTAAGGGGTTGGACTGGGGGGTTAAACCACCAAATGGTTCCCGAGCGCGGCTGTGTCTTCAGCTCACCGCTCCCCCAGGGGATGGGTCAAATGCGGAGAACAAATTTCACACACTTAGGTGCGTGACAAACAGTGGGACTTTAACTTTAACTTTATTTCTCAGTTGAAGTCTATGGAATTTTGGCTAGCCAGCGGGTACTTATTTTGTTGGAATGTCAAGGGGGGCGGGGGTGTTAGTCAGTCTGGTTCTTTTATCAAGTCAATGACACAGAGTAAACAGAAAAGGTGTTGAGTCTATGGCTCCTTTGTAGAGAAAGCACAAATTACAAGAAGTCTTCAGGGGAACTCCCAGGATTCTTCAAGACCTGCTGTGTTTCTTGTCTCTTCTTCAGATTACCATTTATAGAGTATTGCTGTATTTTATAAAAATACATGAAACTAAAGACAAACTCACAGCATAACTCACCTGTAGAGAAATGGACTAAAAGGTATGTGTGTTTGCTTCCATATGGATTTTTGGCTTCACACTGATAAAGGCCGGACAAGTCATTGCTCTGGCTTGGAAACTGCAACGTTGCACCCACAACTTGAACTGATGGAGGCAGAGGCTGACCAGATCTGAAAGAGATGAAAAACATATTTATAAGTTACATCTGCCCTGCGACAGACTGGAGACCTGTCCAGGGTGAATCCTGCCTTCACCCATCAGTAGTCGGGTTAGACTTTGTGTCACAGGTTTTTTTTTGTTTTTTTTGGCAGATAGCATCTGGTTCCCAGTCATTGACTTTACATGAGAATTGGACTGAGTGAGTGTGACAACAGTACACCCACAGAAAACTGCTCATTTCCAGCTCCAACAACATGACGTATTTTTTTAAAGCATGAATGACTCCACGTTGGAGCCAGATGTCTGTTAGCAGCGTTTGGTCCAAATCAGTCTGAGTCATCGTTTCTATGAAGAGTGAGCTTGTTGAAACCCTACCACTTAAGAGCAGGCTCGGGCAAGAGGACCTAGCCACAAGATGGCGCCAGAGCATCATGAACCTGAAGTCCTCAACCAAAGTTTGAAGAAAGTTCACGCTCTTCCCCTAGAAAAAACACCTGAGTCGGATTACGGATCTTCTAGTATAGATACCCTACTTCAGCTTCCGGCTATGGTTAAATGGTAAATGGCGTATACTTGCATAGCGCTTTCTGCCCTCCTTCGAGGGCTCAAAGCGCTTCACAGTCACAGACCCATTCACACACTGGTGGTGGCTCCGCTCCCGAACACTGGCGCCAACCTTCCACCAGAGGCAATTCAGGGTTAGATGTCTTGCCCAAGGACACTTCGACGCATGGGCAGGCATGGGGGGGATCGAACCAGAAATCTTCCGATCAGGAGTCGACCGCCGTACCGCTGCACCACGGCCGCCCCCAGTTGTTAATTTGTCAATTGAAAGTTTTGAACGCTGTGGAGAGCGGAGAGCAACTGGCGCCACATGCTTTTTTAAAGCACCTTATTGGCCAGTTTAGAAAAAAAAAAACCTTAAAAAAATGTATCAGAGCGAGAATGGTTATTCAGACCAATAGAATGAGTAACAGCTGTTTGATTCTCAATAGAAGTCTAGGGTATAGAAGTATAGGGTTCTATAGGGCCAGAGGAAGGAGGGTTACTCAGTCCAGTTCTAGTATACAGCCATTTGTCCCGGTTCAGTGCAGCAGGTTTTAACTAGTACTTGTGTCTGAGCTCTTTAGCGGGCCCTCATATTCTCATGATTGTGTATCACGTGTTGGAATAATAAAACCTCTGAGGATTCTGACCTTCCTGCTTCTGGGTTGTTGGTGCTAACCTCACATTTTGATTTGGCCGAAAAACAAAATTGATTAAAAAATAAATAAATAAAAGTCATTAGAAGGTGTCACCTAAAAGAAGACTTGACGAAAGAAAAAATGCTAGAAAAAAAATAAAGAAATGTGTTCATTATTTGACTGAATCATTACCCCACTGCAGAGTATTTTATTCTTCCCCTTTTCTTCTTTGAAATGGTGTGTAGCAATTGCCAAACGGTGGGTTGAATCCAGGCTACAGTTATCAGCAAATGTGCCAAAAACCTCGACAGGAAGTTCACAACTGACAGTTATTTTAGATTTAAGGGAAAAGAGGAAGGCAGCAATCAAAAAAAGTTGATAGGAACGGAAGAATAAATGCTTTTGTGCGCAACCTCACACTCTCTACCATCCACGCACAGACAAATAACCACAACTAGAGGTTGGCAGTTACATTTATTTCAGTAAAATTGGATTCAAAGTGTACCCAAGAGTATTTCTGCTCCATACTCTTTACTTTCATTTAGAGAGATTTCCAGTGATAAACTAATACGTCTACTCAGTCACATTTTGCCTGTATTTGTTTATTTACTTTTATAATTTGCATCAATGACAGAGAGGCAAAAAAGTACTTGCCAGTCACTTATTCTTATTGAAATAAATTATTTGTATGAAAATATATTTAGTAAATGATAAAAGTTTTCTTCAATAATTGTCAAAGACAGAAGTGAGACTATATACTTTTTTGTAGCTGCTCCTTTGTAATTTTTTGGATGACTATTTTTTAGTTATGGTTGAGTACCAGTTTTGAATACTCCACTCCTCTCCATGTGATCTGTTTCTTTGCATACCCATATTTACAAAAACCCACATGTAATACTAACAACAAACGAGAGTGTACATACACATACACGCCTGCTTTCCAACACAAAGACACGGTGCATGCACTCATACATTTGTAATTAGAATGAACAAATAATCTCTCTCTCCATTTATCAAACTGTTTGTCAGTCCATCTGTTAGCAGCATTTCCAAATGTAGTCCAAAGGTAAAAATATCTTTGTAAGTTTGTTTAATTTTTGGTCTCGTTTTACTTTTACTTTTTTTTGTGTGTTGCTTCCTTGGAAAAAAAAAATGTTGAACACCTAAATTTGCACAGTAAATTGAGAGTTCTCTGTAAATAAGTATTTTTTTTTTTGTTTGAGTAAATATTATCATAGACTGATCCCCATCTCTTCCTTGTAAGTACTCCCTTCCTGAGCTTTACAGCAGCTGCAGAAAAACACCGCATTTCCTCAGATTAGACTTTTAAAAACCCAAGAGTGGTGCCCAATAGTCTGGTCCTTTGACTTTTATTTATAAACACCCATTAGTGAAGAAAAAAAAAACACCCCTCTCAGCCTCCACGGGTGGGTCTAGTACCAGAGGTCTGGAAGCTGGAGGGTCCTGCGCAGTATCTTAGCTGTTCCTAGTGCTGCACTTTTCTGGACAGAGATGTCTGAGGTGTTTCCAGGGATCTGCTGTAGCCGATTGTAGGGTAAAGGAATAAATATGGACAAATTAATTAGGCTACCCCCCTCTGTTCCATAATGTTATGCTTATCTTTATGTTTTTTTTTTATTAGTGATTCTCCAACACTTAAAACACAACACTCAGCATTCAGAGAGTAATTTTCTGTCTCGCCACAAGAGGCAGTTTCCCTAGATTAAGCAGGGCAGGGGAGATAAGTTTAACTTAGCCTGCCATTGAATGAAACATCGATGAGACGAGATGGAGGTTTAATGTGTGCTGTGTTCATGTTCCAGGTAAGCTACAGAAAAGAGATGAAATAGATGAAGTAAAATGAACCACAAGAGGGAAGATAATACAGGAAGTTGGCCGTTGTCTGTATTTTTTATGTCGCTGTTCGTTTGTGATGTTTTCATGTAATTAGCTACATCGCTAGCACTTAGCAGCTAAAGCTAACATACGAACGGGTTATTGTGGTGGATATGGAGTTCTGAATATGTAGTTAGTCATGGTCACAGGGATATCAAATGGAGAATTATTGATGTATTTTGTTGATAAATGTAAAAAGCTCAGTTTAACCTGGCCAGCCATTGAATGAAACATCGACGAGACGGCGAGACAGAGTGTGTGTTGTGTTCATGTTCCAGCTTTTCACTAAAGGCAAAACTTAAAACAAAACCCACATTTGTCCGGTCTTCCTCTAAGTGTGCAACACGATCCTCCAGTTTAGAGGTTACAGCCCCAAGTGCTCCAATTACCACAGGAACCACTGTCACTTTCACCTTCTAAACTTTCTCCAGTTACTCTCTGAGTCTCTGAGCTAAGCTCACACACGGCTGGGTGGCGCCGAGTGCCTAGCAGCAGTAATAAATCATGAACCAAGTATGATGGAAAGACAAAGAGAGTGAAACATCAAGCCTTGATCATTTTTTTTTTGTCTAAAACTCTTCCCTGGCCCTCTGATGTATTCATTCCTGATCCATCCGAGTCTCTCCCAAAGAGAACCTCAGCATCTTCATCTCTGCTACCTCCAGCTCTGTTTCCTGTCTTTTCTTCACTATCTCTAGGCTAAACAACATGGCTGCTCTCTCCACAGTTTTGCACACCTTTCCTTTCATTTCAGCTGAAGCTCTTCTTTCACGCCTGACTGTTGACCCGAGGTACTTCAAATCCTCAACCTTCTTTATCTCACTCTTCCACTTGGGTTCCTCTCATAGTCCATGGTGATTCTTGTCTAATTGAAAAATAAAACAAAATACAACTCACATTGTTAAAAGTATTCATCTAGGCACATTAGTAGCATAAAATGTAGACACAATTAGTGCTGGGCGATATGACGACATAAATAGTGTGGGGGATAGAGAAATGTCTATCATGGCATTTCTCCTCCTCTACATTCTTCATAAATAAACTTTGTCTCGTGGTTTTGCGACGTAAAACTGCTTTACGTTCTTTGAACCAGGAAAAATTTCTGGAGGCGCCACTGTTGGTTTGCCATTACCATCCTGTCCATCTGTATGTGGAAGTCCCACAGGATCTTTGCTCTCTCTCTGTCTTACACACACACACACACACACATATACACACTTTTTTTCAAAGAAAATTCCTACTTTTCAATGAAAGCACTACTTTTGTCAATTACGATTATTATATTCATCATTAAAGTGGTAAATGTCAAAAAAAAAAACTATTGTAGCAGCAAATGTCTGTTTCTTGGTACATTATCTACAAAGGTGACCAGAGGCCCATTTCCTCTTTGTAAGTGCAGGTTAAAATTATATATTTATATATTTTATTGTTTTTCATGGGTTTTGAAATTTGTAAAACTTGTAATTTGATTTATTTTTTGTGACTGTACAGTGAATTTTGGTTGAAGCATGCTCAGAGCCATGTGATTATTATTATTACTTTGAGCTTTTGATGTTGGCCGCAGTTTTTTGTTCATAAAGAAGTTCATGCTGAAAGAAAGAGCAGCTGACACGATGCTTTGGACTCAAAGAGACTCTTTTCTTGACAAGCGGAAACTAGGTATTTATTGTACCTTTTGTTTGTATTACTTTGTATTGTTTTATTGAGTTTTTATTTATTGAAATGTTTTATAACACTTTGTTCATAGTTTTCACGGCGTAACGAAAGCGAAGGCACGAAGTGTAACCAAAGTTGGATGAAAATAAATGCCCTTGAGAAGAGTCACAGTCTTACCCCATTGTTCTAATGGTACAAAGCATTGTGTCAGAGGAAAACCCCTGTGCAATCATGATAGCAAAGCTGAAAACAGTTTGGCTGGTTAGAGAAACTATAAAACTGATCTTTCTTTGAGTAGGTTTAGTATCTGCACCAGACACTCCAGATTGAATGCTCAAGATGGCCGGAAAAAGATAACTTAATGTGAAACTTGACAGTTTATTATTGTTCTTAGAAATTAAGGCTATTCCATGTGAGAAATTACAAGACAATTTCTTTCAACAGTGTGAACTAGTCACTTTAGAGAACAGCACAAACAGGCTCTAACCAGAGTAAGAAAAAGAAGTTGGAAGCCCCGCTTCACAACTTAGCAATTAGATATAAACATTAGAGCATCCAGTTTGAGAAATAGATGCCTCACAAGTCCTCAACTAGAAAAAGATTTATCCGCCATCTGTCAAGCAAGATGGGGGTAACGTGATTGTCTGCAGATGCTTTGTTACTGGTAAGGTGGGAGATTTGTTCAGGGTGAAAGCGAATTTAATAAAGGAAGGTTATATATAACTAATTTACTATTTGCTAGGGTGTGTCGGGAAACATATAATGTGGATGGGACCAGAGACAGGATACGGAGGCGAGATTTCACTGTAAGATGACTCGTAATTCTACTGAAAGACTACTGAGAGAATTACTGGAGGATTACATCGATAGACCTAAAGTATAAATAGATAAAGAGATCAGTCAGACAGGATAAAGTATAAGCATCATAGGATAACAACTTTGTGTATCTGTCTCTGATCTAGAGACTGGGAGGGTAGTTGTTTGACCAGTTGTATGATGAGGTGTTTCTTTGTGTGTTTGGTGACCAGGACACACACCCTGTTGTGTATATAAACCCCTGTGCTGACATAGTGTGGTCGCAGCACTTAAGCCATCATCAACCAGAGCTCTGTGCAATATTGGATCCAATCCCTTATGAAAGAGGTCATTTTAACCTATTTTTGCTTGCTCTTTTTCCTCATTAACCAACGCGGGAGATGTCCAGGAGAATGCCGTAACACATGTGGATAGCGCTTAATTGGAGCCAATTTCTTATGACAAAAGGGCGATGATTCAAACCACACCTTTAAATTGTACATTGTATCAGTAGTAGGGTGGCTGAACTGCCACCAGATCCGTTACCCCATTGGGCTTTCAAGCCAATCCAACTTGTGGGAGGGGCTTGTGAAAGAATTTCTCCAGATAACCTAAACAAACTATCAGCTAGATTACCAAAAGGTCTGCAATGTTGTATTTGCTGAAAATGGAAGATTCTTTGACAAAAAGTAAAAGTTTGAAGATCATTCAAATAAATATCATTATTTCTAATCATGTCAATGTCTTGAACACATTTTCTGCTCATTAAACAACCCATTTGGTCAATAAAAGTGAAATGGAAAGCAAAAAACTGACTGGGTAACCTCAAACTTTTGAACAGTAGTGTATATAAAATACATACAGATAAACTTTGTTGTCTGTTAAATAATCAGAAATTCATCTTTCATGACAATATTGCAGCTTTTTTTATTTCACCTGTTTTATTCCTTTTTTGGCTGCTTAACTTAAACATTTTTTATATATTTGTTCTTCTGTTTGATAAAAACAATATACTGTGGATTTTGGTGAACAAGCTAAACGCTTTAATGAAAAATGCTGTGGCTGTAATAAGAAGCAACAAAAATGACTGAGAAGGATTTTAACGTATCTTTTAGGAATTTGTTTAAAGACCTTCATCCGTCAGAACATGCCTCCTAGGATGCCAAGGGACTATTTTTATTTAAGTCTGCCTTACCCAGGTATTCCTTCCAGGGCTTTAAGTGGTAGTTGAAATGGATTGCCAGCTGTCCTGGGTTCAACCCACCAAACACTTGTGAGAGCAGCTGTTTGTGTCGAAGTGAGCAACCTTTTTTGGTGAACAGACACTGGGTTCTGGCTAAACCGTGTTGGTAAAGTTAAAGATAGCATTAAAAACTAATGGTCTATAGATTCTTGTGACATTGATACAACAAATGTTGAGATCAATGTAAATATATCTGACTTTAACAGCTGTAATGTTGAGTCACGCCCACAACTCGGAAACAAATTTCTGATGAACTCCTGCTGCTCTGGAGAAACTGTATCCTTAAAAACAGCATAATCATCATCAAAAGATGACTTAACAATAGATCCAAAACTGGTTGGGGTTAGTCTTTGATTGATGATGGCTCACAGCTCTAAGCAAAGATAGTAAGAAACGTCCAAACAGGCAGATTTTAGAAAAGACTGCTATATTCCAATTCAGGTCATTTTAACTCACTTTACAGAAAAAAATGAATGAATTCTAAATTCTTCCAAACATAATAAAAAATCATATTCAATTATAAAAGTATTTTTGTCAAACATTAGGTCAGAGTAGACAGGACAGCAGATGTTGTTCTTTCAGGCATTTTAGTCCCAGTTTTAAAAATAAGTTTCTGAGACGATAAACAAATTTAAAACCACAAACCAAAGAGCGAAAATATGAATGTATGCTGTGTAAAGCAAGTAATCTGATGTCAGAAGAAAATAAAAGAAGAGGCTGTATAGCTCAGTAGTCACAAGATTTTGTTTGTCCTTTGTCAGCAGACGATTCTGATTATTTAGACTATCGTGTAGAACGTTTTGTCTATAATGTGCATGACATCATCATGTGCCCATCAACAGAGCTTGTTATTGTGCTCTTGCTTGAAAGCGGAAGGCTCCTCCTGAGAAACTAGAGAATTTGCGAGTTGCTGAGTTTTGGACCAGTTGTAGTTGTAACTGCTAAAAATACAAATGAATATACCAGAGATTAAATGAGTGGGTGCTTTAAAACTCTTTAATAAAACATTGATAAATTATGTTTATTTAAAAAAGTAAAGCAGTTGCCATTAATTAAGGCTATTTCAAACCCCCAAATAAAAAAATTAAACCGTTGCAGAATGGGTAAATCAGTAATTATTTTTCTAACTTCCATCTATAGGGGGCAGTAGAGATAAAATGTGTTCATTCAAAAGCCACAGAAGAACAAAGAGCATTGCTGTTGCGGCCATGTCTTTACCAAATTGATTAAATTGCATTAAAAATAAACAACAATTTGAAAAATTATGTAAATTTGATCTTCCTTTTAATTGTCTTTGTTCAGGACTAAGTATCGAAATTAAAACATCAAAGAACATAAATATGAAAGATGTTATTTTACCAAAATATCCAGAAAATAATGTATTTTTAAATAATATTGGGTTTACGAGTGAAGGGTTTTGTACTGAGCAACCACATGTTGGCTATAATAAATCATTTATGACAAAAAGGATAATTTATTGCCTGCCCCCCAGCCGTGCCAAGTTTGAACCACAGGCTTTGGGATAATTATACAATGTGTGCAAACAAAAACCCCAATCTCTTGTCAGATGTGGCTCTAGTCAACAAAGGCAGATGGTTGTCTAGCACCTGCATTGTAGTGATCCAGAATTGTAGCTGCTAGACCCTAATGTGTTCTACCATCTGCTCCATTGTGGTCAGAGAAAACAAAACAAACTAACTGAAGAAATATGATGCTTCAGGTAAATACGGGAAATAAAAGAAAAATAAATACTCAACGGACCTTAAATAAGGGTGTTTTTGGTGTTTTTAACATGTTCTGGTGGCAATTTTCTCATGATAGCAGATGTTACGGATGTGGCTGCATTAGTTTTGTTTTTGTTCTTATTTTTGTGCTATCATTTTTGTATCAGAGAGGGACATCTGTGTGTTTGGTGGATCTTTGTTTGTCTTTCTCTGATCAGTTTCAGGTGCAGTGCTGAAAAATTGTGGCTCCTATTGGACGAAAGGCTGGTGGAGGCAGCCTTTAAAAGAGCTGTGTGGACACTCCAGCCTGCGAGAAGGGAGCTCTGATGCAGCCTGTCTTCAGCTCATCCAGGCCCTCTTCTCCATTCTGATTCTGATTCTGATTCTGATTTGTGTTGAGCAGACTAGTGTGCTTTGTGGTGTTTTGTGTAGAGGTTCACTTTGTGTAGCTTTCTATTTGTTTGGTCATTTGTTCCTTCTAAAGTGAAGCTGTAGGGTGAACTACCATTTTCTTTCCCATTAATTTTCTTTTGGGTTTTTTTGTTAGTTTAGGGAGGTTAGCGGTTATCATTGTTTTTCCTTTTACAGGTAAGATTTCTGTGATAAGATGGGTGGGGGTTGTGTTTATTTTGGCCTTTATTTTACCCTAAAGCCATTTTGCATCAGCTCTTTCAGTTATTGTTATTTGGTATTTTGTAAACAAATTAATCTGTGTTGGCAGAGCCAGTCTTTTGGGGTGTTTTTGTTGTTTAAAATTAGGAACAAGTTTATTTTTAAGTCATTCTTCTCAATCCTCTAGATAAAAAGTGGGCGTAATATAAATTGGGGGCTCGTCCGGGATGTTCATCCATCATCTGGGATTTATTATATTGTTTGTGTTTCTTATGATATACTTGAATTTTGTAAAAGGGGGACATAGAAGGCAAAAGAAAATTAAGATTAAAACTACATTCCAAAGTATTTAAAAAAAAAATATTGATGTGAATCCGGAGAAGACAGAAAAAATGTTTGACAAAACTTGTAGTTGTTACGTACAAACTATTATTGGCAGGTTTCAAGCTCCCTGCTCCGCTCCATTCTGATGCATCCATTTGAAGATGAATAGATCCATGTACGCTTTGGTTTTCGTCATCCAAGCGGCCATCTGGCTCAGAACTGGCTCCAATATTGATCACCATTTCTGTTGTTATGTTAGCTTGCGGTTGTGAGGAGCTATAAGCTAGTGGGAGAGTGCGTAAAAACAAAGGGATGGTGGGAAATCAGCACAGGTTTATTCTGCAACAACAGTTCTGCCCACAACTCAAAGGCAAATTTCTGATGAACTGCTGCTCTGCAGAAACTATGACATACAAAACAATGCAGGTTTTTTAAAGAAACTTTAGCTAAAAAGAAACATAATTGTAATTAAAAAAACACAGGGAATGCTTTTACAATACATCAGGGGTGTTCAAATCCAGGACTCAAGGGGCTTTTCCAAACAACCTGCCACTGAAGCTTCTTATTGGCTAAAAATTCTTGATCTAAGTAAACAACAGCAGATGGGGCAGGGTTTTTTTTTTGCTAGAAAACCAGCAGGCGTCCCTCGAGGCCCTGGATTTGGACACCTTTGCAAAACATCAACAGATGCTTGAAGTGGGACTTTAATGAAGCTTTGATGACTGAGGAGCTCCTCATCTCATGAGAAATAAGCCGGTGAACATGCAGCAAAATCTACAGCACTCATCAAAACAAGCTCCTGAATCCACAAAGAATACACACATAAGCTAAAACAAAAAGGTGAGATTCCTGAAAATAAATGGGCACAAATGGGGTTTCAAGCATGAATAGAATGGTGTAGAATTTCTCTTTGTTGTAAAATTCAGGTGCAAGGAAATTACTTGACGGAAAAAGAGGATTGTAACAAATGGAAGGAAAGGAGACAGGAATAGCAAAGACAAACACATCAATAGCAAAGTGGAGGGGGAGTAGGGTATTGTTGAACTCTTGGAGTGTTCAATGAAACCAAAGACAAGATACCTGAGCAACCAAATGGTATGTAATAAATTAGGAATTTACTGCCTTCCTTGAAGGCCCAAAGTGCTTAATAGTCACAGGCCTATTCACACGCTGATGACTGGCGCCAACCTATAGCCACCAAGAGCAATGCGGGGTTCAGCGTCTTGCCCAAGGACACTTAAACACAAAGTCTGCTCTACCTCTATCCCAGATTGTCCCAGACTGCCTTTTATCCCACTTGAACAGAGAAGTCTTTGGGAGCACCAAGGGTATTGCAGCATTACCAATGATACAGTCTACCAGTTGCATCATTGGAGGGGTCTAATTTAATTTTGGTCCAAAAATCTTACGAAATTAGTTTTTTAGTGTCCTTAAATCCACACAGAAAGTTTCTCCCATTTGTCATCCATTTTCCTTACAATTTCAAAGACTGCAAACGTTCTGCACTCTTGGGAAACTGAGGCCTCGAGTCTTAACTGCCTGTATGTCGTTCCACAAAAGTCCAACAGCTCACCTTTTGTAAGGAGATTCGAAGCAAACATCCGCTCCCAATTTTCAGAGATCCCTAATAACTACATCCAAATACCTATAGGTCTTCTTCATCTTCCACAGGCAGCTGGAATCGACAAACTCAGCTGCATTCCCCATTGATCACTGGTGTATTGAGCTGCAAAAGTAACACCCATGCAGGAAGTTGTCCACTCTCTCATTCCTTAGAGTGGAAAAAATGTTGTCGATCAAATTCAAAGACCAGTTTATCAATCTGTGAAGTGGCCAAAAGTTAGATTTAACCCAGGAGTGGCATACAGTTATTAAGAACACACTCAAAATGCAAACAATATAACAAAACTTGAATAAAGTAAAAAGACTCCCAATGGGGTAAGAATGTTTGACTTCTTTCTAAGGCGCCTGCTTTGGCAGTTAACGGTGCAGCTGCTGAGTCTGGCTGATAAACTTATCAGCCTTTTAAAACATGAGGAGGTTTGAAAAGACTGTACCTGCTCCAGATAAGTGTGGCATTTGGGTTTGCCTCTGACATACACTCCAAAGAGAGTTTGGATCGTTCAATAATGTGGACCTTTTCAGGCGAGTCTGCAAAAAAAAAGGGTTTATGAGATGACAAAAATATGTTTTGGAAACATTTTAATTTGTAATGAGAAATAAAATGCATTTTTGAGAAGAAAAGAAAATACAATTACAGTAAAGTTATCCCCAAAAAAATCTACATAAAAAAGCTAAAAGAGAAGAAACAAAGCACTTCTGTGTGGTGATGTTAGATATAAAATGTTTACCCTTTATACTACAAAAGCACAAACGAGTATTTTATTTCCATTGACTTCTCCTTCTAGGTTGGGTCGCACAATAGAGCTCTTTACTTCCTTTGGTCAATAAAGAATATCCTCGTGTGTTTCATATCAGACTACATTCTTGAACATTTTGAGCTTTTTCCTCTGGCTGTGAGGCCTCTGAGTTAAAGTCTGCCCCCAAAGTCACATGATGTTGAAAGACTAAAGATTAGTCTGATACTTTAAAAGGACCAATTTTGAGATCTCGTGAAGTTTAAACTGGGCTGTCGAGCCTTTCTGAAAGCACTTTGATGGTAAATTTACATCACTTTTTTTACTACTTAAGAACATGGTTTCGTTGCACAAATATTTCCTCTGAAAAGTTTTGCAATTGAACAAAACCGTCACTCTCATGTTTCTGGTAAAGATAAACAGCCCACAAAAAAAAAAAAAAATGAATGATGCAACTCTGCTATCCCTCAAAGTGAAAAAGCACAATTTTTTTACCATATTTTATCATTCTAAGAACTACAGTCAATAAATCAATAGAGTCAATCATAAGCAACAGTCAATGAGCACATTTATACTGGCAGGTTTAATTCCTACCAATGTGTTTTGGAAAATCAATTTGGTTTGGTGAGAGTGAAAGCTCACCTGAACTTTGAAATGTTTTAAAAGCCTCATTTCCACTCAGTGGTATGGTCCAGTCTAGTATTTTGAGCTTTTCCATGATAAAATGGAACCATTTAGCCATACTGAACTGTACCATTTTTTTAACCGCTGTCCAAAGAAAAATGGAACGTCCGGTTAGCGCAGCGCTAACTTTTAAATTGGTCATTGCGACAAAAGAAAGCACCAAGTAAGTGTCTGTATTCCTCTTCATCACCCTCAATCTTCTCTCAAACAACATTAAATGCTTTGTGCAACCCTTCCGCTCTCCTAGGCTTGTTTACATTAAAAGTGGGGTCATCTGGACCCCATAAGAGAGCACGAGGGTTTTAACTGAATATCCACTCAGACAACCTGCTTTAGCACAATCTGTGGCCTGACCAATCACTGTTCATGTGTTTTCCTGACAACCCTTGAGAACCATTTCAGCAAAGTTCTGTTTAGAAACTGATACTGAACATTGTCCCAACAACCAAAAACAACCTTTCTGAGTAAATTCAAATGCAGTAAAGAAATTAAGAATTACCAAACAGACACAGGAAGTCCACAGAGGAGAATAATCTTTGCAAATTTTTGTTTAAATATGAAAATCACAAGGAGACATTTGCTTTAGAGAAAGTTTGAAGATACTTACAGAGGACCTGGATGATGGTTTCCAGGATTTCTTCTTTTACTGTCTCACTTGAGATGACACACTTCACCAATTGACCATTCATCTCTCTCCCAGGTTTTCCAACCAGCGTACTCCGTGTGGTGGTCGTCCCATTAGCATGCTGAGTTTCATTGAATTCTTCTCGAACTTTTCCTTCCAGAGAACCTATGATCCATTTCACCTCTGCCTTAGGTTTGGAAGCAGCAGCTGTGCAGGTTGCAAGAGGAACCTCCTCATTTCCCTCAATGGGTGTATAAGACATCAGATTTGTATTTGGGGGCACTGAAAGAAAACCAATGAAAATCAAAATTCAAGATGTCTCAATAAAAACAGCAACAACATGAAAAATAATCAGATCTTACCAAGTATTCCAAGTTTTGAAACTTTGTTTTGCGTTCCACTTGGGAATAAGCTGAAGATGCATGTGTAGCTTCCTTCATCCTTCAGTGTAACATTAGACAATTTCAAGGTTCCATTTTTGTTATTGAAATTCCCAATAAATTCAAATCTGAAATCTTTTCCATTACTATACTTCAGTCCAATTACGGGCTGAATTGTCAGGAAAACATCATCCGGTGCTTTTCCTTTGATCGTTTTCTGCCATGTGATCTGGGACAGACGATCACTTGTGCTCGTTTGACAGGGTAAGATGGCGAAAGATCCAAGCATCGCAACCACATCTCCAGCTGTAAACAGAATAAAACACGACTTTAATGCTTCTGTACAAAAATCTGTCCATAGCTTTATGTTTACATTGAGAGGTAGACGGTTTGCATTCACACTGTTACTAAACTTCACCAGAGTTCACTTGCAAAAGAACTCAGAACCAAGGTTCACTTACAATAATTATAGACCTTGGAGGAAATCCATCAATCAAAAAGCCCAGGGAGACACAAGTTACAATCATCAAAGCTACAGTCAACAAATAAACAACACGCACGAACACAAACCATTGCTCAGTTTTGGAAACTCTTTGAATTCCCAATCCAATCATCTTTGTATCTATTATAACAGTATTCCATTCGTCTTTCAATTATGATTATTCCCTTTTTATCCAAAATCAAAAAACCTGTGCGGTTTTCTAGGACATAGTTTTCTGCAGAGCAGCAGTAGTTCACATAAAAATTGCCTGTAAGTTGTGGGTGGGACTGTTTGGGGATAGTAAGCCTTCCCTCATTTCCCATCATCCTTTGGTTTACAATCTCTCCGCTAGTTTGCAGCCCCTCACGACCCAAGCCTAACTTTACTGGTGCAACAAAAATGGTGAGAAATATCAACGCCATCTAGCCGTAAAGTTTTGAGCCACATGCCAACTTGGAGAAAAAAAATAAAAACCTTCATGGATCGATCTATTCATCAGGAAGTGGATGGATCAGAATGAAGCGTAGCAGAGAGCGTCTCGACTGCCAAGCAGATTTTCTACATAACAATTAAGATCTTTTTCAAACTGCATTTTTTGGTCTACTCCTGATTCAAAATGATTTGAGTAAAGAAATACTCAGATATGTCATTTCAGTCTTAATTTTCTCCATATATGTCCACCATCATAAGAAAAATGCAACAAGACCATGTTAAAAACACCAAAAACAACATTTTCAATTGGGTCTTTCAATGCATTAACTCATTTTTGTGAGTTGTTGTTTTTTTCTTTATCTTGTCGTGCAGATATCTTGTCTCTGAAAATATTGGAAAATGTTCCCTTCAGGAGTCACTGAGGTTATAAGGAGGACCCTCGGCAAGCTGTTATCCATCATGGATAACCCAGATCACCCAGTTCTAGACAAACAACGGAGCGCCTTTTCCAAGAGGCTCAGACAACTCCAATGTTCTAGGGACCGCTACAAGAAATCATTTCTTCCGTATACAATAAGAGTATATAACACCTAATCACAATGAAAAGATAATTCAACAACTGACTGTTGTCATGACTTATGGTCATTAATGTCTTAAATTGCACACTTCTTTTAATATTCCGCACAGCACACTTTGTTTTCTGGTATTCATTTTTTTTATCTTCTGTAAATAATGTCTATTTGCTGCAACAGCCAAATTTCCCAGACTGGGATGAATCAAGTATTTCTATTCTATAAAATAAAGTAAAGAATTGGACTATTGAACTGGTTTTTGACTGAGGGAACGTGTCTCTTACTTAAACAATCTTGAGACATACGGAAGCCAAGAATGACCAAACTTCCTTTTTTTTGTCTGTTTTCTCTTGATAACGACATCTAGTATCTTGTTATCGTGAGAAAACATGTTTTTTCTAGTGATATCAAGATAATAGATGTCAGTATCACAAGATAATAAATTTCGTTATTTCGACAAAGGATATTTAAGCACACCGAGACACGATACATAATACATTTTAGGTCTTTTATATTTTGTGGTAAACTGTACGCTAAAACCAAAGCTGTGCAACTACCACCACTCCCCTCCACCCCCCCATTTCCCTCCTTTAGTCAATAACTGAACCTTATAAGTACAAACTCCCAATAATAGGATGAATGACAGAACCCAGGACGGACAAGCGTCTCTGCCTGGTCCGTTTACTGAGCTTCGGAACACAGAACATTAGTAGAGCCCCAACAGCCACCCAGGCCCAAATCAATCCTCTACAATATACTTCTTCCTGTTTCTACAATCTACAGGAAACAAAACAGTTTGTCAGAGAAAATGTGGAACACCGAAATAACTGATCAGTTTATTATTCATAACTTTAACCATGGTCAAACTCTGGCGGATATTATGATGATTGTTGTTTATGATGTTCGGCCATAAATATCGTCCAAATCAATCATTTGAAGAGGATGTTGGCCCAGAAGCAGCTATGCAGGCAGCTGTGGTTATGTAATCCTTAAGAAAACAGCCAAAAAAACAAGAGTAGAGATGTAGAGTAAGTAATTTCAAGAGCATTTAATGCTTGTGTTGAACTTTTGGTTTGTGTCAAGATTGCACTAAAATAGATGAGGCTTTTACTCTGACATCAAGGTTAAAGTCTGGCTCAAACAAATCAATACTTTTTCTACGGTGATGTGTGCTTGTGTTTTAAAACGGGAAACACTTCAATTTAACAGATACGCTTCAATCATTTGTGTAAGTGCTGTCAGAGAATTTAATCTTAAAAAGAAATCCAGAGAAACTTTTGAAATTATCATAGGATGGCCACAGGACAAACTGCGAAATTTACAGATTTTCCCTTCTTTGCACGATATGGCAAAGTAAATGTTTTATTTGAGCGATCTTCACAAAATTTCACACTTGTCACCAGCTTAAGTCTACAACCACAATTGACGTTTTGTTGCTCTTTAACTTCGAGAAGAATCTGCTATCTTGGATTTTCCTTTAGATCTATCACTTCCTAACTTCTCGAGCAACAAGGGACAAAATGTTGGGACTAAAAGCTGTACATTTTGAACGGTATTAAGATGGTGGGCTCCCAAAAGTGAAATTGTAAAAATATAATAAATGAATTGCTGGCTTAAGCTGAACATTCTGATGTATGATATGAAATTATTTGGAATATGCCTGGGAAAACAAAAACAAAAACGTCAGCTTCCGAGGAAATATAAAAGTTTAGTTTTGCAACTTCTTCAGAAAATGACAAAGACCTGATTATCACCCTAGGCAACTAAAGCATAAAATGGTTGCTCTCGAGCTCAAACCAACAGAAAAGCAAAACTTAAAAAAAAAAAAAGTGGTTACAAAATTGTCACGTGCAGCTCTGACCAGGCTAAAAGTAGCAGAGGATGAGGGGCCTAAAGCAGCATGCTCAACCAATCAGAGTAGGTAAAAGGGAGTTAATGGAGGGTGGCTTGTGGCTTTAATGCATTATTGTGTTTTTTTAAATAGATTTTCTACCTATTAATTCTCTGTGGCGTGAATCAATTCAGTGCGTCACTAAATTTCTTCTGCACTCCAATACAGCCCTCCAAACACTTTGAAAAGCAGATATTTTGCTTTTTTAACAGAGAAATAACAGAGGAAAATATTCTTAGTGAAAAAAAAATCCTTGAAAAAATAGATTTAACATGCTGTCTTGTGGGGATCAGATGACTCCACTTTAAATGAAGCATGCCTTGGATAGCACAAAGGTTATCGTAGGAATGAGGCAGTAAACAGACACCCTCCCCTTCTTAACTCATTAAAAGACTCCCATGACTGTTTTTAAACATGTTGAAAATGAGATTACATTTAGGTAAGTGTAACGGTACTCTATTGTGTTTGCAAATAGGCTCCACATAAAATTAAGTCTGTATTTTCATATTGTTTATATTGTTAATAGGGCCAATTTCCCTGAGCATATTAAAATAAATTCCAAGCATCACTTATTTGTTTTTTTCTTTTGTATTTGTGTTAATCTACATTTATTTGTAGATGCTGCTGTTTTTAGTTTGCTATGTTTTGGGCCACTATCCTAGGTGGTGCCTGGAGCCGTTGTTTTGGTGCCTTTGTAATCCGTTTTTGGTCATCACTGATGAGCGGATATCAGCTCTATCAATATACCGAGGAAAGTACCTTCTTCAGAACCAAATCCCCCTTCTTCACCAGTGGGAGGAGCTTACATCATTTTCATTGGTTGCAATTCAAATCCTTCATTTCATCAGTGTATAATGAAGTTCTCCGTAAAGTTTATACACACTTATATACCTGAAAGTTTCATTTAGGTATAGTGTACTTCTAAGTGTACTTTTTATAAACTATAAGCGGGGCAAAATACTCACAAGAAGTATAATTGTTAGTAAACTGCCAGTATATTTTACTTGGGATAATATACTTGTCTATACTTAAATATACTATGGAAAATATTATACTTAAAGAAGTAAGGTTATTTTAATATCTACAGTCTAAAAATCCCCTTTAAGGAGGAATTCCGCTTCATTTAACAAAGTGCTCAATCTGCGGCACATTTGGTTCCTAATAAAATAAATAAATGCATTTTTAAAAATAGATTTGTAACATCCCTTCTGTTTTTGTCCTCGTATAGTTACAGAGTGATTATTATCATTATATAATAACTCTTTTCTTTACAGTCATGACGTAGCAGCTCAACCAGATGGCTAGAACAGCGAATTTGCATACATTTGTTCTGGAAATTAGAATGTTGTTAATATGACTTTTGCAGAGAACAAAAACACCTCGTTATATATAAAACGAGATAGCATCTCTTTGTTTTCGTATCGTAATTGTCCCTATGGAAGCCCGTAAAGGGCGAAACAGACGGACACGAACCTTCGACGTGTTTCGTCTCCAGATAAGAAGCGGTCAACAAAAACATCTTCAAAATGACGCAGAAAGGTCCTGCAGAAGAACACGCTCGTGTTTTTCTTTCTTTGGGTCTTCGGCTCGATGCTGTTACTCCAAACCGCTCCATAGTCTGAGCTCATGCATCGTGGCGAGGTCTCATCCGCCCCTCCTCCTATCTATCACATGGCTGACTGCTAAGTACGTCTGTTCTCCTCGCAGATGTCCTGCAGCACTACACGCACATTTGACTGTTAAACTGAAGCATTGTGTTTCAACATGCATTGTAGACGTTTTCTCATGATACAGAAAATTCAGATTTAATGTGCGTTTCTGCGTGTTTTGTGGTGAATGCAAACGATAAAAAAATGGCCTTTTAAAAAGACAGTACCTTGTCAATACAAACCCCCCACTCCTGCTGAAGCATGCACTTGCTGATCAAAAGATGCACGAAGTCTTTGTTTTCCTCCTCTGAGATGTGGCTCAATAATAGCTCCAAAATAAACAAAAGGATGATGGGTAATGAGGACTGGCTTACTCTCCTCCAGCAGCCCACCCACAGCTTAGAAGTGAATTTAAACTGCTGCTCTGTAGAAACTAGTCCAAGAAAATGACATACATTTTGTAAATTATTATTTTTGCTGAAAATATCATAATTAAATAAAATACAGCTGGGAACGCTTTTAGAATGGAACAAAAAATGATTGGAGTGGGACTTAGACATTTTCCTATAGAACTGCATAGTTTATAGATGTTAATAACCAATGCCATTCTCTTGTTTAGATATTATCATAGACCCTTTATAATCAGTATTCTTCAGTTTTTGACAAATTTGCTTGAAAACAGCATTAAAATATTTTTTCCTCGAAGTTTTCATTGTATGAGAGTTTAGAACACAAATCAGCCAAAACAATTAAACAAAATTCTGCTTTTTCATGAAAGACGGTTTACAACTACTTCCCTTGGTATTGACAGATGTAGTAATAGATGGTGGATAGCGGATCTTTGTTCCCCTTTAATTAGTCGTGCACGTTCAGACATGTAGGCGACATACCTGGAAGATGCAAATATTGACTAAACACTCAGAGTGATGACGTCACTTGGATAAGAGCGAAACGTTTCAACAAAGATTTTAAGTCCAGCTGCCAAAACTCTTGTTCAAGTATTGTGCAATTTTTTAAACTATTGTTTGAAAAGAAATGCTCAACCTGAGAGTACTTCATGCACAACACACATTAAAAAAATTCAAGTATAAATACATTTGGTGTTTGGTTAATGTTCTGTGTTTGCCACAGAGAACAGAATTAAAGTTCTCATGAACTTAAGCTGTGACCTATACCTGATGCAAGGGCTGTGATGCAAAGTTAGAACGCCATTTCATATGAAAATGTGGGTGTGAACGTTGACGCCTCAGGCCCAAAATACTAAATGAACCAACCTTAGAAGCTGAAATCATTGCTTAAGTTTTCCAGTCACTTGTTTCAAACCAAAAAAACATCATTACTTTAAAATGTTGCTTAAGGCAAGTTAAGTTTTAAGATTCTTCTTGAAGATAAAATTATTAAAACTTAAAAGTAAAAGAAGCACAATTTAAAAAAAACTTAATTGAAAAGTTACAGAACAGGCAAAATAAATCAACATTTTAGTGTTCATGCAAAAATAATTACATTTAAAAAACAAGTTAGAAAATTCAAAATCTGCTAAATATTTAAAAATCTTTAAAAAAAAAATTAATGTAAAAATATTGTGAAATGATGTCTTATAAAGCACTAAACTTTAAACTCTGCTTAAACTCTGAGGAAAATCAGAAATGTTTACAAGAAGGATGAAACAGCAAGAAACAAAAATAAATGTATGTATTTCAAAACTTACCTTCAAATCACAAGAATGCTTCAAATGTGTGTACACTGTAGTAGAAATACTACAACAGAATGACTGAAGAGGATTCAAAGTGGGACGGGTTTCTTAATCTGTTTGATCTCAAGTTTGAACAAACATAACCAGAAAAACTGTAGTAGAGGAACGTCCATTGAAATGAAATTTACAGCAAATGATTAGACTGTAAAATGTCACAAATAAACAACAAATGAGAGTTTCTGAAATTGGTTTACTAAATTGAAGATTTTATAACCAAAAAAGTGAATGGGTGCAAAAAAGAACAAACAGCACACTCAATAGATTAAGGTTTTATTTATTTATTTATTTTAAATCTACCTTTTTTTGTATAAATACTTAAAACTTTAAAAATTCAGTTTTATGAAAGTTCACATTTTCTTTTGCTTTCCTGTCTCAACATTTTTCGTCCATAAAAAAGCAAACAAAAGAAAATTCAAATACATGTTAACATGTTCCCATAACACCTTTGGGTTGCTTAGTGACCATTTAGTTCACCATTAACGCATCCATGTTGTAGTGGGAGTCATTTGGGAGTTCCAGCGTTTCGCCTCACAGGAGCTGGAGACTCCTCAAACACTTCTTTATTGTGGTTTGACACATTTATTTGTCCTCCAATGATTTTTTTTTATCTTTATTGATACAGGAAGTGTTTGTTGAAGCTTTGTTCACAGTGGAACAGATTCACATTCATGCAATCCCACATCAGTCTGTGACCACTGAGCCTCTCCATCTCCATGGTGACGTAACCAGGCATCATCTGAAGATGCAACCCAGGTTTAAACCTGTTATACTCAAACTGTCCAGCCGCAGGTCCACTTCACAGTTAGGTACAACCATAGACGGAGTTCAGCCTCTCCATGTATTCTCTCCGATGTCTGTTGTTCCTCCAGTTGTCGGTTGTTCCTTCAGAGAGAGGGATCTGAAGCACAGACAGTTCTGTTAGTCGTTTGTGGACAAACTGAACAGAGGATGAAACCTGCACGAAGAGGAAGAGCAGATAGGAAAAACAGAAATAACCGTCCACCTGATCTCAGACGAGATCTGACTCATGCTACTTGAATAGCTTTACAGAAGCCTAGTTCTTGGTTTTTAAAGTAGTTTCACAGACATTAAAAAGACTTCACTCTTCATGTGAGCTTTTTTCAGCACGTTTGGACCTTCTCTGTTGTCTCTCAAAGTTCAAACACCCGCTTTGATAAAATTTTCGGTGTTTTTAACATGTTCTTATTTTAGTGATGATGGAGGATATTTACAAAGAACATTAAGTTTAATTTGCATTTCTGAGTGTTTCTTTATTCAAATAGTTGGAGATGAAAACAGACAGCTAAAAAAATCTTATTTGTTAAAAATAGACTGAGTGAGTCACAACTGCTCTGTTCTGTTGTGCTGCGAATCTTCAGCTGTATGTTCAAACTGTATTGTTTAATTTAACGTCTTGGGTTACACTTATCCTTTAACAAAAAATTACACGGGGAGACGCCCCAGGATGGGAAATCTCTGACAATTGTGAGGAGCTGTAATTTGGAGGGAGAACACATAAAGGAGGGGGTGGGGATTAGTCTATGCCAACGATAACGCCAACACCTCAGAGGTAAAATTTGAATGAATCCTGCAGCTCTGCATAAACTGCTTCCTAGCAAACAACACCGTTTTGTTTTTTTTGCCTAAAAACGGCATAACTTTAATTAAAAGACCACTTGAAATGCATTAGATCAAATGAGGATCACATAGGGTCATTTACAGAAAAATATGGAATTAATTTTTCTTTATTTGCACCATGGTTTAAAAATAGTTGCACTTCTGTTAAATGTTTGGTTTCAAAAATTATTAAAAACATATTTTCAGGTTTCTTGTGCATTTGCATAAAAAAAAATCCTATTCATGCTACATGCTTCCACTCATTAATAGTCATGAAAAAGGAAAGTGCATTTGCAGGTCTGCTCAAGTCCCAGTCAGTTGGAATGTGGAATATGTGAATGCACAGATGAGTTTAGAGTTCATTTAACTGATTTATTTTGAAAGGTTAAATTCCTTCACACCTTTCAACGCTATCATTTTTAAACAAACGGGTAAAAAGTGAAAGTTGAGATGGGCAGAAGTTGAAAATGAAAATACATGAGAAAATCCCTGACCTGGGTTTGAACGGGATATTGAGCACGAGCTCTTCTTCTACATTTCCTGCAAAGACAAAAAAAAGGACAATAAACCAACTTCCTGGTTCTGAAGCGCTTTAAAACTCAGACAGCACAGCAACAAATGTAAAAAAAAAAAAAACTGACTATTTTACCAGCACTGCAGTTGAAATGTTTTACATCTGTTACAGTACTCCCTTTTCCACATGATCACTCTTAACTTGGATTGTGTCCAAGTTCCCTATTTAATTATGGGGCGTTTTTCCATTTTTCCATTTTTTCATGTTGTTTATGCAAATGCAAAATCCAGTGCCCTGGAAAAATCCCAGAAGTCTCGGATTGATGCTCACTATTGGTGAATATAGACCACAATCTGTTTGAACAATTTAAATAATATTTTTTTTCTATAAATAATAAATGTTTTCATTATCAGAAAAGAGAGGATTCGTGAGAGTCTGTATAGTCCTGACGGGATATTGAGTAGAGAGGAAATTGTAAATGTAATCAAACACACTGGAGATCCCTCTCTCTCTCTTTGTCGCCCTCTTGTGGTTATATCCGTCACTGCTGCCCTCATTTTTTCTGCAGGAGTTTTTTTTTTCCACAGGTGAGCAGGATTACTGGTGGAGACTCCTGACACACCTGTAAACCATCTCCACTCCCCCCTGATTGTATTTAACCCTTGTTCTGCCTTATAGGGTCCAGATAACCCCATCCTTATATGCAGTTTTATTCAAACCTAATTTTATGTATTCTTTGAAGAAAACATGTTTTTTTTTATCAGTAAAAGTTTATCAAGAGCACAAAATTACCTTTTGATACATTTGCAGTCAACATGTTCTCTAATTCAAAATAATGCAATAATTAATTGGTCAGCATTTTATCAACAAGCCTCTACCTTCAGGTGACACAAATGTAAATCTAAAATGTGAAGTTTTCTTTAAAATGATGAAAACACATTAAACTGAGCCTAACACCATTGATTCAATGAGTGTTTGAGACGTTAGAGGCGATGGGGAACTTAAGCAGGAGTGGGAGTTTGACCTTTACTTCTCAACGAACCCTTTTAGTGAGGGAAGTGTGAGAAAACAAATGTTTTAACAGAGCACACCCTCATAACTGTAAGAGATTTAAGAAAAAAATATGCTATTTTATTTTTGTGGGTTTTTTTTAAGCCTCAACCTTTAATTGTTCCTGGAAAACAGAAGCAAATCTTAAATCCAGCCTTAAAGCCCAGATTTATTTGGCAATAAGTAACCCAAACTTATTAAATTACTGAAGTATTTTATGTTAAAAAAAACAGTTGTTCAAAAGTTGAATAACGTGTATTTATATAGTGCTTTAGTATCTTTATCTCTTAAGGCGCCATATAAATAAAAAATAATAATAATTATTACTATTTTTAGAAAGCCCAAAGTGATTTATAGTCACAGTACCATTCACCCACATACACATTAAATTAACCACATAATAATAATAATACACATAATTATTACTGTCAGGTTTAAATGTTAGTCAAAATGTCCACACTCGAATGTTACAAACACTCCTGTTGGATCACACTCAAACTTGTACACAATACAACTACAGTTCAGACGTACACACTTATTTCACTTTTGACAATAGCGTGATAAGTCCCTTTCAAAATGAATGAATGAATGAATTAAATGGTTTATTTCAAGCAATCAGGTCATAATACATACATAACACATCACTTAATAAATCACAAGTAGATCACTTGAAAGGGAGTGGAAGGAAGCAAACTTATATCATCCCACCCCGACAAAATAAAACACACCACGTGTTTAGTCAGATCATCCAGCTACAGCAGTTTATCTTTTTCTTCCTGTTAATAGTGAACAAAAACATTACTGTAGAATCCAAATTATTTTAAAATCTATACATGTAAATACTAAATAGGCTGCACCAGGAGACCCCTCTGGAGACCCCCCCCCCAGGTTTCAAGCATCCCCCAACCCCATCCACCAGGCAGGGTCCCCAAAAGAGACCCGCCCACCCCACAAACTAATTTGCTACTAGTAATTTCTTTCATTTTTATCATAACAGATTGGAAAAATATAATAAATTTCTTTCTAATTTCACTTAAGTTGTTGAATTCATCAAAATACTGAAAGTTTGGTTATTTTTCATTATTAAAAACTTTATTGGCTCCTTTAACCTGCCTGTTAAATGTTTTTCCAGCAAATCTGTGGCTCAGTTTTGAGGAATGACAGGTCTATCCACCAATCAGAGGTCTGAACATTTTGAAAACCACATGCACAGCAAACACATGCGTTCAGACGGACAGATTAAGTGATCTGAAATATTAAAACCAGAGGATTATTTTTTAAAATAAGTCAAAAAGAGAATTTGAACTTTTGTGATAAGAGTAGATCACTCTTCATAGAAAATAATCTTTCCATCTGCCGTGGGATGAATCCAGATTTGGTTATCCTTGATTATACCTGCAGATATTCACTGCCAGGTTATGCTTTAGCTGCAGCTAGCATTAAGGGTGGATGTGGGCTAACCTCAGAGGTGCGGAGATGACTCGCATGAAATTTTAAGATCAAAACCATGTGGTGCAAAAACCTTCATGCACATTGTTTCCCCGAACATGCTGCTACAATGAGGTCCTCGTAAATGAATCAGGTTAAGATGCATGCACGTTGTATGTATTTTAATTTTATTTAACTGCCCATTGCACAAGGAGTCCATTAGTGCTGTTCATATGATAAGTGCATGCTTCTTGTGAGTAGACCTGTCATTAGTAATCAGGAAATTACTAAATCAGACCTGACTAACAACTGGAGAGCACCGTAAGCATTGTTCAACAACATCACCAGTATTTCGTAACTGACACTATCACAATAAATTTACCACACACAATGTTTTATTTTTATGACATCCCCTAACGTCCTACTCCGATTAAAATCCTGTTTTTTGAGTTTTTAACATGAATGTGTGGCATTTTTCTTATGAAAAAGAACAAATGTGATAAGAAATCGTTTTGTTTTTGCATTTCTGAGTATTTCTCCTTTTGAAGATCTCCACTTCCTCGTCCGAGCTGACATCCGGATCAGAACCATACGGCTGGACATTACTCATTTTGTTTGATGTTTCTATGAAGCAGCGGTGAAGATTTACGCTAGTGAGACACAGAGCTATCATAATCGAATCGGGGGAGGGGATCAGGGGCGGAGCTCCAAAAGCCACACCCCCTCAGAGGAGATTTTGGAAACAGAGGCTTCAGATCAACATGAAAAATGGCTTTTTAGTACGTTTAGATTGTGGAATTTAGGTCAAAACTTCATAATCATAATTAAAACACGACTGAGAATGTTTTTATTGAATAAAAAATCGTCATAGGGGAACTTTAAGATTTGGCTTCATCTCTACGACCCTTCTATGGGTCCGAACAACCACAAAAACCCACACCTGTACAGCTCAAACCCTTGCATGGATACATGTGACTAAAGCCTATGGTAACACAGTAATTGTTTAAACCAGAAAGCAGAGCTGCAGTCTAAAATTCTCTTGAGGCTCTGATCTGCTTCTATTCTCCATGAACATCATCTATTTCTGCACCGACCATCATAAATCTGTGGATCTTCTGATGTCTGACATAATCAGAGGGAACACATTTTCAGTTTTATCAACTGATTTCACAGGAAATCCTTTGAAGAGCTTTTTGCACCTTTTGTTTGTTTTCGAAGAAGAACATGTCAGTGCTCCCCCCAGGGAGCCCACTGGTGGTGAACCTCTTCCTGTCTGAAAGGGGGCCCATGGGCGGGGAAGCAGCATTGAGGCCATTCTGCTGGTTCCTCTCTGATGTCTGAAGGAACTGAGGCTGATGCATCTGCTCACCTTGTTTTAGGTCTTTTCTAGATTTTAACTCAACTTCTTTGTTGCTTCTTTTGAATGATCTGAAATCCTGCAGCTGGAGTTTTAAAGGAAAGTATTAAAAGACATCCTGTTTCTACTTTAATGTGTGATTCTAAACGTGACTCCTTAATACGTCTAAAACGCTAAATTTTAGCTTTCGCACAATCTGAACCAAAGCACATTTTTCCAACAGGCTACTTTGTTTTCTGACTGCACGTTTATCAGGGAAATTGAATGTATTTAAAAAAAGGTGCCCAGAAGCCAGACTTTACTGAGAGATATCCCATGATGCCGTGCACACTTGATTAACTTATTTCGTATAACCTCTTTTTTTCCTTTGGCCAACAACCCAACGCTTTTGTGGTTACCACTCCTTCTTGCACAGAAGCTGAGAAGGACCTACTTTTTTTTTTTTTTTGCCTGTTCTCTCGTGATAACATCCACTGTCTTGTTTTCAAAAGAAAACAACGTTTTCTTTGGTGATAATGTGATGAGATAGCAGGGGTGAAAGTAAGCCGGAACGGTCCGGAGTGGCATTCCGGTAAAAGAATAGGAGGCGGAACGCTGCTCCGGCTGGAGAGATCAGCTGTGCGGCTTGACTTCGCTGTATAACATGCATAACAGAAGCCGCAGTCGCTCTTGTGAAAGAAAAAACGAAGATTTGACTCTCAAGCTGCTTTATTTAGATGTTTGCATTGTTCAGAGTTGCATCGGCCAGTTGGTTAAATGTTCTGGATCTCTCTCTTTCCCGGCCTGCGCACTCTTGTTTCCGTTACTAAAAATTCTCATTCCTAAGTCGCCACATGTTGACGTCTGAGTCCCAAACTCCTCTTTTTTTTTTTTTTTTTTTTTTTTTTTTGAGGTGCTGGCTGTTCCCATTAAATCACAGGTCCCAACCTCTGGGCCACAAACCGGAACTGGTCCAGTACCAGGATGTGGAGCGCACCAGTACCCTAACCTGGGCCCAACACCCGTTTGGGCCCAGTACCATGCACGTTACCGGTTCATGTCCTGTCCGGGCCCGAATTGCATCCGGTTTGGAAGAGTACCATGTCCGGTACAGCATCTGGTACAGCGTCTAGTGCAGGGTTACGGTACTGGTACTGCGTCCCGAGTGTTGCAGACCCTTGATTTTACAAACAGCCAGCACATCAAAAAACAATGAGCTGGGGACAACCAAAACATGAACATGTAACGACTTAGGAATGAGATTGTGTTGTCTGTAAACAAGTCCAATGAAGATCTAGGATGAAGATCTGCAGGTCAAATCTTCTGGAGGAGAGGATGAAGAAGGGAAAAGGGGAGATCATGCAAGTTCAATGGAAAATGCCACTGAGACACCAGGGCCATGAAGCAAATGTGACCCCTCCATATCGCAAGATTCTCCTTCAATCTGGACAAAATAACATTATGAATGGATCTTTGCCATGAATTGAGCGCTTGGCTGTCAACAATTCCGCAGTGTCAAACATCTTGGATTCTCTTTTGGAGGTAGCACCTGCATAACAAAAAATCTACTTTCACCCCTCAGACAGTTGGCATCATTATCATCATCATCATTATATGACTTCATCATTTGGAGCCAAACGAGGCCAGTAGGTAGTGATTGATTTCAGTCAGTCTAAGTGAACGTTTCTATGGCAACTACTTTCCTTAATCAAGAGTGAGCTTGTTAGAAGTCCACAACTTTTTCCACTGAAAGCAGACTCAGGAGAATATTCACACACTAGATATAACATAATGCAAAAACAGAAAATTCCATCTGGAAAAATGGGATTCATTTTGCTGTGGAAAATGTGAAAAAAGTTTAACAGTTTTTGCAACATATACAAAAAGTTTTAAGTGTAATTTAAAAAAATAATAATAAATAAACAGCAAGAACAAAATTAGTCAACAAACTAATCATGTTTTTGAATGAAACTATAAAAAAAAATCCAGGTGAAAGTCACAGATTTGTTTGTGTCACATATATTTCTATCGATAGAGGAACATCACTGACCTCACAGCTCAATGTGGCTGAACTTCAGTCTGCCGGTGTGGTTTCAGTCACTAGGCAACCCCAATAATAATAATAATAATAATAATAAATGATTTATCTCCTCAGCACTGCTGTCTATTTGACATTTTTCCTGGAATTCTGGTTTTATTTATTTATTTATTGTATGCAGCTTTTTTTTTTCTCTCTGAAACTTTCTATATTATGTTTGTAAAAATTATAAGATTAAAATCTTGCTTTTTTTCCAGAAACTACAAATACATGCTATATCATCTCTTTAAATTAGTAACATTTCAATCATAGAGTTTTAAAAAAGATTGTTTATTTTAGACAGAGTTTTATGACGCTGCATGGCAGGATGCCGGAGGACGTCCATAAATATTAACCCGAGAATTATAAACTATCAATTGCCTCCTTTAACACGTCAACTTTCACAGCCCTAGTTTTTTTTTAGAATTTTTGTTTTTGAAACGCAAATACACTTTTCTGTCAACTGATCATCTGCTAAATTACATTGAAATGCACCAAAATATTTAAAGAGGAAAAACATACAGTATATTTTGCTAAATTTATTAAGACGAATAATAGATAAAGGGAGGCATTGTTTACCAAAAGTCTCCTAAACTAAAGTTTGATTCATTCAGAGTTTACGTTTCAGAGGTTTCTTATGATATGACACCATGTTATTAATTAAAATGATAAAGTGGGTGGAGTGATTATGTTTTATAACAGAACAAATAAATCAAAAAGCCCCTGAGGTTTTTGAGGTTTGTCAGGACTGGTGAGCTTTAGCTCACTATCTTTTATAAAAAATTTAAAAAAAGCTGAAAACTTTTTTACAAATTCTCATTTTCAAAAACCCTGATTAGAAATTATCATTATATAAAGTGCAATTGTGTTGTTACGTCACTTAAAACATCAAATCTGAAGCAAAATGAAAGTAGTTTATGGAGTTACTCACCTGCTGAGGTAGACAGCTGACACGATGCAACAAAGAAACAATGCAGCACCAGGCAGAGCTGAGAACAATATCAGATCTGTAGAAGACTTTGGGACATCTGAGAAATGAAAACAGTTTATAGTTGGATGTGAGTTGTGCTCTGAAGTTGTGTTTGTGAAAATTCATGACTAAGTTTTACGCACCTGAGAGAGTTAAATTCCATATAATTGTATTTAGTCCTTTCCTGTTAGTTACTGTACAAATATAAAATCCTTCATCTTCAACTTCAAAATTTAGTATATTTAACTTTGTAGAGAGTTCGGTCTCTATACTGATCTTTGAAGAAGATAAATTTGAAGCAGTAGCATTGAGAACGATGGAATGAAGAAATGATAAATTTCCTTTGTTCCATTTGATTTCTGTTGCATTTTCCACAGACATGTTACAATTCAAAGTGACTGAATGTCCTCTGGAAACCTTCAGGCTTCTGTGTTCAGTTAACGATGGAGCTGTGAGTTGAAACAGAATAAATTTAAAAAACAAAGTTGCATCATCGACATCAATAAAATCCTGCATCATTTCTATAAAATGTTTTTAGTACCTGCAAAGATCCTCTGAACCCAAATCAGCTGGATCAGGATCAGAACTGCTGTGTTCCTCCAGAACATGATGACCATCAGCGAGCAGAAGACAAACTGGAACAGCAAACTCTGCTTTCAAGTACATGTTTGGAGGAGGTACTGAGAAAAAGGAAGTGGTTAGTTGCCGCTTTGCTGTGTGTTAAAGTACGTCTCAAAACTTTGATGGAGAAGCTTAAGTCACGTGTTTCTTTTTAGGCTCACAGTTTTAGGTATTCTGTATTTTCATAGAAAGGTCTTTAAAGATCTAGAGGTAGATCCACAACTGCAATTTAAAATCTACCAAAATTTAGGGATTGTTGGGTTAAGTCACATGTGAAATTTGTTGATACAACATGAAACTGCACAAAAAAGGTCACCTTTTTTTCCACTTTTTGTATAATATTGACATTTTTGAATAAAAAAAAAAAAAAAAAAGTTTTAAGCTCCACCAGACAAACCCTCAAATTATAACTCAGACTTCTTGGTTTCTGTTGACCGACAAACAAAAATGTACTCAGATAGTGGTTCAGGTGTAACATGTTTGTTAAACAGCACAGCCACATCACAAACAGGAAACTTCATCATCAAGATTTTGATGGCCATCATGGTTACCCGTGTTTGCGTGCAGCCTCTGAGAGGTCATTCAAAAGTATGTTCCTTTTTTTTTGTTTTTTGTGTTTCAGGTGAGGTTTGACTTTGAATGTTTCAGTATCGTGACTGTCATTAAGTTCAAGCAGAAAGTTTGGTGCAGAAGAACAAATGTCAACATTAAAAAGGAAGAACTCTTCACTTTGAGAAAACAACTTAGAAAAGTGTTGTGCAATTTATGCCAAGTGTGAACTTCAGTGGAACACAATATGAAATCAAACCTGAAGTGTGATCACAACACAAAGCCTCTGAACTGTTCCTGCCTCATCTGCTTATGTGTTGTAGTGTTTTTGGACCCACTTTGCTCCTGGTGCTTATAGGTTAGAGTCAGTCAAAAGTCACACAACCCTCTGTAACTCACATTCAAGAGGCCACTTCCAATAAAAAGTCTATGTAAGCAAAAACTCTTGCATTGTCTTATAGCAAGACTCATCAACTGACCTGCTGACAGGTTACTGTAGTACTATAGGCTGTAGACCCCCCTCAAATTCTCCTTTGATTCGGTGCCTTAAGGCTGGTTTATACTTCCACGCGATTTATAATCGTTCGTGTCGCAGTGGTTGCACGACCATTGGGTCAGTCGCATCAGAATGCTACACCTGCTGGTGACGTCAACCGCGACTTAAATGTTACGCCCGGAGTGCAATAGCATTCAAATCGCCCCATTTAACTTAAATTTATTTCAGTGATTAGAGTACGCGACTACGCAGAAAACTATGTCCAAAAAAATGTCTTTTAACACTAAAAATGATTAAAGTTACTCAAGAAGTTAAGAAATACTGAACTTCACACACAGAGAGAGACGGAAAGTGGACAACTAGATAGAAAATAGAACAAGTTGCTGGAAAAATTTGTCTTTTTTCTCATATCTTACGGCACTAGAGAATGAAGTTTGTTCCTCTTTTAATTTAATGTTGTCATGTTTGTATTTCCTGCTTCTGTTTAGCGGATGGACTCATCCCTTTCTCCTCTGCCTTTCATGTACCCGAGCAATCAAATCCAGCAAACATTAGTATGAACAAGACCATGAGATTGCAGATGAGACGCGAGCGACTACGAATCACGTGGAAGTATAAACCAGCCTTTAAGCTTTGTTTCCACTGAGGTATGGGAGGAGTATACGGGACATACCAGTTGATTCTGGTGAGCGTTTCCACTCAATTAAGCCTCGTTTTCATGCCGCATGCGAAGTATAGACCGCTAGCGTGTCATTGTGCAATGACTAGAAAAGGAACAACTAATTTTTTCTTTTTTCTCTTGCTTTACTTTTTGTACATTGTGTATAACTGGAATTTCATGTTGTTTGAAAGATCGCAGACGGCTAAGAAGAAGAATACCGCCGTAAATAAGGAAAACAGAGTCACTAGCTTAGTGCTATACTGGTGCTTTCTAGTGTCGTCGACACTTTCTCCCAAACTACATTTAAAACTTTAAGACAGTCTAAAAAACATCTGGAAATGTTTGTATTCTTGGTAGATGGAATCATTGTAGATTATTGAAAGCATTTAAAAAATATTGAGGAAAAAGTGTTCCTTCCTCCTCACCTCCATGTAGAGTAAGTGAGGACAGACACTGCACCTGTGGGAAACCTATGATGAACAACCTTCGAAATACATTCTTTCATTCTGTGGTCATGACGAATGTGTGACAGTAAATAAAAATAAAGTGCAACTGGCTCAGTCTAGTCCTATTTGCTTTATAGCCCGTTCTAAAGCTGAGCACAAAAAGTAGAACTAAAGGTATTTCCTTGCAACAACTTCTTGATGCTTAAAGGAACAAGAGCGTTCTGCGCATGTGTGATGTCAAATGTACCTTCAACTTTGTTGAATATTTTTCTATATATACTGAAAACGTGAGTCAGTCATATTGTATTAAAAAAGAAGTGTTTGAAAGTGTTTTATGCAAACTGAGGCAGTATATGCACCTTATTGGAAAAAAACAAAATAGAAAAGGAAGTTAAGGGCAGACTTTTTCTGCACCTATCAGAGGAAGCCAACACGTAATCTTTGTACAAACTAAAACCACAACATCACTCGAGTTCACGGAAAATTCCATCACAAGGTAAATTTGTACAAAGTGCATTTGTAATAAAATTTTACCAGATGATCTCAGACACACAATACAAACTGTGTTTAAGGATTTTGAACTGAAAAACAACACTTTTTGTAAAGTGTCAAACAGAAAACTGAGGCTGACTGATATCCTGAGTCTGTGGTTGTCAAAGTTTTCAACTCCTCCCACTCGCTGATCTGCTGCTGGGTGCTCCCTGCACCACAGCAGGAGCTGAACTTTATCAAATGAACAACATAAGTCTTCATGCACAGAAACCTCAGCCAAATGTACACAGAACTCCTAAAAAGTTAAGTCTCCCACAGCTTCACACTGATTTAGATTCTGACTCTATTTGTTTACTAACTTTTAAATTGCTCGGAATAAAAGTGTCTGCAAAATGATGACATCTCAACACTTAATTTGATGCTTTGAATCAGAAACATAAGATTGAAAAACTTTACCGTTTACTTGTCCTTGAGATTTTACTTCATAAGGAAAAGAGTCAGTTTTAAACTTTAAATTCATTGATTTTTTTTTAATCACTAATGTGATATTTTACCAGATGGAGGTTTCCAGCACTACAAATACTAGTTTTCTAAATAAATTTCAAAATTTGCTAAGAATTTGGTTATTTCTGTGACCGTTAATGACTGAAACGTTTTTAATTAGCATCAATGTGGGTTGTGGAAACAACTGAGGTAAAAACACCTTAAAGTTTGTGTCAACCCATGGATGCCATGTGTTGTGTAAAAGGTCATGTGACTATTTTGGTAGGCCACAGCCAAAAAAATGTGGGCTTTTTAGATTTAATCTCAATTTCTAGACAAAAATAGTTAACTTTCTTCAAGCTGCTGTTGTCTGTGAGTCAGGGGGGCTGTAAAGGAGAGTTTTTGGGGGTATCGACCTCATCTTTTCACATACTTCACATACTAATGTATACAAAAAATGAAAATTTTACTAGTTTTTGAAATAAAAATTTTGAACTGAAACTATTTTTTTTTTCAAGAAAGATTATTTGTTTACTTACCTCTTTTGTTATTTTCAGTGTTTGTGCATTAATAGATGTTATAACTACGCGGTTCACAACTGCTCCCATACACAACCTCCTACACAACTGAAACACAAACACATGATAACATGCAGCTGAAACAAACTCACACTTTGGGTTTCTCTTCTGTGAATAAACATGAAAACACACACATCCATTTCTGTGGATGTTTATTGAGCCTTCATATAATAAAAATAGACTTTTTGACT
>NC_050532.1:21955990-21957984 GCF_002922805.2 Oryzias melastigma
AAAAAAAAAAAAAAAAAAGATAACGGGCTTTTTAGCTTTACCATAAAAAATTACATGTATTTTTAAAGATTCATCTAGTGTTACAGAAAAAATGTGTTTATGAAGTTTGGACCTGTGCTTTTTGATTTAAAATGATTTTTTAAAAAAGTACATTTTTAAACATATGCAGATAAAACATCTGAATGTCAAAAATTCAGGAGAGAAGAGGTTATGGTTCTTTAACAGGTTTATAAACTAAACTAAAAAAAAAAAATACTTGAACCAAAACGTGGAAAATAGAACTGTGACTAAAGTGAAACATGAAAGGAGGAAACACAAAGCAATGAGAGGAAACAGTGAAGAGCCACTGAAACCACAGAGCTGCATTAACTAGGCTAAAAGCTAAAATCAACTGAGATGTTAACAAACTAAAACTGAATGTAAAAGGACATGAAAAAGAGCAAAACTGAAACGGAAGTTTGGACAAAAACAATTCCGATGCGCAAAATGCAAAAAAACCTAGAAAGCAAAACTAAAATCTGAAATACCAAAAATATAATAAATATTAGAAGAAACGTTATTTAAAGTCTAGGTTGAGATATGATACAGATTCTGATGATCTCCACCCACTTGTAGGATCTCACCTTGTGGAGAACAAATGACCTTGAGAACATTAATGAGGAAACAGCCCAGAACTACACGAGGGAACCGGTCAGCGACCTGAAGCGAGCGGGGACCACAGTAATAAAGGTTACTATAGCAACACATGGATTCAGATCCTGCATGGATCCAAAGATCCCTCTGCTTAAGCTAACACATGTGTAGGCCTGTTTGAATGCCATGTGATCTGATAAAACCAAAATGAAACTCTTTGGTATAAATACCACTCGCTGTGGGTGGAGGGAGGAGAACGCTGAGGCCGCAGAGAAAAAAGCACAACCTAAATTTGTTCTGTTTTATTTATAATCGGTTTTGGAGGTTTCTTGATGCATGACAAGTTGCTGTGTTGAAAAACACTACTAGTACTTTTTTAAAACGGCTGCTTTGCTGCTATGTTGAAACCCCTCAAACTAGCAAAGTTAACAACAAGCAAACGTATTTGGAAAGTTTATTTTAGCGTAAAAGATCCAGTAAAGAAACAGAAGAACTTAAAATAAAAGAAATCTATGGTTAAAAGACAAAAATCTGGAGTCAAATATGGATTTATTGTAACAGTTGTTTCTACAGACCATAATATTGCATAATGTTTAGAAAACGGCTATCTAATGTTAAGGGGATGCTGCTAATTAAGTTTATTAAAGTGCAGTCACACCAAAAGCGATTTGAGCGGCAGAAGCGGACAGCTCCAATGTTAATTCATTTTGTTCAGGCGCGTTCTGAGGCGAACTGAAGCTGAAACTGAAACTGAGCAGCAGGTGTGGAAGTCTGTCAGCAGCTCGATTTGAGCGACAAGGCTTGAATTGGGCGGCACGGCCAAAATGTAAATACCTGAAGTTTGACAAGTCGCTGCGTCGCATCAGCCAATCAGGAACTCAGCTTTGAGAACAGGAAGTTTTCAATAACCCAATCAGCATATTAATCCAAAGCAAGCGTTTTTGTTCAGAACTTTCATCTTTTTCCTTTAGGTGTTTGAGCTACAGGTTTGCAAAACTCATTCGGCCACTTTTGGGGGAGAGATACATTCGAACACATCAGCGGCTTTCGCTCCCGCGGTGGAGCTCACTCGCTTGATATGCCGGCAGACAGTGAGACAATGCGGGTGCGGAGGCTGCTGGTTCTGGAATCATTAAATAATTTAGAAAAAAAGAAAAAGGTCTCCTAATGTTATTTTCCCCCTCGGGTTAATACGAAACAGTGAGCCTAAAAGCTCAGCCACAGAGACACAGAAACACAGCGGAAGCGGCTGTCATACAGACACAGGCCCGTGGCAGTCTTTTAATAAAAAATCATAACCCAAACATGATTTCCAATGTTTTTGTATAACTCTTCACAATAAATCAGTTATATATATACTA
>NC_050532.1:21958084-21958307 GCF_002922805.2 Oryzias melastigma
CTGGAACCAAATTCCTTGTATATATCCTGTACTTGGCCAATAAAGCTCATTCTGATTCTGATAAATAAGCCTTACTCGTCGACAATGTATGTGTCTTCCATTCATTCTAAGTGAGATATCGCCCGACAGAGCTCGTAGCTCCTCCCACATGCGGCCGTGGCGTCAAACTCAATGACGTTTTGGAAAACCACCCTTGAAACCAATGGAAAACCAATTGCACAAG
>NC_050532.1:21959390-21967674 GCF_002922805.2 Oryzias melastigma
GTGTCCCGAACCGTGGCTTCTGATCCGTACGGACCACGGATAATCCGTGATCCGCAACACCCCTAATATATATATATATATATATATATATATATATATAGTATCTTGCATATTCTTTTTATCTTTTTTGCATAGGAGCACAGGACACTGGAACCAAATTCCTTGTATATATCCTGTACTTGGCTAATAAAGCTCATTCTGACTCTGATAAATAAGCCTTACTCGTCGACAATGTATGTGTCTTCCATTCATTCTAAGTGAGATATCCCCCGACAGAGCTCGTAGCTCCTCCCACATGCGGCAGTGGCGTCAAACTCAATGACGTTTTGGAAAACCACCCTTGAAACCAATGGAAAACCAATTGCACAAGTGTCCATCAAATGTGGCATAGACCAAAGTGACGTTTTATTATCTTTTTCATAAAATCTTTACATTATATGACATTCAGGCTCATATATGGACTTATATTCCTGTCATCCAAGTACAGTAAGCCCTTTATGTTCTTATAGATACATGTGATAGGATAAACCTCTCACAGGAAGCCATTGTTTTACGTTGTTGTACTTATAAGGTGGTGCATTTGTGAGTCAAAAAGCAGAGTTTTCTTCTTCTCTTGCTGTTTGGTGTCCAAGCTCAAAGTTGAAACTCCTTTCCTTCATCTCCGTGTTCTCTTCAGTCATCTTCTTCTGTTGTGTGTTTAGCATAAAGACAAACACTTTGAGTGGAAACTGTAGAGAAGGACAATCTGGAAAACACAAGAGAAGAACAACTCCATGAAAAACATGGAAGATGAACTAACAGAATAACTATAGAAAAGTTAAAGGTGAGAACCAGAGTACTATAGAAACCAGAGTTTCACAAAGGTTTGGTCAGAGACACAGAAACAGAATCTATGAAATGTGTTGCAAACAATAAAGTTTGTCTAACTGAGAGTCTGCTCTTAGATAAAGATAAAGAATTGAGAATTTTGATTTATTTTCTTACTTCTGCTTTTAATCTGATACATTATTAGTCTGAAAATTATTAAAAGCAAGTTTTTTGTTTCAAGACAAATTATACTTATAATTCTAGCTTTTTTTATTTGTTCAAATATTCAGTTTTCTAATGAATGAAAAAAAAAATCCAAACAACCCTAAAATCACAGAGCTCATGCATGTAAGTTTACTTATATAAGATAAAACAATAAGTAAAATCCACTTGGAATGTGTTACAGTTACACCTAATAATGTAACTTGTGAAATGTAAAGACTGAAGTACGTCTTTACTCAATGTGTTGAGACAAAGTTAGAATGTTTGCTCCAGGGTTTGTTCATACAATGTGTTTTACGGTAATATAAACGTGACGGTTATGCACAAAAGTAAAGTGGCTCTACGTGATTCCCTCCATCCCTCTACAACAGGGGTGTCAACTCGATCGCACAAGGGGCCAAAATCCAAAACACACCTTAGGTCGCTGGCCGAACAGATCAACATTTATAGAACACTCTAAAACTACATTTTAAAAACTTTTAAACTTAACATGAACTAGATTTATAGCATCACCTACAATAATGCTAGTGTGAATGCTGTAAACTGAAATTGGCCGCTGAAGATGCTAGTGCTGAGCTAAAGATGCTGAAATTGAAAGCTAAAAATGCTGAAGCTGAAAGCCAGCTAAAATATAAACTAAATGCCAATTAGCCTAAAAAAAACTTAGGTTAGCCAAAACAGCTAGCATGTAGCTGAAAAATAGCTAAACTTCAAAGTAGCCTAAACATCTGAAAAAAATCCTAAATTAGCCAAAACACCTGGTATGTAGCTGAAATATTAGCTAAACTCCAAAACAGCATTAAAAACACACAGAAGAAAGCCTAAATTAGCCAAAACAGCTAGCATGCAGCTAAAATATTAGCTAAACTCCAAAATAGCCTAAAGAATTTTAGTTAATGCCAAAATAGTCCAAACAGCTCAGAGAGGGCCAATTTTTAAAACTTAAAAACTGTAACTTTTAACACTAGAATCCCTGGAACTTTCAGCTTCTGCTGCAATGGCAAAAAATTTATTTTTACCTCAAAACTGTTCAATGCAGGTGAAAGAAATATTTTGAACACAGACAAATGCCTTTAAGCCATCAACAATGACTTCCTGATTTCGCAATTGCAGAATGTCATGTTTAAATTTAAGTTTGACATGCATTCCAGATTCCGCCACTAGACGGTCAAGTGGTTATGGTCGTACACAGAGAGCTTCATGGAATGGGTTTCCATGGCAGCAGCAGCATCCAGCCACACATCAACAAGTACAGTCTGTTTTTCAGACCCCTTAGTTCCAGTGAAAGTAACTTTCAATGCTTCAGGAGGCTAAAACATTTTGGACAATGCTCCCAACCTTAGTGGGAACAGTTTGGAGCGGGCCCCTCATCTTCCAACATTTTTGTGCACCAGAGCACAAAGCAAGGTCCATAAAGACATGGAGGACAGAGTCCTGAACTGAACGCCATAGAACACCTTTGAGATGAATTAGAGCAGAGACTGAGAGCCAGACCTTCTCCACCAACATCAGTGTGACCTGACCAATGAGCTTTTGGAAGAATGATCCAGAGCTCTTATAAATACTCTCCTCAACCTTGTGGACAGCCTTCCCAGAAGAATTGAAGCTGCAATAGCAGCAAAAGGTGGAGCAACATCATATTGAACTCCGGGTTAGGAATGAGATGGAACTTTAGTTCAAATGTGAGTAAAAGCAGGAAAGCCAATACTTGTCCACATGCATTAGGTAACTCCAACCCCCACACAACCTGTTAGTTCAAATACACATTAGGTACTACATGCTGAATTAACATATACATGGGCAAGTTAATGGCTCATCGGTGACTCACCATGACACAACAATGGGCTCTCGGACTAAAGGGGGGGGAACTCTTCCCTGCGCAAATTTGCGCAGGCTAGTGTTAATATAATTATGCATAATAAAAAGGCAGGAATATTATTCCAGAATAAATCAAATTAAACCTTAAATAACTTTAAATATTTTACTCTCCATAAAAATATATTTTGTCAAAATCATACATGTTAGAAATAAGCGTAAGAAAACATCAGGCCATTAATAACAATAAAATAAAATGATTTGGAGGGCCGAATCCGGCCCCCGGACCTTGACTTTGACCTGTGTTTTTCATGGGTTGTGACTAACTTCCCTCACTACTTAGTTATGGGGCATTCACCATTTTTTTTAGAGAGTCATTACATTTTTAAGATACAGTCTCTGTAAAAGTATCTGCAAGAAAAAACAGTCTGCATTGATGCTCACTGGATTTGGTGAGTGACGCTGGTGAGTGGTGAGGAAATTCAGACACAATTCAAAGGCATTGTGGGTTCCTGTCTCTCTGTTGCCCTCCTCTGGTTATTCAGTGTCATTGCTGTCCTCTGAATTTTTCCTGTTGAATTCTTTATTTTTTGCCCACAGGTGAGCCGGATTGCTGGTGGGGACTCCACCTGACACACCTGTAAACCATCTCCACTCACCCTGGTTCTGTTTAAATCTGGTTTTTGCTAGCTCCTTTTATTGGAAATCCCACTGTTGGGAGGGTTATGCTGCCCCAGACTATGTCACTTCAGTTTTCACCTTCATTTTCTAGCCACACCTCACTCTTGGATCATCCTTTGACATCAGTGGTTGTCTGTTTTTGTCTCCAAATAAATGTATCAGAATGGAGTGGAGCAGGGAGCTTGTGACCTGCTGACTGTAGCACCTATGTTACTGTTTCATACTTTTTTTTAAAACCATTTTTCTTCCCTGATTCATGATTTGAAGTAAGAAATGCAAGATTGAGCTTAATTTTCTTCTTTTTATGTCCTCCATCTGAAAAATGCCGCATGAACATGTTAAAATATAACACAATTTTCACTGGAGTAGAAATAATCTTTATAGCTTCTTTTTTTGTTTTGGTTAATTTTCATGAGATTGTTTAGAGGTTTTGGTCAAAAGTCTGTATTAAAAATGTCTGCAAACAGCAAGGCCTGGTCTGCACATGATTTTATGTTTTCATAGATTTGAATACAAAAAATGAGAAACTGAATGGAAGAGAATTTAAAGAAGGCAACTTCGATCAGAAAATATGTCAGTAAACAGATTAATTTAGTTTCAGATCTCTAGTGAGGAAGCTGTGAACTCACTTCTCTCTGAGTCCGAATGGAGTTGAAGTACGATAGAGCACCAGAGGGATTTTGTAGCAACATTTTTATTTCTTATATCACTAACAAAAATTAATGAATATAAATACAAATAAAAACATAAAAAAGTGGAAATCCTTGCCAGAATTGACTGGACCGTACGGTACCACTCCTTACCATGCTCTACCAAACTGTTTTCTCAGCAAATGTGTGGCTCCACTTTAAAGAATGACAGATCTATCCAGTAATCAGAGGGTAAAGTAACTGTTATCTGTGCGTCACATTGAGGCTGATTCTCAGTAGTTTATGGAGTTACTCACCTGCAGATCCAGACAGCTGACACAATGCAACACAGAAACAATACAGCACCAGGCAGAGCTGAGAACAATATCAGATATTCAGAGGACTTCGGGATATCTGAGAAATGAAAACAGTTTGTAGTTAGTTATGAGTTGAGCAGTGAAGGCAGTTGTGTTTGTGAAAATTCATGACTACGTTTTACGCACCTGTTTCAAACAGAGTTAAATTCCATATAATTGTATTATGTCCTTTCCTGTCAGTTACTGTACAATTATAAAATCCTTCATCTTCAACTTGAAAATTTAGTATATTTATCTTTGTAGGGAGGTCGGTCTCTATACTGATCTTTGAAGAAGAGAAATTTGAAACAGTAGCATTGAGAACGACGGAATGAAGAAATGATAAATTTCCTTTGATCCATTTGATTTCAAATGCTTCTTTCACAGACATGTTACAAGACAAAGTGACTGAATCTCCTCTGGAAACCTCCAGACTTCTGTGTTCAGTTAACGATGGAGCTGTGAGTTGAAACAGAATACAATTTAAACAAAGTTGCATCATCGACAAATAAATCCTGCATCATTTCTATAAAATGTTTTTAGTACCTGCAGAGATCATTTGTGGCTGAATCAGCGTGATCAGGATCAGAACTGCTGTGTTCCTCCAGAACATGATGACCATCAGAGAGCAGAAGACAAACTGGAACAGGAAACTGTGGTTTTAATGCATGTTTGCAGGAGGTACTGAGAAAAAGGAAGTGGTTATAGATGCCGCTTTGTGTTTAAGTACATCTTAAAACTTTGATGGAGAAGCTTAAGTCGTGTCTTTTTTTATGCATAGAGTTTTTGGTCTTCTGTCTTTTCATAGAACGTTCTTTAAATATGCTGCAGTTCTAATGATGCAGAAACGACAGTAATTTTAAAAGGCTAGAGCGTAAAGATTGTTGAGTTAAGTCACACATGAAATTTATTATCGCAACATAAAACGAGGTCGGCTTTTGACCACTTTTTTTTTTTTTTTTTCTTCATTGATCTATAAATAAAAATTGAAGCTCCACTTGACAAGTTACTCCAAATCAAACTCGAACTTCTTGGTTTCTGTTGACCGATAAATAAAAACCTGCACAGATAGTGGTTTAAGACTAACATTTTCTTTAAACAGCACAGACACATCACAAACAGGAAGAGAGCTTCTTCGTCAAGATGGTGATGGCCACCATGGTTACCGTGCAGCCTCTGAGAGGTCACTCAAAAGCATCTTCCTTTTTCCTATGCAATTAATACCAACCACAGAGGAGGGTTTGAGTGTGAACTTCACTGTATGAAATGAAACCTTGAGATGCAGATTCTCATGTTCTCACTGTGGTTTTCTCCACTAAACTTTCATCTTCATTGAATTTTCTTGTTTCATTCATTTTAATCCTGAATGTTACAATGACAGGATGATGTTTTACTCGTTTGAATGGCTGTTTAAAGGGGCCATCGATGCCATCCAGTAAACAGTAAAACAACCGTATGGCTCTGCTGTCCACTCATTTGTTCTGAATTCAAGAGAGGAAAATTGACCGTTTTCACATGATGTCACACAAAATGGCGAGTGTGCAAAGTGACTTCAAGATTTCAAGACAAAGATTTACATTTTTATGGGTTTAAAAAGAGCAAGAAATTTATAGATTACCAGTGAAATTCTTCTCTTACGACTAAAAACAAGATTATTTTTCAACCGAAATGAAGGGAGTGAATTTCCAAGCAGTTGAATGTAAAAAAAACAAACAAACCTCTGCGTCCATTTTTTCTCCTCGTCCTATTTTGACCTTAAAGCTGTTTCTGAGGGCTTATCTTGCTGCTTTTTCACCCTTAAAGATTTAAAGAAGCCCTAACGGGTAACATCGTGCCCCCCACCACCACCACAGCCTAGGTTTGACAGGGGCTTCGTCAGGCAAGGAAGGTTACAGCAAAATTATGGATTGTGACAAACTTTCAAGTTATTTTATTTATGGTTTTAATTATTACCTTTTTTTGTTAACATTTTTTACACAAAAGGAGTGGTGTGTTAAACTATAAAGAAAAAAAAAATCATTGTAATTTGGTGCCCCCTCCAACAAATGACGACATGGGCAGCCGCCTAGGTCAGCTATATTCAGGCGAGGCCCTGAGAGCGGCACTTGTGTCTATTACGTGTGGCCATCAGTTTTTGTGTTTCATCGCACTTAAAATACGTGTGAACAACATCAAGAAAATAGAACCTGTTAGAATAATATCTATTTAAATAAAAAGGTCAATATTTTCAATAGGACCTAAAATACTGACGGAATATTAAAGTATCTCCTGCAAAAATAATCCAAACTTCTTAAAAAATGGATGCACACACCATATATCTGCCTTTAGTAGGCCTGACCATCACTACACTGTTTCACACCAGAAATACACAAGGCTTCACATATGCTTACGTCGTGGCTATGGGAGGGGCTGCTGCAGACTGCTGTGTGTTGTTTTACTTTGTTGTACTTCTTACTTTTGACACCAGATAGAACATTTGTGAGTCAAAAAAGGCAGATTTGAAATAAGTTATTTTGCGCAAAGATTTCTTCTTATCTGATGTATTTTCCTTTTCTTTATATCACATAACTTTGATTGGAAACTGCAGAGAATCTGAAAAACACAAGAGAAGAACAACTCCATGAAAGAAATGAAAGATGAATCAACGGAAGAACTGAGGTTAAAGACAGGACGACAGTACAGACAGAGACCAGAGATTCACAAAGGTTTGTTCAGACACGCAGATGCTCTGTAACCGGAAAACCAAAACCCCTCAGTGTCTATAGGACACAGAATCAAAGAAATGTTGCAGACGATAAAGTTTCACTGACCTCGTCTCACTGAGACTGTTCTTCTTCCACATTTTCTGCAGGGATAAAGAAAGTAGCGTTTTGATTTTATTTTCTCATTTCTGTTTTTAAACTGATATATTATTAGTCTGTAAAGCAAATTTCATGTTTCAGGCTAAATAATATTTTTAATTTGAGCTTTTTTTTTTAAAGTTATTCACCTTTTTATTATTTTAAATAGTCCAAAAATCCTAAACTAACTTAAAGTCACAGGGCTCATACATGTTTATTTACTCATGTAAGATGATAACAAGAAGTACAATTTACCATGAAGATACTTCAACTGAGTTACAGTTGATAATCTTTGTGTCTTTTTCAATCACAACTAACAATGACAAAGTTAGCTTTGACAGTTTTTTTCACCCATAGTTCAAAGTGAAATTCAATTCTCTACTGACAGATTGAATTTTGGGTCGCAGAAAGTGTTACATCTGTAAATAAAAATAGCAGCTTTTTTGTTTATACAAAAACATGACAAATTAAAATGCAATAGTTTTTAAAGTAACTGTAAACTTAAACCAAACTATGCCCTTTTTGAAAATGTAATTTATTTGAATTATCTGAGCAAGAGTGATGAGTCTGAAGATAGAAATGGAGGGTGTCATGTTCAATGTTGTCAGTGGGTATGCCCCACAAGTAGGATGTGAGCTGGAAGAGAAGGAGAAGTTCTGGTTGGATCTTGATGAAGTGATGATGAGCATCCCTGGAAATGAGAGAGTTGTCATTGGTGCAGATTTCAATGGTCATGTTGGTGCAGGAAACCGAGGTGATGAGGAGGTGATGGGCAGGTTTGGTATCCAGGAGAGGAATGTAGAAGGACAGATGGTAGTTGATTTTTCAAAAAAGACGGAAATGGCGATAGTGAATACATTCTTTGAGAAGAGACAGGAACACAGAGTGACCTATAAGAGCGGAGGTAGAAGCACACAGATAGACTACATCTTGT
>NC_050532.1:21968866-21982869 GCF_002922805.2 Oryzias melastigma
TGAAGACATGAAGGTGGCTGGTGTTAGAGTGGAGGATGCTGAAGACAGGCTTAGATGGAGGAAACTGATTCGCTGTGGCGACCCCTAAGGGAAAAGCCGAAAGGAAAAGAAGATTTGAATTATCTGAGCAAAGTCAGATGTCAAAATAAAATGCAACTAGTTTTGTTTCTATATTAGAAAAGTATGTAAGATTACATTTTCAGATTAAATTCTAAATTTCAATAGGAATTTTTAAATTACACGATTAAATCACAATTACTTTGAATTATGGGCAAACAAAACTTCTGTTGTTATTATAAAGTTGTTTCCCAAAGATCGTCAACCGTGAAAAGTTTGAAAAAAAACACTTAAAATGACCTTTATATGTGATAAAAACAATAACACTATCAGTGGAGACGATAATAATTTCAACATTAAAAGGCTGAAATCAATTATTTTTTAAAATTCTGATCAAATAAATAAATGTCAAAGTAGTTCCTCTTTTATAAAAACAAAATATCAATTAAATTTTCCTCTTAATATTGATCAATCCTTTGTACAATGTTCATGCAGAACACTTATCACATTCAGTACAGGTTTTTTTTTCACTGAAAGTGGGCATTTTCAGGGATGTTTTCTCAAATAGTCATTCAATTATTCTATAAAAAACTAAATTAGGCACGAAACTTTCAATACATTATTCTAAAATGGAAAAAAACAAAACTAAAAATACTTTTTTTGGTTTTAAGAAACGCAACAACTGACCTGTAGTAGCAGACAACTAACAAGGCAATACACAGAAAAATTCCAGCTGCAATCGGGACTTTTAGAAAACAATATATTGAACATCGGATTTCTGAAAAAACAAAAACAGTAATTTAAAGTCAATTCCTTGTAATTGGCTTCTACTTTATTTTTTTCTTTTTATGTCATACATACCTTTAACTTCCTCAGTCAAAGTTAAATTCCACCTAGTTTGTTGAAGTCCGTTCCAGTTAGTCACAGTACAAGAATAAAGTCCTTCATCTTCATCTTGAACGTTCAGGATCATTAACTGAGATGGGAGGTCGGTCTCTATTCTCAGTCTGGGAGAAGAGAAATTTGAAACTGTGGCATTGAGGACGATGGAATGAAGAAATGATAAATTTCCTTTGGTCCAGCTGACGTCTGCTGCATCTTCCAAGGACCGGTTACAAGTCAAGGTGACTGAATGTCCTCTAGGAACCTCCTTCCTATGTACAGGTGATGATGCAGCTGAGAGTGGAAACAGGCGATAAGTAAGAAAATTCTTTACTTCTGTATGAAATTATAAACAAAAATTTTTTTTTTTCTTTTACCTTCATAGATCCGAAAGTCTAAGAAAAGAGTGACCAGCAGAACTGCTCGGTTCAGACTGAACATGGAGACCATCAGAAACTAAGACAGGAAATTGTTGCTGCTAGCATTAAAGTGAAGGAGGTGCAGAGAAAAGGAAGTGGTGGCTCAATATCTTGCTGAACTTTGTGCCTTAAAAATATAGTGCGGAAGAACAGAACTATGCTATGAAAATACAGTCACGTATTATATTCTAATGCTCTATGGTTCATAAAATTCTTATTTGGGCTTTATTGATGCCTTCTTTGTAAATACTTCCTATATAACTGAAGGTAAATATAGAAATTGGATTTTGTTGATTATGAGGAAAAAAAAGTTTCTAAATATGTGTGAAAATATTCTTTAATTCTATACTATTATATTTTTAAACTTAACTTCTAGACTTCACCCGTGGTGCAGAGGTAGAGCGGTCAATTTCTCATTGGATGATCACAGGTTCAGGTTCCAGCTTTGCCCACCCATGTGTTGAAGTGCCCTTGAGCAAGACACTGGAAACCCCATTTCCTCTGGTGTTTGTGCGGTAGGTTAGAGACAGTGTTTGGCAGCGTGTGAATGGGTCTGTGACTGTAAAACGCTTTGGGTCTTCATGGAAGGAAGCACATTTTACAGTAATAGCATGTTTTAATGGATGACATACATGTAAATGTACATATGAGATCAGTTGTTCAAATTAAAAAACATCTAACTTGATGACTACAGTTTTATTAATTTATTTAAAAAAAATCCTTCCCAACCATCAATGGTAGTTTCTCCTCAAGTTTGGGTCCTCTAACAAAGGCCTGGTCTGAAGGTGCTTCTCAGTATATAAGGGAGTATTACGATTGGAAAAGTCAGGCTGCTTAATTTGGCCCAGATCCAGGTTTAAAACCTTACGTTTAGTCTGTATTCAGACTGATTTCAACCGGACATGTCTTTTCTGAACCAAAGCTTGTAAAAAAAGAAAAAAAACACACATGACCTAAGATCTCTTCTGTTATTGACCAGGAATTACGAGGACGGGGCGAAGCAATGAGAGAAAGAATAACGGAAGTCCTGCTCTTTAGAAGGATGTCCAGATAGTTTACTTATTTAAACTTTATATTTCGCTGAACAATTTTGAACAGTGAAGCCCGATGAGAAAACTGTTGTAATATTGGCCTAATAAGGCAAACTTGAGTTGAGTTGAACGTCTGTATCAACGTCAGGTACTTTGCTACGGTAGAGTCATGCTGCAAGACTGATACTGAGGAGATGACCCCTAAGAAGGTACGCTAAGTGTTAATGACGTAGAGATTGTCGGGAAAACAGTGCGAGAAGCAATGTGTATCACGTTAAAAGTTGTTTTAATGAGCCAACCCCATTTCAATGAGCTGTTGTGTCTCATCATTGTTCTGCTACGGTGGCCATTTTGGTTCAGTTGTTCCACTCCGAGCATGGAACCTATTCAGTCTGAGAAAACTCAGTGCAAGCCAGACTCAGTCTGATTGGAAATGAACTGAGACCACTTTAGAAAATGTGTCCAAGAGACGTTCCTGGTCCCGGACCAGCGTCCGCTTGGGTCGAAAGTTTGTTCGGGGGAAACAAACTCTGGTTTTACTTTAACCGAACCAAATGTGTCCAGTCTGAATGCACCCTTAAGCCTTTGTCACAACTGCCCTTGCAGGTTGAATAGTCACAAAAAGTTTATCTGACTTAGAAAAGTAACACTTTTAGCACTGGTCTACAGGCAAACCTTCTACCTTCTTCTACTAGGACATCAAATGGTTAACTTCAGAGTTGAATGAATTCAAAGTTTAAAACTCAGTTTTAGTCTTTCCGGTTTACGATACCAAAGACAAGTGAATGGTAAAGTTTTCCATACGATCACAAACCGGATGGGTCTTCCTATGATGTTTCTGACTGAATGCATCAAAAAATTAAGCTGTTGTCATTTTCCAGACACTTTTATTCAGAGCAACCTAAAAGTTAGAAAGACAACAAGTGAAGTCAGTCAACGATCAAAATCAGTGTGAAGCTGTGAGACTTCACTTTTTAGCTGCTTTGTTTACATGTCACTGTGGCTTCTGTGTGATGATTTATGATGTTCATTTAAGTTTAACTCCTGATCTGCAGCTGTTGTTAGCAGACATCAGTGAGTGAGAGGACTTGTAGACCTTGACAACCACAAACTCAGGATACAAGTCAGCCTCAGTGTTCTCTGTTTCACACTTTACAAAATGTGTTGCTTTTCACTTACAAAGCCTTTCATCACAGTTAGAATTGAGTTTGAGATCTTCACTGAAAATTAGTTATTACAGCTAATCTCTGTTGATTTGACAATGATTGTTTTTTTTAATCTATTTATTTATTTTTATTTATTGATTTAATTACGCACTTTGTGTTAAGAATAAAGATATCTGAGAACATTGGAATATTTTATCAGCGCTTTTCTTGTGGAAATCCTGATGCGGCCCAGCCTCACCCAGAGTCTACCTCCAGCGGCCCCCGGCTAAATTGAGTTTGAGAATGCTGAATTAGACTATCTATGCTCTAAACTCAAAATTATAAACTATGGAGGCCCGTGAGCAACGTTCTTCAGTTAGCTTTAGCAGCACACTGGAGTCATGCACACCGGAGAGAAACTGACAAAAATGTCTCCTTTAAGTTTCTTTTTTTTTTGTGCTTCAAGCTTAGCAGATGAGGCGACTGTGTTCATAATTTAACAAAAGGTGAGTAAAAACGATATTTATTTTATTGGAATTTGTAAATAAAAGCGCTAAAGACTATGCTAGCTTTTAGTAAACGCTATATCACACGTAAAAGATCTTTTAATAATGTACCTATGCTGTTGAAATATCAGGGTAAACATGTGTAACTGACAAACAGTCTCAGAGTTTTACATTGTGCACGGAAAGTGTGTAGAAAAGCAGTTTTGTTTGCACCGTTTGCGTTCATCATCTCATTTCTGGAGATTTAAAAACGTCTTACATGCTTCTGAAAATACTTCTGGACTTCTTATCCAATAGATTGTTGTTTTATTTATTTAATTTTTTCTTAACCACGCATGACTGTGTCAACAGCCACCAATCTTTATTTAGATTTACGACAACATTAAGTTCAGGCTTCCTGTCACGTACATATTATCATAAATGTTTGTGAGCATGTAAACAGGAGACATGCAATAATCCCAAAGGTTTGCATACAGCAACATGAAAGCTCCATGTTGGGTCAAGTTCTCATTTATCCAGGTGACATCCTAAAATTCAAATGATACTGATACTTTCCTGAAGGAAGAAGTCCAGATGCCAAGACTCAATTTTAAGATAAAGATCCAGTTATTCTCCTATATTTTTATTGTGACATAAAAAAGTCATTTACATTTTTTTACACTAATCAATTTGTCTTTGTTTTCAGATTGACAGTGATGTAATCTCTTTAGAAGATGCACAAATGGCACTTCACATCCATTGCTGTGGAGTCTGCAACACGTCATGGCAGAAAAGGCGTTTTTGCTGATTTACTTTACTGAACAGTGATAAAATGACACAAGAAGTTTATGTGACAGGTTGTTCTTTTTGAGAAGTCTCAAAAAGTAGAGTGTCTGCTGTGCTTTTTTAACAATCACTGAGGTGTTGGCGCTCCATGACAAGTCGTCTTTGATCTGTGTGTCCAGAAGCGAAAGTCAGCCACCCTCTCCACACAGTCCCCACTGATGTACAGCGGTTGAATGCATTCAGCCCTCTTTCTTCAGAAATCCACAATCAGCTCTTTGTCTTTGCAGCGTTGAGGATCAGGTTGTTGTCTTTACACCATCCGGTCAGCTGCTCCACCTCCGCCCTGTATGCAGACTCCTTTGTGTCCGAAATGAGTATCACGACTGTGGTGTCATGGTGTGTGTGTAAAGGGTGTATAAAAGAGGGCTCAGCACGCAGCCCTGTGGGGAGCCAGTCCGGGGGCTGATGTTTCCAGAGACGTGGGAGGCAACTCGCACCCTCTGAGGGCGATTTGTTAAAAAATCCTGAACCCAGCAGCAGATGGAAGAAGACAAGCCCAGTTTTGATCACTTGGCCACCAGTCTGAGGGGAAGAATTGTATTAAATGCAGAGCTAAAGTGGAAGAACAGCACAATTCCCCAGCAGGATGGAGGGTCATAGCAATAGCATCCTCTGTCGATCTATTAGCTCTGTAAGCAAACTGGTGGGGATCCAATACAGGTGGCAGCTTTGAGATGATGCGACTTTGGACCAGTGTTCCAAAACACTTTCATAGCAATTGGTGTTAGTGCCACTGGACGGTAGTCATTCAGGCTGCTGATGGTCTTTTAGGCACAGGAACAGTAATAATGATGTATACAAAGAATACATGGAGAGGCTGAACTCTGTCTATGGTTGTACTTAACTGTAAAGTGGACCTGTGGCTGGAGAGTGGCCAGTTTGAGTCCTACAGGTTTAAACCTGAGTGGCGGACTTTGGAGCTATGCAGCTGTGTAGTTTTGAACCAGATCTCAGCTAATAGGTGTGTTTGAGATCATGCAGGCGGATTTGGTGCTACACAGATCGCCTGGACTGTGGTGCATGTTGGGTAGTTTGGACTCTCACGTCTCTTGTCAATCATCATGAAAATATAGCGGGAAAGAGGCAGATGCAAGGCGCCCACTCAGGCAGGTGCAGCTGGAAATCTGGTGCTGCGCTGCAAGCTGTCTTGATGACAACAAAACATTGCATTGTGGGAAATGGTGTTCTGGCAGTTCTTTACTTCAACGTGATTCTGATCAGAAATGAGTGGCGCTAAGTTAAGGAAATCTGCGCATTTTGTTACTCCTCTGGAAAATAGTGAATCCCTTATGTAAAAAATTAACAATATTTTAACTAATTGGTGGTTTTATGTGGTAATGTCGCCTTTAAAAGCTAACTTTAATTTAAATTTTCATAAATTCTCTGGGACAATCGATATTAAATTAACACAGCAGCTATTTTTCATCTGTTGTCCACAGACAGATGTTGATAATTATTATTAAAAACATTATAGTAAAGTTCACACTAAGGAGGAGACATCCAACGGAATGTTATGGACATCCCCAACTTCCTGTTCTCTGTTCTGTTCTATTTAAACCAGCTCTTGCATCACAGCCTTGCCGGAACGTCCCAGCTTTACAGCTACAACTACCTGCTCCAGAAAAACTCAAGCTCCAGCTTGTCTTTCCTGACCTGACCTGTTTCTGCTCCACAACCACCCGTTCAGCCTGTTCCCTTTGTGAGTACCTCTCCACATTTCTCCTGGATTGGATTCCTGTGTACCAGACTCTCTTTCAGTCTTTGACCTCCCTTCTTGACTACGGACAAAACCTGCTCCTCCCTTGGCTGTTGTGTTTCTTGTTGCTTTTTATTGAAAAAAATAAGCTATTGAATGACTGTCAATATGGCTTTAGGACAAACTGATCAACAGCCTTGGCCATGATGAAAGTAACAGAAGATATTACAACAGCAATTGATGAAAAGAAATACACAATAGGATTGTTTATTGATTTAAAAAAGGCATTTGATACTGTTGATCACTCTATTTTAATTTCAAAGTTAAATCTGTTTGGGGTCAGAGGAGTGGTTCTTAACTGGTTAACCAGCTATTTGCATAAAAGGGAACAATATGTTAATGTCACTGGTCATTCCTGAAAATGCATGAATATTGAGTGTGGTATCCCACAAGGATCAATACTGAGTCCTATTCTTTTCCTTTTGTATATTAATGATATTTCGGAAGTCTCAAACATATTGAGACTTGTTCTATTTGCTGAAGATACAGCTATGTTTTGTTCAGGAAAAAAAATGAAGTCGCTTAATACAAAATATTGACATAGAAATTGTCAAACTTAAACATTGGTTTATTAATAATAAGCTTTACTTGAATTTAGAAAATACAAAGTTTATGGTTTTTATTAATAAAAAATAGGAGGACGTAAAACTATCGACTGATGGAGTAAGAGTTGAAAAAGTTTCTGAGCACAGATTTCTTGGGTTAATTTTGGACAAAAATTTGTCTTGGAAGCCACATATATCATATATAAAAAGTAAAGTGGCTAAAACTGTATTTGTTTCGAACAACATTAAGTATTACTTATCCTGTCATGTGTTAAGAATGTTGTACTGTTCAATTGCATTGCCTTATTTCACTTATTGTGTTGAAGTGTGGAGTAATACATATAAAACTCATTTAACACCGTTATACCTACAGCAGAAAAAGGTTATTCGAATCATTCATAAAGTTGGATACAGAGAACATACAAATGCTTTATTTGTGGAGTCAAGATTGTTGAAATTGAAGGAGATCACTACACTGACTCAGTTGTTCCTGCTTATTCTCCTGGAGTCTTCAATAAACTACTGTCATCTGCTCTATTTTGGCTTGTCCTCAGAACCACCAAACCTGACAGAGGAAGAGACTATGGAGCGGCTTGGAGTAACAGCAGCGAGCCGAAGACCCAAAGAAATAACAACACCTGTGTGTTCTGTTGCAGGACTTTTCAATGTCATTTTGAAGATGTTTTTGTTGACCGCTTCTCATTTGGAGACGAAACACGTCAAAGGTTCGTTTCCTGTTTTGTCCTTTACATGTTTCCATAGAGACACAATGATGACATGGGGAAAACAGATGCTATTTGTATACAGTAAAAACTGTGTTTGCTCTCTGCAAAGGTCATGTTGACAACATTCTAATTTTACAACAAATGTATGCAAATCCGCTGTTCTAGCTAGCTGCCTCTGCTTCTACTGCTGCGACATGACTGAGAAGAAAAGTCATTATTTAAAGATAATCACTCTGTAACTATAAGAGAACAAAAACAGAAGGGATATTACAAATCAACTTTATATATATATATATATATATATATATTATTTTAACAGGAACCAATGTGCCACCGACTCTTGAGGGGAGATATTACCCTTAAGAAAAATGTTTACTTCACGTATAATATGTTTTAAAGTATAGACAAGTATATTTTCCCAAGTAAAATATACTGGCAGTTTATTAACAAGTACACTTCTAGGAACTACCTTTGCCCCATTTTAAAACTTTAAGTTTATGAAAGTGCTCTTTGAAGTATATCTAATGTAGCTTTTAGTTTGGCAAAAATAAACTTTTATTGATTAGTACATAAAAAAATGTTTTTGTTATTAAACTAGAAATATCACAAGAACATTTTATCTTTGAGGGGCAAACAGACTAAATATTAGGGCCTGGAATTTATTTAAAAGAAAACATTAACCTAATCGCAATTCATCATGACTAATTTCTTTCAGTTACAGTGTTTGCCAACCACTTATCTGCGAATAATTAAAAACAAAACTTTATATTTAGAATATTTATATACAATTAAGGCTGTGCATCAATTAAAAAAATCAGATTAATGTCATTTTTGAGTTGAGATATGCATCTGAATTGGAAGGTTTATTCAAATATTAGATTTAAACAAGTTTTTTTTGTTCAACTGCAATGCATTGTGGTCTAAATTCGCTAATCTAGTGAGCATCAATGCACAGTAGTTTTTTGCAAAGACTTCTGGGAAATTTTGAGTGCACTCAATTCTGGAATTGGTAGATTCGGACATCACTAGAAAATAGGGCTGCCACAACTACCTGCCTATTGAAATAGTCGACAACTAATTTAATATCAAATCAAACTTTATTTATAAAAGCACCTCTTATACTGTGAGCAACTTGAAGCGCTTTACATTTAAAAACAAACATACACGGTAAAAGCAAAGCGCAAAGACTTTTTGGATAAACCAGAGAGCAGGGCATTGCAATAATCTAAACGACTAAAAATAAAAGCATGCATCAGCACCTCTGTGCTGGCAAGAGAATGGATTGGGCGGACTCTGGCAATGTTTTTGAGATGATAAAATCCCAACTTAACGTTTTTGATATGAGGGATAAAATCCAGCTCAGTCTAAAAGAACGCCCAAGTTTCTCACACAGTAAGAAGGATTAGAATTATTAAGGGTTAGTAAAATTCTCTCTCTCTTGTCTTCAGGACCGATGATTAAAACTTCTGTTTTGTCCTGGTTGAGCTGACGGAAGTTTTCTGCCATCCATGACTTGATGTCTAAAATACAATTTAAAAGTGTTTATAGATTCAAGGTCATCAGGAGACACCGCCATGTAAAGCTGAGTATCATCAGCGTAGCTGTGAAAGTCAACGTCGTGTCTCCTGATGACATCCCCAAGAGGCAACATATGCAAATTAAAAACTATGGGACCTAAAATTGACCCTCGGGCAACCCCACAACTTAATGAATTCTTGAGGAGCATGTATCCATACTTACATAAAAGTGTCAATCTTTAAGGTAAGAATAAAACCACTAAAGAACATTCCCAGAAAGGCCCACTAGACTCCTAAGTCTATGTAATAAAATCAAAAAACAACTCAGCCTTTAAATAGTGTGGAAATAAGGTGAACAACCTAGTGGTGAGGCAGCAACTCAGCTGGATCTTTTTTGCTGGTACAGAAATGTTTCAAACGAGGCCGGCATTAATCTGATAACTTCAGATCATTACTATCTGTATTTTGGATCGATCTGGCCTGTACTACTTGTTGTACGTCAATTTTAAATAGAATTGTTATTGTGTTTTAGTAGAACCTCATTATACACTGATGAAAAGAGATGTTTGAACTATTCGTTGCAACCAATGATAATCTTGTCAGCTCCCACCATGATGGGACCATGACATGATTAGCTGTTAGAAAATCCTCTGCTTGTCATGGATCTGGATCACTCCACCCTGTCAACTCCTCCCAGCTGAGCTAATCAGTCAATTGACTCCACCTGAGCACCTCCCTTCTTAAGGAGCTGCAGACCTGCAGTTGGTGTTGGATCGTCTATCGCCTCTGCCCTGTTGCTGAGTCAGTGAGGTCCAGTGTGTCTCTGTTTATGACCTGCCTGATCCAAGCTGCTTTCCTCCTGCACTGACCTGACACCTTCTTCTGGAGCCCTCTGTCTGTTTGGACTGGATTGTCTGCTGTGCCTGTGGATTCCCAAGGTGAGATGGAGACCAGATGGATTCCAATCAAGTTCTGCTCTAGTCAGTCCTCCAGTATCCCTCACTCCTCCCTCCACTATCAAGACTCCCCCCTCCTGAGAAAAGACTGTTTCTTCACCTGTGGACCATAGACTTTTCCCTGAAGCTTTTCTCCATCCTGATCCTGCCTGAGCCTAAATAAACTTTTTCTGCTGAAGCTTGTAGTTCCAGGGGTTTCCTTATCAACATCCTGACACTGCTAGAGATCCAAACGGGGATGTACAATAGGTCTTTATAAATGGGTGTCTGTCAATGCATAATGCACTTTTATAGATGTAGTTTTCAAAATAGCCACAATTTAGATATGTATATCTATTTTTTTAAGAGCATATGTGCTGCACATATGCTCTAAAACTATGTGAATAACCATGACACAAACATTTCCTTTTGGTCATGCTGCAGATGTCTACATATATGCATAAAAGACGCCCCTCTTAAGGTTAAATCCAAACATGGGCTTTTCTTTTATAAATGCTATTAATGTACTTTATATGAAAACTTCTTTGAAAATGGGACCACAATCTGTTAATAAGTTACCTTCTTATAAATATTGGACTTCTTGATCCTTAATTACTTTTTTTCAGTGGAGTAACGTAAGAATGTTTTTCCTGCTCCACAGCGGACCATAGAGTGGAGGTTCTGCTTGGAGCAACCACCATCCTACCCTGCGAAATCATCGGCACAAGTGATCGTCTGTCCCAGATCACATGGCAGAGAACCACCAAACAGAAAGATGGTCATTTTTTGACAATTAGGCCCAACAATGAAGTCAAATATAGCAATGAAGAAGACTTGCGATTTGAATTTATTGGGAATTTTGATGAGAAAAATGGAACTCTGAAGTTTTCTAATGTAACACTGAAGGATGAAGGAAGCTACACATGCATCTTCAGCTTATTGCCCAGTGGAAAACAAAGCAGAACTTCACAACGTGTAGTACTTGGTAAGATCTGGCTGTTTACATTGTTCTTCATATTATTGTTTTTAAGACATCTTGGGTTTTTTACTTTTACTGGTATCTTTTTAGTGCCCCCAAATACAAATCTGATGTCTTATACACCCATTGAGGGAAATGAGGAGGTTCCTCTTGCAACCTGCACAGCTGCTGCCTCCAAACCTAAGGCAGAGGTGAAATGGATCAAAGGTTCTCTGGAAGGAAAAGTTCGAGAAGAACTCAATGAAACTCAGCATGCTAATGGGACGACCACCACACGGAGTACGCTGATTGGAAAACCTGAGAGAGAGATGAATGGTCAGTCGGTGAAGTGTGTCGTCTCAAGTGAGACAATAAAAGAAGAAATCCTGGAAACCAATATCCAGGTCCACTGTAAGTATCTTCAAATGTTCTCTAAAGCATATTGATGATTTTGATTGTGGGAAATGCAGAAAGAATGGGGAAAAATTCAGGCTCAGAGGAGAAGACAGGTCAAAAACCTTAGGAGTGACACATGAGGAAAGACTTGGGCAACATGTCCTCCTTTCATACCTACAGAGCCTTCTAGACCATATGTCGAGAGAAGACCAGAGAGTCACCTCTGAGAGTGTCATTGGCTTTCTCCTTCTAAGAGGAGGAAACATTTACAGGAAGTAGAGAAGTCAAATGTTCAACAAAGGATAGCCAGAACGAGCATATTGTTGTTATGATGTTAAAGACGGATTAGATAAAGTGCCAAGAGGCTCATCACCAGGCCTTTAAATGAAGCTGTAGACAGAGAATGGGGCTGTTCTAGTCTTTTTCATGTCTTGTTCTTTTGTCTACTTAGGTCAGGGGTCACACATTTTTTTTTCTTTGCAAAAATTGCATATCAAGATACTTTCAAACCAGTTTTATCCCTGTAGGACTGACATTCATCATAAACTTTTTTTGTATTTATTGCAGACTCGCCAGGAAAAGTCAATATTATTGAAAAATCCAAAGTCTCATATGAGTGTGAAACTGAGGCAAACCCAATTGCAACTTTTACCTGGAAAAGGTAGAGTAATTTGAAAATATGTCATAAAATCAATCTTATCAGATACACTAAGCAAATGCAGTGTTTCCATTTTGGCATGTTTGCAATGTCTATCACTTGAACACACTTTTGGGTTAAACTTAACCTTTGTCTTAAGTGTTTTGTTTGGTCAAAGAAAAGTGATATGATATAAACTATGTCACATTTACCCTAAAGTACGGTTTGTTTGAATGCTGTGATGAGTTACGTTGTGTTTTCAAAAAGATTGCTTAGTCCAGTGGTTCCAAACCTTTATTGTGGCTTTTTTTTTTTTTTGGTGTGGGCAGTTTGCTTTGTCACTACCAGGATTCAAAATTACTCCTGTCTTAGCATCTCACAGAATAATATTTTGTCTTTCACATCATGTGACTTTGGGGGCAGACGTTTTAACCTGGAGGCCTCAAAACCAGCAACTTCAGAAGAAAAAGCTCTGGCATGTTTGACCAAAATATTCAAGAATAATGGTAATAAAAGACACAAGGATTTTCTTTGTTGACCAAAGGAACTAAAGAATGGCTCTATTGTGCTGCCCAACCTAGAAGGAGAAGTCGATGGAAATAAAATACTCCTTTGTGCTTTTGCAGTAAGGTCCCCAACCTTTTTGTGGCTGCGGACTGGTGAACCCGTGAGGATTTTACCACGGTCCGGGGGTTGGGGGGTGGTCATGTCGGGAATGGTTAGAAACTAGTTTATTTTACAATTATAAGATCATATCTTAAACAAAATAAATAAATGGGAACAAAATGTAACAAACTTATCAACTATTGATGCTCAAAAAGAAACAAATCAGACTACTTTGAAGCTCCATGCAAAACCTTCAAATGAAACATTTTGAGGGGTAGATGGTTTTCACAAAAACCTAAACTCGTGACTGATCGCCCCTCTCCTTGCACGTGCCGCACAGCTCCTTTTCTCCTCCACTCTCCCCGCCCTGCTCTCTGAACTGCTCCTCTTTTTTTTTTTCTTCTTCATGGAAGTACTTGCATTAATCAACCGCGTGCTCACAACTTCTCTGAAATGAGCATCCGAATGGATAAGCTTGATTTAGCATTTCTGTGACCATTCTAATTATTCATGAAAGTCACATCTCTCTCCAAACGGTTACGGTTTGTGGGAATCACCTGTTCTTGTGTCTGTTCTGCCCCTCATTTGTCCGATCCATTTGCAAACAAAGCTTCCACATGCAACTTCTCTCGTGTTACACGCCGCCAGACTGCTTTTAGCACTCAAGCTAATCAATAGAATCGGGTCGATTTTTCAAAATAAAAGATTTCCGTAATTCTCCCCCGGCCCGGTGGCTAGGGGTCCACTGATTGGTACCAGTCAGCGGCCCGGTGGTTGGGGACCACTGGCTTAGACTACTTGCAGAGGTGTACTATGGCACGGTTCATTGAACCAGGGAACAGTACAGTTGTCCTGTGACCGTGAAAAATCACAGCGTAAATTATGACCTAAATTGTGTGGCACCACATTGTGAGTTGTCTATCATGTTTATCATATCTTTAAACTTGTGACAGTGAAGCATCAAATTACCCAGAAAAGCTAAACTGCTCTCGCGTGGCAGAGAAATGCTTTGACCAGCAGAAACTCACACATCAAGGTTTTTTTTTTTTTTTTTTTTTTTTTT
>NC_050532.1:21982877-21995255 GCF_002922805.2 Oryzias melastigma
CTCTGCCTCCATCAGTTCAAGTTGAGGGTGCAACTCTGCAGTTCTCAAGTCAGAGTAATGACTTGTCCGGCCTTTATGAGTGTGAAGCCAAAAACCCATATGGAAGCAAACACACATACCTCTTTGTGCATTTCTCTACAGGTGAGTTATCCTGTGAGTTTGTTATTAGATTTCATGTCTGCTATTGTTATAGAATACAACTATACTCTATAGATGTTCATCTGAACAAGAAACAAAGCAGTTCTTAAGGCATGCTGGGAGTGCTCCTAAAGACTTCCTTTGGTTTGTCCTTTGTGGAGAGCAAGAGTCGATAGACAAAAGACATTTTCTGTGTAGTCTGTGTGAACTTTGTGTGTCTGTGTGTCACTAAGCTTACTTTCATTCCAAATGTGTGAAATCAATGCAGGTCAGAATAGTTACTTTTATTTAAAACGTGTCAAATATATAAAAAGCATTTTCTTTAAATTTAAAAACTCTGTTAAGTATTGATGCTGTAAGTTTTTCCCAAGTTGTATATATAAAAAAAATACAGCTCTGTTTGTAAAGATGAGAAAGGCATACTTTCTTTATGAAAGATTCCTTTATAAAAATGTTTATTATTTTTGTTTAAAATCAAAAATGTATATAATTGTTTCCTTAACATTTAAATTATTTTAGCGATATTTAGTAATCATGCCATTAAAACTTGGATGATTTTATAAAATACAAATAGTTCCTTTGTTAATATTTTAACTAAGATACTGCACATTTATGCATCTTTAAAACATTCTGTAAATTGTAACATTGTAAAGGGAAATCAGATCAGAAATCCTTAATTACTCCCACAATGGGGGAATTCTCTCAGTGGTGGGCAGCAGCCGCTGGACGGTCATGACTTTTTTTTTTTCTCCCAAAATCGGTTAAAGAGACCATATGTATTTTGTTTTCTTACAGGAAACTGCGCAGATCCCTGGTTCCTCACTGGTCTCATGATTCTCCTGACTATTCTTTTTGCGGGGGGAGGTATTGTTTTATTGCTATAGGACTGGAAAACTTCAAAGGTAACAAGTCCACCAGTTATTTTAAGAGTAAAATTCACTAACTGAAAAATACCTTTTTTTTCATGTCGTGTTTTACAAAGGTTTTTCATTTGAGATCCAACAAGTTCCAACAAGAAGCTCCTCAGGAAATTCTGACACAGAAAAACAAGTAAAACTAAAAGAAATATAATCGTAACTCTTGACACTAGGGGTGTAAGAAAATTTTGATTCTTTGATGTGTTGGGATACTTCGTTTGGCGAAAATTGTGTCGATTTACAATCCTGCCAAGACTATCTTTATTTTATTTATTAGTACATGTGTGGTTCACTACCTGCCCGCACTAAATCTGCCCGCATGACACCGGGCAGGTGGTCTTCCATTCATCGTTTGTCCCTCGTCTGCCAGTTGTTTATTTTAAATTATTCTAAAAAAAAAAGTTTTTGAAGAAAGTAGAGCTGCCACAAATGATTATTTTAGTAGTCACCTAATCACCGATTATTTTTTCCGACTATTTTAGTCGACTAATCTGGTCATGCACAAAGTGGATGTAAAGCACACATCTTAACCATCATTAGCATTAAACTACCTTAAAACTACCATATTTTCCGGACTATAAGTCGCACCGGAGTATAAGTCGCAGTAGTCAAAAAATGCATAATAAAGGAGAAAAAACATGTATAAGTCGCTCCGGAGTATAAGTCACACTTTTAACAGAATAGTACAGCATTTATGAACAAATTCAACAAGCCCGACGTAACGCTGCATTTGACATCAAATGCGATCCATGCGTCAAATTCGAGTTTGCTGAATCTTTTGATGCGAGTCTAATTTAATGCTCAATGCTTGTCCAAAAATGTGTTCATAAACTAGACACTCCCATTGGAGAAGCTGTCTGAAGTTTTTAGCCTCATCGCTACATGATGGAGGCTTTGGCTGTTTATCTCGTTTAAAATACACAGAAGATACGGATGATGTTGAGAGGTTAAGTTATTTATTTTAAAGTACTCCACAAAAGCATCTATGATCATCTCTCCATTCTGGGTTCGGGACAGCAGTTTTTTGTCTTTTTCTTACAGCGATCGTTACCTTCTAGCCTGCAGGAGCTGCATCTAAATGACAGTTTTTAGCTGCTATTCTGTCTGTTTGTAACCCAGTTTGATGGCTTGTTGTCCCGCATTAGTCCAGGGAGAGAAAAATGAAAACAATAATAATGTCTTGATGCAAATGAGAAAAACATCATAACATCCATGAGGAGAATGATTAGATTATCAGGAACGTTCGTTTTGAATGTAACTTCTTCTTCTGCGTTAATGTCAGCTGACAGCTGTAGATACTGATACACAAATTATTGGGAAACCATCGCCAAAAGGTAACTGGTTTAAGTGGGGAAAATAACAAATATGAGCCTATTTATGTCTAACAAAATCACATATAAGTCGCTCCTGAGTATAAGTTGCACCCTTGAAAAATCTATGAAAAAAAGCGCGACTTATAGTCCGGAAAATACGGTAGATATATTCACACTAGCATTATCGCAGATAGAATGTAAGCTGAATTTGGCCCCAAAAGATGCTAGTGACGATAGCTGAAGATGCTGATAGCCAGCTAAAACATTATTTAAAGGCCAAATTAAAAAAAGGCTAAGTTAGCCAAAATAGCTAGCATGTAGTTGAAATATTAGCTAAACTAAAAAAATAGAGCATGAAAGTGTTGTTTTTCTAAACTAAGTCAGGCCACATTGTATTTGAATCTTTAAAAAATCAAATGAATGAATGAGACAAACTTGAATCTTATTACCATAAAACATTTCCCTACTGGTTAAATAAACCAGCAGTTCATTCATGTCTGTGAAATATTTGCTTCGCTGTTTTTTATTATCTTGACTGTCTTTTCTTGAGTAGAATTCAAGTCTCTTAGTAAAGATCCAACAGGTTAAGAATCTAGATGCTATTTTTTTTAATGAAATCAAATGAAAGGTGGATATTTTCATCCAATATTGAAGGATATCAAGAAATTGTATTTTGATTTGTGAACAATCTGAGGGAGGAAAACCAATACAGTTAGGTGGGACATTCATAAAATAAATATTGTATATTTTTCTGTTGCAATTGGTACCTTTTATTATTTACATAAAATTTTGTTAAACAGCGTTCAACTGTCAGCTTTGCTGTCCTGAATCTGGACACTGGAAGTAACTATTCACACCCTTGTTGCCATTTTGTCTGAAGTCACCGTGAAAAGGGCCTTTTCATATATTTGTGTGATAATTTCCTCTTTTTTTTTTTTTTTTTTTACCTGTAAAAATAAAGTAAAACCCTTTCCACTCAAGTTTCTTCCATTTTGTTTTAAATTGTTGAGCACATGCCAACCTGTTGGTTACTCTCCAGCTAGAGGTCATCATGGGTAACAGGACGTTACCTCTGACTTCCACAGGTAGCTGTAGATCTGGCAACAGGAATATATACAAAACAAACTAAAAATGTGTAAAACACAGAACTGCAACATCAAAAGCTAGGATTTTTAAATACTTTTTTTTTTTGCGTGTATGAAAAATTGAGTTTGGAAAAAAGTCTGGCTTTTCGCTTATATTTTAACAAATAAAGTAGTAAAATTACTTCTACAATTTTGTATAGATATTATCCTGTTAATGTTTTTTTATTTATTTCTCACAGAATGAAACGGTTATTGAAACCAGCTGCTCCTTTTGTGATGTCATGCTTAAAAACTAACTCACTTATTCTGGACATGAACTCTGTTTTCTCCAGTTCTGTACATTTATATATCCTGTCCTAGTAAAGTGAAAATTCTCCAAATGTTTTCTTATAGGTCATTAATAGAATTCTTTCCTGTATGTATTTGCCTTCATCTGTATCCACAAACTCTGACCGATTTCTGTATTTGCTGAGGAAAAACCTCAGTGTTTAATAGTGAGGATGGTAGAAGATACATTTGGCTCTGAACTGACTAGTTGGTCTTTCACATGTATAATGTGTCCCCCAAACATATAAACTCCAGTCTTGTGGTATGTTGACATTTATGGATTTATCTTTTTCATATTTTTTTAGAAGGTAGATTATAAACAGTTTTCTCTTGTGTAGAACATTCCTGATTAATCCTTCAGCTTTAGCTGTTCACTTATTTGTTTTATCCTCTGTTAGGATGAGTTAACCTGAGTTAAAATGGTTTAAAACATTAGACTCAGCCATATCCAGCTTTCTATGAAGAATAAACCAGTGAGAATCAGCCTTAAAACTTTAAAATTTGCAAAAAGATGTGGAGGCTTAGAACTACCAAAACCTCAACAATTATTTTATTACCAACAGATTACAGTACATCTTAAAATGGTTAAAAAATAATCCAGAAACCAAGTCATGGATGGACTTGGAACAGGAATTATGTGGGAAGATCGACCTGTCAGATCTTATCAGCCAAACAATAAAAAAACACGATAGTTTCCAAAGTATTAACATAAGTACCACCTTAACAGCCTGGTGGGATTTTCTCAAAGTGTCCAAGTCCTCTGTCGTACCATGTAAAATGACACCCATCTGGAACAACCCAGACATCCTAATAAACAAAAAGATGTTACACTTCCCAGCTTGGCAAGCAGGGGGCGTAACACTACTAGAGCACCTAATTATTGATAGAAGATTTATAACACCCCAGGAACTACAAGATAAACATGGAATAAATCACTTCTTGGAATACCAGCAACTGAAATCTATAATCACAAAAAAATGTAAATACCATGATAATGACTTAAAATGACCAGAACCAGTTACATCTTTCTTTAAATTTTTAGTTAATAAGATTATCTCCAAATTATGCCAACTCTTATGCAACCTATGCAAACTAATCCATGCACTGTGGTTCAGCACACCTGTCCAGGCTCTCTGGCAACAGGTTTGTGCTGATCTATCAGTCTGGCTTAATGTTCCTATCACAGCTTCACTATCACTTTGTGTGCTTGGTGACATGAGTGCCATCCATACAGAGGGAGGATTATTATCTGTAATCTTCATAACTCACCGTCTGGTGGAGGGCAAACCAGTTTTTCCGTGAGGAGCCGGGGTCCCATTAGGTATGGGGCCTAGGGGGTCTGGCGTGTGGTGGTCTCTACTGAGACAATCGGTGGGGGCTGCAGCTGGTCCGGCCGCATCAGTCCCGTTAGTGCCTGACCAGGTGCACTCACAGGAGAGGTACTTGGGGGCGAGGGCTGGGCTGGGTTGGGGGGCTCTCCAGGGTGGGGCCTCAGGTTGGCCCTCCTGACGCGGTGGGGGGCTGCTCTTCTGGCTGGGCTGGGGCCTGTGCCTTCTTGTTCTCGGGTGTGGGGGGCCTCTGCGGCAGTCCCACGTGCCCTGGTCTGGGTGTTTGACAGGATTGCCCAGCGAGCGGATTCTCTCAGCGGCTCTGTAGTGGGTGTTGGGGGGTCCAGGCGGCTACTACAGTTTTTAAAATCATTAATTGATATTTAAGCTCAACTTTTGACATCTCTGGCAAAAAAAACTGTCACATAAATAACGCTTACACTCGCATAGCGACACCCATTAACTGATTATGAGTGTAGTGGTGTAGGCCCCCTGAAACCTTCAAACGCTACTTTAATTAGGAACCTTGGGGTGAACTTTGACAGGTATTTTTTATTTATTTGTTTCCCAGCAACAAACTGAATAAATATTACAGCTCTTGAGCAGATCTGTGTGTAAACCCGCTAATGATCTATACAGCAAATCTTTGAGAGCCAGAGTTAGATTACAAAGTATTGAGATAGACTTTTTTTAATTGAAAGTATACATATTTATACAAATACATTCTTTCAAAACGATTTCCTGGACTTTTTTAAACGTTCAGTCTTTTAAGAGTTGAAGTGTTTCTCTAATGAACATTCCAGATCTCTCTCAGCCTTTTCAACAGGACAACTTTTAGAATCAGTCACTGACAGAAATTTATTTGCCCCACTGTGTTTGCAAAGTACCTGTAGCTCATGCTCAGTTAGGATCAAAAATATTAAACTTTCTTAAATCTTTCTTAAGCTTAAATCTTTACATCTTATGACATACAAGCTCATGTGTGGACATTTTCTGTCACCCAAAGTACAGTAAGCCTTTTATCTCTACTTACAATAATGTAATAGAGAAGGTCTCACGCAGGAAGCCGTTGTTTTACTGTCATCTTCTATTGTGTTCAGCATAAAGACCTCTGTCTTTGATTGGAAACTGCAGAGAATCTGAAAAACACAAGAGAAGAACAACTCAATGAAAGAAATGAAAGATGAATTAACAGAAGAGCTGAGGTTAAAGGAGAGAACCAGAGCGCACAGGACGACAGTACAGACAGAGACCAGAGATTCACAAAGGTTTGGTCAGACACACACATGCTCCGCAACCAGAAAACCCCTCGGTGACTTGATGACAGACTCAAACAAATGTGTTGCAGATGATATAGTTTCACTGACCTCGTCTCACTGAGACTCTGCTCTTCTTCCACATTTTCTGCAGAGATGAACAAATTTGTTTGATTTTTTTTTTGCTTTTAATCTGATATATTATTGGTTATAATCCTTTTTTTTACAAAGTTGTTAAAATATTCAATTTTTAATTGTGCAAAAATCCATAAAAGTCAAAGAGCATGGATGTATGTTTACCGTTCTAAGAGATGACAACAGTAAAATCTACCATAAAGATACTTGGACTGTCACAGTTTATAACATCTGATAATCTGTGTTTTATTATTTTAATCTCTGACATTTTATGACTCAATATGTTTAAGTTTTTTTAATGTTTTAATGTCTCAATGTTTTAATGCATTTTTAACCAATTGGTGCTGCCTCTCAGCCAGAACTCCCTTGCAAAAAAAGTTTAAAATCTCAATAAGATTATCCTGATTTACTAGAGGTCAATAAATAATAAAATGTATGTTTTTTTTTTTCAATTTTTACATTGACAAAGTTGGCTAAGGAAGTCTTTTTTCCTCCATAATTCAAAATATAATTCAATTCTCGATGGACAGATTGCATTCACCTGGGAAGCAGTTATCTTTAAAATGTTTACGATGGCAAACTAAAATGCAACAGTTTTTAAGTAACTTCAAAGTGGATTTAAAGGAAACTATGAATTGAAATGTGCCTTTTATTGAATTTTTATTGTAATTATTAACTATTTTTTCATATTGAATAAATTATTTTAAAAGGATTTTCTTAAATTACATGATCAAATCACAAATTGAAATGTTAATTGTGAATTGAATATTACTTTGAATTTTGGGTGGAAAAAAAATCCATTATTGAAGAGGTTTCTTAGAGATGGTCTACCATAAAAAGTTTAAAGAAAACACATAAAATTTAATCAATAATAATGATGTAAAATAAAACTAGCACTATTAATATAAACAATAATGATTTCTACAATTGATTTTAGACGCAGATCTTATTTTGACCAACACATGAATCAACTAAAACTGCATTTTACTATATGAGGAATATCTTTCTAGAGTCAGTGCTGAATTAATTGTGTTGTTCACTTCAAATGTGTTTAAAAGGAAAAAAAAGCTTAAAATATAGAGTTAAAAACTGAATGTTACATAGCTAGTTATTTTTTCATTTATTTTGTACATTTTATTTGGAAGGGATAAATAACAGCATATATCTAATATATAAAAACTGATTATTTTGGAGTTTTTATATGCATTTGTCAATTATTCTTCAATGATAATAAAGGTACACTATTTTGACTAATGATATCAATGATATTTGCAGCAGTAAGTTGTAGGGGGGCGCGAAAGAGTAAGTTCTTCATAAGATAATTAAGATTGAGAAGCACTGACTTTTTCTATGTAAACTACACTAGCCATGAAACTTTAAATTCTTCTTCTGAAATGAAAAAAAAGCAAAAACTAAAAATACTATTATTTGGTTTTATGTCTAAAGCTGAACGGAATAACTTACCTGTAGCAGCAGAAAACTAACAGGCCAATACACAGAAAAATTCCAGCTGCAATCGGGACTTTTAGAAAACAATATATTGAATATCTGATTTCTGAAAAAACAAAAACAGTGATTGTAAATTATTTCCTTGTAAGAGGCTCTACTTTATTTTTTTCTTTTTATGTCATACATACCTTTAACTTCCTCAGTCAAAGTTAAATTCCACCTAGTTTGTTGAAGTCCGTTCCAGTTAGTTACAGTACAAGAATAAAGTCCTTCATCTTCATCTTGAACGTTCAGGATCATTAACTGAGATGGGAGGTCGGTCTCTATTCTCAGTCTGGGAGAAGAGAAATTTGAAACTGTGGCATTGAGGATGAAGGAATGAAGAAATGATAAATTTCCTTTGGTCCATCTGACGTCTGCTGCATCTTCCAAGGACAGGTTACAAGTCAAGGTGACTGAATGTCCTCTAGGAACCTCCCTCCTATGTACAGGTGATGATGCAGCTGAGAGTGGAAACAGGCGATAAGTAAGAAAATTCTTTACTTCTGTATGAAATTATAAACAAAAACACTTTTTTTTTCTTTTACCTTCATAGATCCGAAAGTCTGAGAAAAGAGTGACCAGCAGAACTGCTCGGTTCAGACTGAACATGACGACCTTCAGAAACTAAGACAGGAAACCACTGCTGCTAGCATTAGAGCGAAAGAGGTTCAGAGAAAAGGAAGTGGAGACTTTAAGTCTTGCTGAACTTTGTGCCTTGAAAATATTGTGCAGAAGAACAGGACTATGTTGTGAAAATGCAGCCACGTGTTATATTCTAACACTCTATTATTCATAATAATCTGTTTTTTTTAATGGCCTATTTGTGCTGCCTTCTCTGTAAATCCCTCCTTTCTTAAATGTGTTACTTCTGTATAATTTTATTTTTAGTGTCCTGGACTCATCAAGGCCCCTCCCAATCAGTCTGGTCGTCTGCTTGGACATCTTAAAGCTGCCTCTTAAGGGAGTTCATCTCTGATCTGTGACTTTAATTTTGTTTTCTTGGTTTATTTTTCTCAGTTTTGCATTTTATATCTAACTTTTTTGTCCACTCTTTTCTTTGAGTTTTGCTCTTTTTCTTGTCCTTTTACATCTGAGTTTTGGTTTAAAATCATTTTAGATTACCTTCTTACCCAATTAATGATGCAGCTCTGTGGTTTCCTCTCATTGCTTTGTGTTTCTTCCTGTTGTGTTTCACTTCAGCCACCTCTCTATTTTCCATGTTTTGGTTCAGTTTTTTTGTTTTTTTTCTTCTTAGTTAATTGATTCAGATCAGTTGATAAACCTGTTAAGGGACTTTAACCTCAACTCCTCTGAATTTGTGACTTCTTTAAAGTTGTGATGTCTTATCCACAAATGCAAAAAGATACATTTTTTGTCACTTTAAATCAAAAAGCAGCTCTCATTGGAGTCACCGTCAAAAATCAGCACAGGTACAAATTTCATAAACACATAAAATTTGTTCTGTAACTCTAGACGAGATTTTAAAGATACACGCTATTTTTATGGTAAAGAAATATGAAAGTTTGCTTTTTTAATGGAAAGGACATATAACAAATAATTTTGTCAATAAAGTCGTAGTTTAGAAAACTCATCTCAATCTATACTTTTATATATGTTCAAAAAACAATATGTAGGAAAGAGCAATGGGTGTGGGTGTTGTAATGCTTATTCACAGGAAAGGAACCCAAAGTGTGAGTTTGTTTCCGTTGTGTAGGGGGCGGTTTGTTTGTGTGTCTACGGGCACACATTTATCACATTTATCAATTTGCAGACACTGAGAATAACAGAAGGGATGAACAAACAAGTCTTTTTGGAAAAAAAAAGACTTTCAGGGAAAATTTTTAAGACAAAATCAGACATAGAAATCTAATAAAATTAGCATTTTTTTTAATTCATTTATGTATTCATTTATTTATTGTATACTTTAGTACTTTAGTTTATACTGAGTTCTACTTCAAGAAAAGTCATAAACAGTCACAAAAATAGTAAAAAAAAAAATTAAGCCAGATTTTAAAATTACAATGGAAAACTAGTGTTTGATGCAATAATTTCCTGCCAAATGCCCTGATGGTAAGATAACCTATTAAAATTAATAATTTTATGAATTCAAAGTTTAAAATTGTGTCTGTCCTTGTAGCTTACAATTACAAAAGCAAGTAAATGATTAAGTGTTCTAATCTCCAACCTGTTCGGTCTCCTTATAACATTTTTGTTTCCAATTATAAACAAATGTTAAAATGTTGTCTTTTTCCAGACACTTTTCAGAGTGTTAGCAGGTTACTTTTGCAACGTGGGCTGACACCTTTTGCCCACCTGCAGCGGAATAGTCTTGACGAAATCACGACGGCAACCACTTCTTCTTTAGCCACTCTCCGGCTTAGTTTATTGAACAGACAGCCACACACCTTGCTCTTCACGAGTCAAGTTAGGTAGAGAGAGAGGGATGAACATTCTTCTTTTACGAATACACACGTAACATAAAATAACAGCGCCTCCTACTGGTCATTGGATATGTACAGTCATAAGCATTCATATCTCTGTCAACACAGAGAAACTTAGAAGGTAGAAAGATAAAAATGAATACAATTCAGAATCAAAATTGGTGTGAAGCTCTTAGAGATTTAACTTAACAGATGTTTTATTTACATGTCACTGAGGCTTCTGTGGGTAAAGATTAATGTTGTTCATTTGACAGAGCTGAAGTTTTGCTCCTGTGGTGCAGGGAAAGCGTTTTGTTACCAAAAATCAGGACGACTTGAAAACTTTGACAACCACAGACTCAGAATATAAGTCACCCTCAATTTTCTCTGTTTCACACTTTACAAAATGTAATTTTTCAGTTGCAAAACCTTTCATCACAGTTTGAACCATGTGTCTAAATCTATATTGTAATGGATTTTCATGTGCTCTTAAGGGATGTTGGGGGTTTAGTTTATGCAAAGGTTAAAGTGCTGGCTTTATATGATGGGTGCAGAAAAACCTTACCCAATACTTCCTTTTTTTTCCAATGAGGTGCACATTTTTCCTCAGTCTGCATAAAACACTAAATGTAAATAAATCATACATGCAATGAGTGATAACAGATGCAATCAGAACAATAGCAGACCTCAAAGCTTTGACACATCTGCTTGTGTGAACACAAATACTGTCAATGAATTGGAGGGAAAAAAATAACACAAAGCAAAAGGTGTCATAGTTTGGAGAGCCTTGTCCCTCTGTTTCCATCTACTGGTCATATTTTGTTAGTACTGTCTACTGTTTGTTGATTGCTGTTCTTCTTCCACAGGTGTGCAGAATTACTGACCTCCTGACACACCTGCAACCTATCTATACTCACCACAGTCGTATTTAATTCTGGCTTTTGTCAAGACTTGACCGGCCAGACTGTCAGAAAACATTTAGTGGTGAGCAGTCATAAGTCAAAATACTTACTTAGGTCTCTACGACTGTGTAGAACTCCAGACACCACGTGACCCCCTGTAATCAGTCAGCCATTTTGACAGCAATTTGAACAGCGCCGCCGTGAGCGCCACTGCTGAAACTTTTACTAATGTGTATTACTAAAACATAAACCCATGTCTAGAAAGAAAATACATTATGTTTAAGGAATTATCCTGATGTTTTTGATTAATATTTATTGTGTATATTGAGTAATTTAGCAAAACTTAAAAGAAAAGATTCAACGAAATACCAAGACTACACAAGATGCTGGATCTGAACCCATTTCCTTCTGATGTAAATAAATTCTGCTATCACCAAAGATTTGTTCATCATTGGATTTTTCACAATTTTTAACAGGAATCAAGAGTTTCTGCTGTAACAACTTATTGGTTTGGTACTGATGACTACAAAAAGAGATTTTTTTACAGTCTGCTACAAAGAAAGCGTGTTGGCTGTTTTAATATGTTAAATATGTAAGGATTTATAAACTAAACTTAAATAAATAGCTAATAACTAAATGAAAAAAGTGATAAAAATACAAAAAATATATATTATAAGACACAGAAACTAAGCAAAATATAAACTTTAAAGCACATAAATAAAAAGAACTCATGTGAGCGGAGAGAACAGATCTCTAAGGGAGCACTCACCCACCATCCGGAGGAAACGGATTTCAGATGCTTGTAGTCAGGATTAAATAATAATCGCCTAAAACATTTTTTTAAAATAATACCATTTCTCCTTACCTGGGATTTAAACCCCCAACTTCTGCATGGAAAGTAGTTGCACTAACCACTGTAACAATATTTGACACAGTTCGCACAGAATGGTAGATGTTTTGACAGGCATCTTCAGTGTTTAAGGTTTAAGGGTTTAAAAGAGGGAAACAAACGACATTGCCACTTAAATTTTTCTTTTCCGGAGAAAAAAGCAATATTATTTTTTAA
>NC_050532.1:21995364-21995580 GCF_002922805.2 Oryzias melastigma
AGGGCTTGTTTTGCTGCTTTTCGTACTTAAAGTTTTAAAGAAGCAGTCACCACACTGCACACTCTTCCTCCTAATCCCCCTTAATGGTTTTAATTATTACATTTTTTATATTTTACACAAAATGAGTCGTAATGTAAACCTTCCCAGATTAAATGAAGATCAAATCACAGACTTAGACTCGCCGCTCTCATCATCTGAACTTCATGATGCTCTGCT
>NC_050532.1:21999201-22108580 GCF_002922805.2 Oryzias melastigma
AGGAGCACTCCACCCACCGAGAGAGGGCAAACTACCTTTCTCCGGTCGAGAACCATGGCCTCAGACTTAGCGGTGCTGACCCTCATCCATAATACATAACATATCACTTAATAAATCAGAAGTAGATCACTTGAAAGGGAGTGGAAGGAAGCTAACTTATATAAACCCACCCCGACTCGACCGTACCATTTTCTCTACATGAATTATCAATATCCGGTTCAGGACTTAATATCAAATATTAATAGATTCAGGCTATTACTGATCATTAATATTATTTATGCAATCAAGTTTTAAAGAATCCACGACAAATAATTTCATTGTATTCATAGAATTATGATAATACAAACAGTAATAAGTAAGTCATCTTAATTTGCTAATAAGGCAATTAATGCAGATTGTATCTATCAAAGAATGATTATAAAAATAGAAAACCATCTTCGTTAGTTAATGGAGAAAAAAATCAAAATATTCTAGTTTAAAAAGAGAAGAAGAAAAATTATATACAATTTGTGCAGATTATTCTGACATATAAGACCCCCCAGACATTCCACGTCAAACCCACAAATGTTTATTGAGCCACTGAGCCTGATTGGTCAATTTATAACTCGAATAACTTGTGAAAAGTGATTTTTCTTATTTTAAAGTTAAGATTAGAAATAAGATGTTAAGAAGATAGCACCAGAGGAAGAATATTATTCTGACATATAAAATGACTGAGAAATAACTGTCTGTTTGTCAATGCAAGTCACTGGGACTTTGGCCTTTTTGCAACCATAGACTATTTTTACAGTCAATGCTTGCATCTCACTGGTACTTCCTTTTTGGAACACGGAAGTAGGGGGGGGGGGTTAGTGTACAGTTATTTCTTTTTTTTCCTTTTTTTTTTTTTTTTACAGTTATTTCTTGTACACTCAATGCTGGTGTAGGTAGTGACGTCATCACTAGTCGCAAACATAGACTGTATATAACATGTATTTACAGTCTATGGTCGCAAACCCCCGAGCCGATCTGACAGACCGAGCACATCTGCTACCTACACTGGCAACACTCTCAGGAATACCATAGACTTACGACTGGTGTCAAGCCAGCACGCTCTCGCTAAACTGCTGTCAAGTGAGCCCTCTCTGGAATACGGCGTGCGACTTTAATACAATCATTACGGTAGCAGCAAGAAAGGCTTCATTTCAAAGAAAGAGTAAAAGGTACCTCCTTGTTTCCACAGAACCTTTTCACTTCTCACTTATAGTATCCTTTCATGTACTCTTACCCTCAAAGTTTCACTCTAGTATTTTTGAAGTACTGCCCTGTTAAAATTAGGTACTTAAGCGAAAAAATACTACAATTTTAAAATACTCATAAAATGAAAACTCCTAGTTTCCACAGAGTCATTTCACTTCTCACTTATAGTATCCCTTCTTGCTATGTCACCCACAAAGTTTCACTCAGATCTGATGTAGTATTTTGTAGTACTGCCCTGTTGAAATTGGGTACTTAAGCGAAAAAAAAACTACAGTTTTAAAATACTCATAAATGAAAACAAAATACTACACCAGATCTGAGTGAAACTTTGTGGGTGACATAACAAGAAGGGATACTATAAGTGAGAAGTGAAATGATTCTGTGGAAACGAGGAGTTTTCATTTTACGAGTATTTTAAATTTGTAGTATTTTTTCGCTTAAGTACCCAATTTCAACAGGGCAGTACTTCAAAATACCACATCAGATCTGGCTGAAACTTTGTGGGTGACATAACAAGAAGGTATACTATAAGTGAGAAGTGAATTGATTCTGTGCAAACTAGGAGTTTTCATTTTACGAGTATTTTAAATTTGTACTTTTTTTCGCTTAAGTACACAATTTCAAAAGGGTAGTACTTCAAAATACCACATCAGATCTGGCTGAAACTTTGTGGGTGACATAACAAGAAGGTATACTCTAAGTGAGAAGTGAAATGATTCTGTGGAAACTAGGAGTTTTCATTTTATGAGTATTTTAAAACTGTAGTATTTTTTCGCTTAAGTACCCAATTTCATCAGGGCAGTACTACAAAATACTACACCAGATCTGAGTGAAACTTTGTGGGTGACATAGCAAGAGGGGATACTCTAAGTGAGAAGTGAAATGATTCTGTGGAAACTAGGAGTTTTCATTTTACAGGTATTTTAAAAATTGTAGTATTTTTTCGCTTAAGTACCCAATTTCAGCAGGGCAGTACTACAAAATACTACATCAGATCTGGCTGAAACTTTGTGGGTGACATAACAAGAAGGGATACTCTAAGTGAGAAGTGAAATTATTCTGTGGAAACTAGGAGTTTTCATTTATGAGTATTTTAAAATTGTAGTATTTTTTCGCTTAAGTATCCAATTTCAACAGTAGGCTACTTCAAAATACCACATCAGATCTGGCTGAAACTTTGTGGGTGACATAACAAGAAGGGATTCTATAAGTGAGAAGTGAAATGGTTCTATGGAAACAAGGAGATACCTTTTACTCTTTCTTTGAAATGAAGCCTTTCTTGCTGCTACCGTAATGATTGTATTAAAGTCGCACGCTGTATTCCAGAGAGGGCTCACTTGACAGCAGTTTAGCGAGAGCGTGCTGGCTTGACACCAGTGACTTACGCATACTACAACGACAGGCTGAGCAGTCTTCATTGATTTTACAAACACCAAGCTATGGCGAGCCGCGGACCCAACGAAAGAATAGCAGGATTTCTATCCATGATTTTCAAGTTTTTCTTGTTAATTGCTTCTCTGCAACACACGAAAGACGTCGAAGGTTTGTTTCTATCCTTGTTTTGTCCTTAAAGTTTGAGCGCCCAAATAGTGGCACGATGATGACGCAGGGGAAAAAAAGAAGATGAAAATCCCTTTTTATACAAAACGTCTACAAATGTGTTTTTAACTCTGGGGGGGAAAAAATGCTAAGTCATTCTGTTACGCTAGCTGCTTTAGCTACTATGGACATGCCCCCCAAACAGCCTGTTCACTCTTTAAAAGTATGGAAACATCTGCAAAAGTCAAAACAAGAGGATCTGTAGTGAGTTCTGACATAATTGAGCGCGGTTAAATTAGTTTCATACTCGACATTCGTCTCACATTCAACGATGAACGGCAATATTTCTCAAACGCCTTTACTAAAAAAACAAAACAAAATTGTTTTGCTGACTGCTGATAACATAATAAACATTTCACATGACTCGTTTTCATTATTCACGATCCACGTAAAGAGCAGACACCGCAAACGCCGCTTCAATGAGAGCTGCACCTGAGCGCTTTGCCTGAGCTGCTGCTGGAAGTAAACTGTGGGACTTGACTATAAACAAATCTCAGACGCAGGCATTATAACATTCTGTTTCTAATACCTTATTTCTAGAATTAAGCAAAGGGATTAGTCATTTACCAACTATAACAAATCTTTTATTTATGGTGTAATCACATGACTGCAATACAATTTGTATAATAACAGCTGAATAAAAAAAATGACAGCCAACAATCCTCCTATAAGTATTGTACTTTACTATCAAATCACTTCTTTTTGTAATAGTTTGACCCCCAGAGGTCAAATAGAGAATTTCACTCTAAGAAAATACTTATTCTTTTGTAATAGCTTTTTCTGTGTAAATCAGAGAAATGTGAAACCAGCTCTATTCAATAGAGACAGATACGGAGCAACTTTCACGACCAATCTTTTTACCCCTAGAGGTCAAATAGGGAATTACACTCTAAAAAAGTACTCTTCTTTTTGTAATAGCTTTTTTTGTTTAACTGACTATTTGACCTCTAGGGGTCAAAAATTGGTTGTGAAAGTCGCTCCATCTCCTTCTCTATTGAATGGAGGTGGTTCCACGCTTCTCTGATTTTCACAGAAAAAGCTATAACAAAAAGAATAATACTTTTTATTAGTGTAATTCCCTATTTGACCTCTAGGGGTTAAAACACTGGTTGTGAACGTTGGTCTATATCCTCTTTCAATGAATGGAGTTGGTTTCATATTTCTCTGATTCACACAGAAAAGCTATTAGAAAAAGAAGAGTAATTTTTATTAGTGTAATTCCCTATTTGAGCTTTAGGGGTCAAAAAATGGTTGTGAAAGTTGCTCCATATCCTCTAATAATGAATGGAGTTGGTTTTACATTTCTCTGATTTACACAGAAAAAGCTATTACAAAAAGAAGAGTATTTTTTAGAGTGTAAATCCCTATTTGACCTGTAGGGGTCAAGAAATTGGTCGTGAAAGTTGCTCCATATCCTCCTCTAATGAATACATACCCAATAAATCTCTATTACATTTAAAATAATACTTTCAAATAGACTATTTCATAGGCATTTAAAAAAATAGTTTGCTTGGTGTGTTGATGATGCTGTTTGTACTTTTGTGGCAGTGATGTGTTTAAACATGCAACATGATCCACCCTGACAGTGAAGGGCCTCTTAATAAGGCATTCTCTGTCGTGCTTATAGCATTACTGCCAACTGTGTAAAGGGCCAAAGCTTCAGGGCGGAGGAGTGCACAGTTCCTGTCAAGATGTTTTATATCGGACATCTGTTGTAGATGGTGTTCTGCTGACAACAGAATAGCAATTCCTGAATCTTAGGGTCACTGGAGTCTACTAAGACTTTTGAGGTTTACTGGAGTGAAAGTCGAATTTAACATTCGATAATAACTTTTTTAAAGATCAACTTAAAACTTACAATGACACCGTTAAACAAGAAAGGACTCTTTATTTTTCAAAACTCATCACAGACAATAAACACAACCCTCGGTTTCTTTTTAAGACTATTGATTTTTTATTGATAAACCAATCATGCCTCACTCAGAAACTGCATGTGAGGACTTTGCGAACCACTTCAGGAGTAAGGTCAATGCTATTAGATCTAACCTTCAACCGGTACATAGCACTAATGTTAGCAGGTCAGTGGCATTGTCTTTACCTGAGGAAACACTGGAGAGTTTTGTCCTGGTTGATGAGAAGACGCTTGATCGAATTTTTTTCCCAAGCAAAAACTACAACCTGCCTTTTAGACCAAATCCCCACTTCTCTTTTAAAAACCTGTTATGGATTCTTTGAATCAGAGCTTTTAAACATAGTAAACCTATACCTCTCTTCAGACGGGTGTCTTACCCACTGCCTGTAAGACGGCAGTGGTGAAGCCCCTTCTGAAGAAGAGTAACTTGGATCCAAGTACTAGGGATAATTATAGAACTGTATCCAACTTACCATTTTTAGGTAACATTTTTGAAAAAAATGTTTTTATTCGATTGCATGATTTTTTAAATGTACATAATGTTTTAGAAAAATGTCAATCTGGTTTTAGGACAAACCACAGTACTGAGACTGCCCTTTAAAGATTTTAACTGACCTAAGGAATAATTCTGACTCGCAGAAACTCTCTGTACTGGTGCTACTTGATCTTAGTGCCGCCTTCGATACGGTAGATCACCAGATTTTATTAGATAGACTTAAGAGTCAGGTTGGCCTCTCAGGCACTGTTCTTAACTGGTTCCACTCTTATCTCACAGATCGACATTTTTATGTAAGTTTGGATACATACTCCTCAAGAATCCACAAAATAAGTTGTGTGGGGTTCCCCAAGGCGTTGACTTCCACAGCTATGCTGATGATACTCAGCTTTACATCGCGGTGTCTCCTGATGACCTTGAACCTTTAAATACTCTTTTAAATTGTATTATAGATATTAAATCATGGATGGCAGAAACATTCCTTCAGCTCAACCAGAACAAATCAGAAGTTTTAATCATCAGTCCTGAAGACAAGAGAGAGAAGATTTTACCCAAGCTCAATAATTTTAATCCTTCTCAATGTGTGAGAAACCTGGGTGTACTCTTTGACTCTGAGCTGAATTTTATTCCACACATTAAAAATGTTGTGAAGACAGGTTTTTATCATCTCAAAAATATCGCCAGAGTCCGCCCATTCCTCTCTCTTGCCAGCACAGAGGTGCTTTTATTTTTAGTCGTTTAGATTATTGTAATGCCCTGCTCTCTGGTCTTCCCAGAAAAAGTCTCTGTCAAATCTACAACTTCTTCAGAACTCAGCGGCACGAGTTCTGACGAGGACCAGGGGGCGGGAACACATTACACCAGTTTTAAAATCGCTGCATTGGCTCCCTGTGCATTTCAGGATTGATTTTAAGATTCTTTTAATGGTTTATAAATGTTTTTATGGTCTTGGGCCTTCTTATTTAAGTGATCTTCTTTTAAAGTATGAACCCTCGCGACCCAGAGGTCCTCCGGCACCGGCCTGTTAGTTGTTCCTAAGGTGAGGACCAAAACACATGGTGAAGCTTCGTTTCATCATTACGGTCCTCGCCTCTGGAACAACCTGCCAGAGAGCCTCTGGGCCGCAGAGACTGAAGAGCTTTTTAGGAAGAGGCTCAAGACCCACCTTTTTATTCGGGCTTTTATGCTACTTTCCTAGTGATTGAATTTGATCTTCTCTTCTTTGGTTTATTTTATTTATATATATATATATATATATATATATATGTATATATATATATATACATATATATAAACTTCTATTTTAATCACTTTATAGTTAATGTTTTTACTATCATATTTATATTGTTTATGCATTTTTTAAATGTTTATTTATTTATATATTATTTATTTTAAACGTGTCTACAGTGTTTCCTCACGTTCTCGGACTCCAACTGCGGGGTGGGGGGTCTATTGCTGCGGTGCCTGTTCTCTTTGGGGCGCCTGGGGTCCAGCTCTGTTAAGCACCTTGTGTTTCAGCTGAAGAAAAGGCGCTATACAAATAAATAAAGTTTGAAAGCCTCTGCAAATGTTTGAGATGGAGCACTTGCTAGAAGTTATCTTCAATATGTTTCAAAATATACTTCTTTGAAAGGTTTCTTTATAATCCAACCTTTAAAAATAAAATAAACACTTCAATTTATAAGACAAACTATGACACAAATTCATATAATGCTGAAACATAAGCTTGGAAAACGTATCTCCTTTCCCCATAGACACCACATAAAATGGTGCCCTATTTGCAAATTTAGCTTTAGTTGGTTTATTTGAAAAAATGAAAAGACTCCTTTGAACTCCTGAACAAGTGAACTCTGGTTTACTTGAAACAATTGTCTGAGTTCCTTTGCAAGTGAACTCTAGTGTGGTTCAGCAGCAGCGTAAATGCAAACTGACCATCTTCCAATCCAAACATATAGCTTTGTGCATTTTACACTTGTAACACCGAAGCTATCCTCAGCAGCTGTACATACGCTCTTTGAATTAACTCTGACCGTTTGCCCATTAACGATATTCCAACCGATTTTGAAAGCTGAGAAAAGCAGCTTTGCACAGATACTTTTCAATAGTAAAATGTTGATTATATTAAGTGACAAAGCAAAATGGTCTATAGTCAAAATCAGAACAAGTAAAAAACACAGGCTATAAAATGCCTTGTTGTTAAAGTTACAGTCTTAAGAATAACCTGTAAAATCCACAAAAAAGAATTATATATGTTTTAAGGCTGTAAAACTCCACCACACTGTTTAGGCACTTTTCTCAGACAATCATTTTTAACTTCTTTCTCTTCTTTAATGTCTTAAAGTTCAAACCTTCATAGAAAAATAAGTCTGATATTTAAGAATGAAACCAAAGATCTGATCACAATCAAAGATTTATATAGATTTAGAGAGCTACACGTATCTGTACAGTAAATTGATTGACAAGGTAATCTGCCTATCAGGACCCAGAACAAAGTGCACTATTGAAATATATTTGCAAAATCTTACTGAAGAAAATCCATAAAACAACCAGACCTTGAAAGGTGACCTGCAATATATTGAGGGAACTATGTATTGTGGATTTTTTTTTTATCGTAATCAAATGAAAAAAAAACTTTCTTTCGTTTAAGGTAGGGCTGGGCGATATGGCAAAAAAATAAAATCACGATTTTTAAATTTTATTTCTGGATTTCGATTTTATCACGATTTTTTTAAAATAAATTCAAATTGACAAAAATTTAATTATAATAATTTTAGTTGAAAGAAGTAAACACATTTTTGAAAAAATATTATTTATTCGAATTAAATAGTATCTATTAAGATTCATCTGTAAATGTTGCAAGAATTGCGCCTTCTACTGCTACAGATAATGCATTTCTGTCAAATGAAATGCTTCTGAATATCTGAGTTTTTATTTTCCTCCCTCGCTAAAATCCATAAAACAGAGCTTGTAAATGATTGTCACCCAAGACCAGAAATGAGGGAGATTGATGAAGTTTATAGAATGAACGACTGATAAAGTTTAGTAAAGTCCTTTCAATATTTAAAACATCTCAAAGTGCTAAATAATAATAATAATGTAAAAAAACACCCTTTACCACATTTTCAAATGAAACTGAAACTTTTACTATTTTTGGATTACATACATGCTAAATAAATCTCAATTGCTTCAGAATTTACCTTCAAATAGACGATTTCGTTGTACTTTGACAAAAAGGCTCCAGCTAACATCTTTAACTGATACAAAAACATTTTTAAACTTGGATGATAACATCAAATACATCTGCCAAACTGTTAAGATTCAAAACACAGAGATAATAGCAGTAAATGTTTTAAAAAGTTTACATCCACAGCTCCTTCACTAACATCTGCTCTCTGCGGTGTTTATGTCACTGAGCAGAAAGCTAGCGTTAGCATTAGCGCTGTTTATTCTAGTTGGGCTTTTACTCGGTCCGAACGACCAAGAAAGAACCTCAACAGTGACGCCACGGATTAAGAAAATTATGTGCAAACTCACTTACACTTCTTACAAGGGGAGTGCGACCGACGATAAGATTTAGGCTCTTACAGTAGCTAGCAAAAGCTATGCAAAGAGCTAGCAAAACAATGCAGCACCGTGCATCTTGACCGAACATTTGACGTGTTTCCTACATGAATTACCATCAGTTTTTGTGCAGATTGAACGTAAATACGTGCGATTAACATCCGCTATGTTTAAAAACACGAAACATTAATAAAAACATACATCTAAGAACCAAACTAGCATGTCTCTCATGAGTTGCTAGCACCCACTTTAGCACACAGTTCAAAGTTCTCAGCCTGATTTCTCTCTATTAAAATACGAAACCTGTCCTGTGATGATTCCTCTCCATCGGATTATTTTGTTGTCAAGGTTTTTGAAGTCGATGGCAAAACACTGCGTCTCCTTTTGTTACTTTTTCGGACCTCCGTCATTTATTACTCGAGAAGACTCGATCCATAATGACGGCGCCCGTGACTCTGTCACGTCGTATGTCACGTGACTTCCAAACAAGAAAAAAAAACACCGGGGAGGAGGAGGAGGAGGAGGAGGAGGAGGAGGGGGAGCAGCAGCAGCTCGGATTTAAAGTCGCAGCTGTCAACAAGCTTTTGCCTTCTCGCTCTTGCAGCTTTTCGTAGAAGATCGCGATAAAACGATCTCTCAATAATGACTAGAGATCGTTTTATCGTAAGACAGTTTTTTTATCGTCATATCGCCCAACCCTAGTTTAAGGCCCACTTCAGTTATCTATTGATCTATTTTAAAATTGTTTCCAGTGGTGTTTTATTGCCGATATCCCTTTTTTGTCCAAAATAATAATAATAATTAAAAAAAAACTGTTGTTTTCTAGAACACAATTCTGCAGAGTGGCAGTTGTTCATTTGAGATTCACTTCCGAGTTTTGGGCAGGAACTTTGGTGCAGAGTATGCTCCCAATGACTTCACAGATCAGGAAAATGAAAATCTGTATGGATCTATTTGTCTACAACAGGATGCATCAGAAAAGAGCGGAGCTGAGAGCCCTTGGCCTGGCCATTGTAGCTTCTACATCAGAATTATAAGCTTCTTCACAGGATTTTTTTTGTCTCCTCCTGATTTACAGAATTTGAATAAAGAAAGACTCTGAAATTCATCTTAAGCATAACATTCTTTATACATGTCCTCATTGGAGTGGGCCTTTAATTCCGATTATGGACAGATATCTCTACAAAAGCATTGACGTCGTGTTTTTTCTCTTTACAGCTGTTCAGTTTGGAGATGGAGATGTGGTTGCGATGCTTGGATCTTTCGCCATCTTACCCTGTCAAACGAGCACAAGTGATCGTCTGTCCCAGATCACATGGCAGAAAACGATCAAAGGAAAAGCACCGGATGATGTTTTCTTGATAATTCAGCCCATAATTGGACTGAAGTATAGTAATGGAAAAGATTTCAGATTTGAATTTATTGGGAATTTCAATGAAAAAAATGGAACCTTGAAATTGTCTAATGTTACACTGAAGGATGAAGGAAGCTACACATGCATCTTCAGCTTATTCCCCAGTGTACCGCAGAGCAAAGTTTCAAAACTTGTAATACTTGGTAAGATCTGATTATTTTTCATGTTGTTGCTGTTTTTATTGAGACATCTTGAATTTTGATTTTTACTGGTTTTCCTTCAGTGCCCCCAAATACAAATCTGATGTCTTATACACCCATTGAGGGAAATGAGGAGGTTCCTCTTGCAACCTGCACAGCTGCTGCCTCCAAACCTAAGGCAGAGGTGAAATGGATCAAAGGTTCTCTTGAAGGAAAAGTTCGAGAAGAACTCCAAGAAACTCAGCATGCTAATGGGACGACCACCACATGGAGTACGCTGGTTGGAAAACCTGGGAGAGAGATGAATGGTCAATTGGTGAAGTGTGTCATCTCAAGTGAGACAATGAAAGAAGAAATCCTGGAAACCAACATCCAGATCCACTGTAAGTATCTTCAAACTGTCTCTAAAGCCAATGTCTCCTTATGATTTAGTTTTTTTTATTTAAACGCAAATCATACAAGCCTATTTCAGGTGAGCTTTCACACTCATCAAACCAAATTGATTTTCAAAAAAAGAAGCAGGTGGAAATAAAAACTGCCATTGTGATTGGGCTTTTGACTATCGAGTTTCTGATTTTTTTTTTTTTTTTTTTTCAGNATTTGTAATTTGTGCTTTTGACTTTCAGGGACAAGAGAGTTACTTCTCATTCCAAAAAATGGTTTTCTGTTTGTTTGTTTTTTTCATTTTGGTCAGCATAAAACGGGAAGATCCGGGTCTTATTTAGTTGCATGACTTCAACACAGAAGATATATTTTTGAAACAAAACAGTGTAAGAAAATCCTTGCTTCAGAAAATAATCACTAAATGGCACAACAGATAATAAGGTACACCATCAATGAATGGTCTATTTTTTTAAACTTATGTTACACATAAGGCGTACTGAACTATAAGGTGCATTAAGGGTCACAGCAATTCTAAAACTTGTTTGTAACACGGTACACATTTGCCACATTGAATTATTCACAATACCAGTAACTCCTAAACCAGTTTGCAACATGGAAAAACCAGACTGGTGTTGCTAAAGCAATTATTACTGTGACTGCACAAACTCCAATCCTTGTCAGTAACACAAAAAAAATAAACAACACAGTTCGACACGCTGCATGTTAGCCATAACATGCAGCACCAAATAACACCAAACCTTTTTTTTTAAACTCACAAAAAAGCCAAGCTGACATTTTGACAGAGTGCTGTGTGATTGCTTCAACATCAGTAGGCACACCGAAAATAAATGGTTGTATATGGTGCTCTGACTGTAAGGCACACATCATTTTTTGAAAAAATTAAGGCTTTTGAGTACGCCTTATTGTACGGAAGCCAAAAACAGGCTGCCCTACTTTTTTTTTAAATATTTTTTTCATTATCACGAGATAATCAATAACAAAGTGTCCACCTCTTCCTTTGCCGCACTAATATGCTGAGACTTTCTGAACAGAAAAAACAGCAGAAGACCACTCCACAAAAGTTGCCCCTCAAACACCTTCATTCTGTCTCATCCACCAGCCCTCCTCCCTTTATTTCGCTAAAAACTTCTAACAAATAAGTTGATAGACAGAACTCAGAGCTGCGAGAATCTGACCATAGTGCGTTCACTGAGCTCCGGGTATTAGAGGACCCAAACAGCCACTCTGCCAACTCGGTCCGATATTATGCTTTTGTCATTGTTTTTATACAATTTGCAACAAAACAAAGCAGTTTTTCAGAAAAAATATTGACACTATTTAAGCAGTCGATTTTACAAGGATCAGTGCTGGTGTTCGACATTTACTCTGATTAACTGGTTTGTTTTGCTGCTGATGTCCAAGCTCAGGGGAACGCACCATCCAGAAACGCCTGGGGTTCTCTCAATCAACCTATTTGTTCTGGGTTTTTTAGGAAATAAAGGGAGGGGGCTGGTGCTTGAGATATAATTAATACGTTTAAAGACTATAGAGTCACTAATAAATAACAAAATAGAGTAAAAACAACTTTGTACAGTGTTTTTCTGCTGTTTTTGTTGTTAACCACAAACTAAAGAGACTTAAAACAGGGAAAGTCTCTGTGTCTCCGTGCGTAAAAGAGAGAGAGGGATGCTTCATTCTTCGTTCTTGATTACCTTGCTATAACCAGATACAAATTTTGCTTTCTTGAGAAAACGTAAAAAAAAAAAAAAAAAAAAAAGTAGGGCTGGCTGTTTTCGGCTTCCGCATTGAGAAAATATGGTAACCTAAATTTGTCACTAAAGTGCTTTTTGGTATGCTTGACAGCCCTATTACCGGTAATTAAAACGTTGCAGTATTTGAAATATAGTCAATTTTCTCAGAATGTGACAGATCAATTTTCTGTCTCTTAACATCATTTACTTTGGTGTTGGTAACGGACTTTTTAACCAAGAGGCCTAAAAACCAGCAATGTCAGAGGTAAATGCTTAGGAGGTTTGAAAATCATGAAAGAATGTTGTACTCAAGCATAAAGAGGTTTTCTGTGTCAGCTAAAGACCATAAAAGAAAGTCTTTATTGTGAGGAGGAGCCAATAGAAATACAATCTTCCTTTGTATTGGCAAAATGTGCTTTCGTAGTGTAATGGACAAACTTAGAGCTTCATCCTTCTTTTCCCACTTTTTTCAAACTAATCAATGTTTTGTTTTGTGATAATTCTGTTTTTAGACAGAATAATGTTATTTTTGCGCAAAAATGCCTTTTATTTCTCAGGTTGAAATGTTATCAAACCTTTATTTTGTCGTTCATATCGTCTTAAGCCTTTTGTGCTTTTTGCAGACTCGCCTGAAAAGATCAACATCACTGAACTATCTGATGTCTTATTTGAGTGTAAAGCCGAGGCAAACCCAAATGCCACAATTATCTGGAGCAGGTAGGGTCATTTAAATGTAATGTTTTCAAAAACTCATATCAGCTGCACTCAGCAGCAGTGTTGTTTGCAAATGTGGGCATCTGTAATGGACACATGTGGGTTAAGACAAACCTTTGTTCAGTAAGAAGGAATGCCTGATTAGTCACATTCTTAGACTTGTCTCTCTTTGTAGAAAAACTTGTCTTGTTAGATTCGATAGATTGCAATCAAAGATTTATGGAGCTCTGAAGAGCTGCCTGTTTCTTTGCACTGGTACACAGAAAAGACTCCAATTCCACAGGACGGAGACCTACTTCTTTGGTGGAAAATGAGTGAACCATCGATTTAAATTTGATGTATTTGCACTTCAGACGGTTGTAGTTGGTTAACAAACATTTTATTTGTCGTAAGTCTTTGTCTTGTGTTTTATTTTTACACGATTAACAAGAAAAAAAATTGCAAATTTACTAAATTTTTCAATGATCACAGCATTTTTAAAAAGTATTGGTATCAGTATTGATATCAGTATTACTAGCACTGTAGTTACTTGGCATCAGATTGATACCTAAATTCCCAGTGTTGCCCGTCACTAATTTAAATTTTAGAAACTCTTGCAATGGTGGAGCATGAAACTACCTGGAGAAGCTAAACTGCCTCTTCTTGCGTGGCTGAAAAATGCTCTGACCAGCAGAAAATCATAAATCTTTTTTTTTGTTGTTGTTGCTGTTTTTTTTTTTTTTTTACTGAATTTTTTTGTCTCTTTCAGGTCTGGTGAGCCTCTGCCTCCATCGGTTAAAGTTGTGGGTGCAACGCTGCAGTTTCCAAGCCAGAGCAATGACTTGTCCGGCCTTTATAAGTGTGAAGCCAAAAATCCATACGGAAGCAAACACACATACCTCTTTGTGCATTTCTCTACAGGTGAGTTCATCTGTGGGTTTTTCAGTATTTTTCATGTCTGGTTTTGATATAGAATAGAATAAAACTGCACTCTATAGATGTTCATCTGAACAAGAAACACAATGGGTCTTGTTGCATGCTGGGAGTGCTCCCAAAGACTTTTAATGTGTGTTCCATGGACAGAGGGGCGATAAACAAAAGACCTGTGTGTGATTTTATCCTTTTACTCCAAATGAGTACTTTACTTTTATTTTAACTATAATCCAGAAATGTAATTTTTCTTTAATGTTTTTTTGTTACAAAAAAGCTCTTAAATCCTGATGCTGTAGTGTAAGTTGTTTCCAGCTTATAAAAAAATACTTAAACTTTAAAATCAAGAATTTTCTTTCAAATTTTATTTTTTTGTGATATTTAGTAGTGGTGTCATTAAAATTCAGATGATTTTAAAGCTAAAAATTAAGTTTCTTTTTTAAAATTTACAATAAGATACTGCACATCTATGCATCTTAAAAACATTATTTGAATTGTAAAAATGTAAAGGGAAATGTCATGTCAAGGCTCTTTTTTGTTTTCCAAAATAGGAGACTACGTATATGTTAAATTTACAGACTATTTTCTGTGTTTTGTTTTCTTACAGGAAATGTCACGCTTCCCTGGGTCATCACTGGTCTCCTGACTCTCCTGACTATTGTTTCATGGTGGATGCATTGCTATAGAACTGGAAAAGTTCAAAGGTACCAAGTCCACCTGTTATTTTTTTGAGTTCAAGTGTTAAAATCACAAACTGAAAAATACTTTTTTTTTCATGTATTATATTGAAAAGGTTTTGTTCAGATCTTCAGTGTAAGAAGAAACTAGTTCTGACAAGAAGCTCCTCCAGCTCCTCAGAAAATTCTATCACAGAAAAACAGGTAATATTAAAATAAATGATTACAATAATAGTAATTATAGTAATGACAATAATAATGATGATAATAATGACAGTATTGCATTTTATTTTTAAAACACTAGATTCAGACCAATCACTTTTTGCTGATGATATCTGGTTCCAATATGGTGGCGTTTGTATTGCAAAATGGCGACTGAATTGACCTCATTTGGTTGGAACTGGAAATAAACTGTTCCCTTGTCAGTCGATCCAGTTCTCAGATACAGTCTTAGTTAGGGTGGATTCAGTGTCAAGTGCCACATCTGTTTCTTTTACTTATTTAAATGGCAAAAAAAACATGTTTGAACCAAGATTTTATTAAAGAATGCAGTTTGTGAGTGGAGATATGGAGCTGGATTTCATCTGTATAACAGTAAAACTAAATGTCTATTTGCAAAAAATGTAACCAAGGGGGAGAAGGCTGTTAATCATAAAGGTCATCAGCCCCAGCACTGAACCTTGGGGCACATCGGTGGAGACAGGAAGAGATTGAGAAGTGAAGGATTTAGACTGAATCAACTAAATGTGGTCAGAGACATGAGATTTGAACCTGTCAAGGGGTTTGTGAGTGTTGACCTAAAGCTAATAGTCTAAGAGGATAAAATGGAACATATAATGGAAAGCTTAAATGAGAATTGATAGGAAACCAGAAGCAGTTGATTAAAGAGATAATTGATCATTAATGCTGAACTCAGTTGAGTGGAATTATTCTGCGAATAAACCAATTTAGTTACACAATCTGTACATCCTCAAAGCTCCTAAATGTTCATTTAGTATGTGACAAAGGAAATGCTGTTAACATCAGGAGAAATAAATCTTAGCTTCATATTTTCTGAAATAAAAAAATAGTCAAAGTGAATATGCTTTTATCCTCATTTTTAAACACATTTTATTCGTTTTTTAGGCTAAGATTGACTTTCATGTTTTTCCTTGATTTCTTATTTCCTTCTTTTAATATACTTATTGAAAAATGTAATTCCTTGAAAATAATTACGTTTTTATGACCGTCTTTGCTGATTTGTCCTGCAATTAATCTGATGTTTTCTGCTTTAGATTCCTGGTGAAAGTGTGGAAATCTGCTTCTCTGACCAATGATGTCCATCAGCTGCAAGAGTAGAATTTTAAAGGGACATTTTGTGCCTGTTCCCATGGAAACTACACAATCTTGGAGAATGAAGACTTTTCAGATGCAGCTTTTTCTCTCTGAAGTAGTGCTGGGCAATGTGACGACACATTGGGGGCCGTGGTGCAGCGGTAGGGCAGTCGACTCCTGATTGGAGGTGAGCGGGTTCGACTCCCACCCTGCCCGCCCATGTGTCGAAGTGTCCTTGGGGAAAACACCAAACCCCGAATTGCCTCTGGTGGGAGGTTGGCGCCAGTGTTCGGCAGCGGAGCCACCACCAGTGTGTGAATGTGTGTGTGAATGGGTGAATGGGTCTGTGACTGTGAAGCGCTTTGGGCCCTCGAAGGAGGGTAGAAAGCGCTATACAAGTATACGCCATTTACCATTTACCATTGACTGAAAAAATACTGGAAGTACTGGAGTGAGTTTATTGTGAGTTCCCTCCTCTTTCCACGCCTCTACCACGAGACCGCGGATGTAAACAGCTTCTACTTTAATAACGGCGGCTCGAGAGAATTGTACAAGTCATTGTTGAAGCCTTTGAGGGAGAACCATTCCAACATTTGATTCTGTCCGCCATGAAAGAACTGTTACCATTACCTGCCTTCAAGAATTTCTATGTACAGAGATCATTATTTTATGTTTACACTACACTTATTCCTTTTTGTCAAGCTAAAAGGAGCATTTGGGTGACGCCGCTGCTACCCGTAATCTGTCAGTCAAACTCCCCAGACGTTCGACGTCAAACCCACAAACGTTTATTGAGCCATCTGAGTGAAAGAGTGAAAATAATTTAAGTTTAAAGTTTTCTTTGAAGCCAAAAAGCCACAATACAGGGATAGAAGGCTTGGGAGCCTCAGGTTGCAGACCCGTGTGGGTTTGAAGCAGATCTACATCCTTTGTCATTCAGGCTCTTGACAGAGTAACCTGTATTTGTTCACTCTGATGCATAAATGCACAACATTAAACTCAGCTTTGAAATAAAACAGTATTTAGTTTTTAATGTTGAAATATTTCTTCTTATCCAATTAAATCTTCATGTTTAAACCACATAAATGTCACATTTAACCCCTTAAAAACAGCTTCTAAAGTCCAAGACTCCATCTCTACTGGATGTTGAAACTCCTTTCCTTCATCTCCATGTTCTCTCCTGTCATCTTCTTCTATTGTGTTCAGCATAAAGACACAGATGCTCTGGAACCAGAAAAATAGTCTTCAGGAGTCAGAATCAAAGAAATGTGATGAAGATCATGAAGTTCCACTGACCTCGTCTCACTGAGACTCTGATCTTCTACATTTTCTAAAGAGATGAAGAAATGAACATTTTGTTTTATTTTCTTATTTCTGCTGTTATTATCAGACACTAATTACTTGTTACAGATCAGTTTGTAACATTTAATCATGTAATCCTTCTCCAAAAAAAGTTTTTCAAATAACAATACTGATGATAAAGTTACTGTAATGAAAGTTTCACAAAAGAAATTCTTTTAAAGTTTAAAGAAAAGGAATTAAAATTACCTTAAATGCAGAGTAGTTATGCAAAATAACACAAACACAACAAATGATTACAATAATTATTAAAAATATTTATGAAATGGACAAAAACAATTTTTTATCTCACATTTTATAACATGGAAAAATATGAGATAAAATGCGTTTTTAGCTTATGAAGGTTTAAAGCATGAATATGTGTAAAAAATGAATTGTTATAATCAATTTATTGATTTTAAAACATTGAAAAGTTGTTATAAAACGAACATTAGCCACTTCTGAAGGCATACATTGTATAAATATGATCAATGAATTGAATGTCATAAAAATCTAACTAAAACTTTTGATCAAATATATTATTTCTTTATTGATGCAAAATATATTGTTTACGTTTTTTGTAAATAAAAAAAGTGTTTTTGAAAGACATAAATTGATATTGTTTTTTTCTATTTTCATTTGTCTAATTCTTAATCAAATGTTTGACAGTTATTACACACCAATGGTCATTTTGATGCTTAAAATGGTCTTTATAGGGAAAAGTTTTAAATAATTATTTATAATCTAAAGTAGATGTGATACTTTTAATAAATTCTTACAGTGAAATAGAACAAAGAAAAAAAAGATGAACATATATATATATATTCAAAATAAATTTACGTCTGAAGCTGAACAGGAAAACTCACCTGTGGACGCAGACGACTAAAATGATGCAACACAGCAGAAATCCTGCTGCAATCGGGACTCTTAGAGAAGGATAAACTGAATGACTGATTCCTGAAGAAACTAAAAATAAAAGTCATGTCAGTAGTTTTATGTCACATGCAGGTAAATGTCTCTAACATTTTCCTTTCATGTCATACATACTTTTCACTTCTTCGACTGTTAGGTTCCATATAATTGTATTTAGTCCTTTCCTGTCAATTACAGTACAAATATAAAGTCCTTCGTCTTCATCTAGAACATTCAGTATATTTAACTTTGAAGGGAGTTCGGTCTCTATACTGATCTTTGAAGAAGAGAAATTTGAAACAGTAGCATCGAGAACGATGGAATGAACAAATGATAAATTTCCTTTGATCCATTTGACTAATGATGCTTCTTCCACAGACATGTTACAAGTCAAAGTGACTGAATCTCCTCTGGAAACCTCCAGGCTTCTGAGTTCAGTTAACGGTGGAGCTGAAAGTTGTAACAGATTAAATTTAAACCAAGTTGCATCATAAACATAAATAAAATCCTACATCATATCCATAAAATGTTTCCAGTACCTGCAAAGATCTGCTGAGCCTGAATCAGCTGGATCAGGATCAGAACTGCCGTGTTCCTCCAGAACATGATGACCATCAGAGAGCAGAAGACAAACTGGAACAGCAAACTCTGTGGTTTCTAGTACATGTTTGGAGGAGGTACTGAGAAGAAGGAAGTGGTTAGATGCTGCTATGCTACGTGTTAAAGAATGTCTGAGAACTTTGACAAAAATTATTTTGTAATGTAAATATGTGTTAATCTTCCATATCTTCATAAAAAGATCTTCAAACATGCAAAAGTTCTAGTGGTGCCACCATACTGGTTATTTAAAAGTACAAAGCTTAAGGATTGTTGGGTTAAATGGTTCTGACTCTTTCCAGGTCTAAGTATCTCCAACATATGATGCAGTAAAACCACCAGCATTCTGTTGACCAAATATGTAGCAAAGTTTAGATACAGAAAGTCTGTGGTTGTGACATATTTGTGAAAGTTAATTGTAATAAAATAAATATATCTGTTAAAAATAGCCAAACAAACCACAGCTCCTCTCTGTCTTTGACTTTCTCTAGATCTATAAAAACACAGAACAGTTCCTCCTGATCTTCTGTGTTCTTCTCCAGAAACATCCTCAAAGCAAACATTACATTTGTGGTTCTTTCTCTGCTCATACAATGTTCACAGTCTTCATGAAGGATATAGAATAAAGTATTTCTAAAGTTTTTTCACTTCAGCATCATTCACTATTTTTTATTGATTAATAAAATGCAATTATTTGAAAAAACATAATTATTTAATCTGAAAAATTTGCATTGAAAATACAAATACATTTTTTTAAAAAGGTCAAATTCTTCTGACCAGTTTGTTTAAAGTCAGAGTTTGCTGCCATCTAGTGGATATTTGCAGTAGAACAACAGAGTAGAATATTTTATAAAAAGGATTTAAAATGCAGTTCTCTGTTTGTCAATGATGACACTCAAAATTAGACTTCCAAGGACAAAATTGAAACAGAATGCCTTCTTTTTTTAAAGTTTACACCTTTGAAATTCTTAGGTGTGACATCTTGTGTATACCTTCCCTTTGATGCATGGATTTACAGAATTAAACTCAACATTTTCTGTATTACTGTCATCTTATTATATCAAGTTCTTCATAAACATTTTACATATGTATGACTCTGGCTCTCACAGGTAGTTCTATTATTTTGTTGTAATTCTCAGTTTTTCCACCAGATGGCGGAGTTGGGACTTAAAAAAACATATTTACAAAAAGGGTTCTAAAGTTGAATATCTTCATGTTTTTACCACATAAATGTCACATTTAACCAAACCAAACGTCCAAGCTCAAAGTGTAAACTCCTTTCCTTCATCTCCATGTTCTCTGCAGTCATCTTCTTTTATTGTGTTCAGCATAAAGACACAGATGCTCTGGAACCAGAAAAATAGTCTTCAGGAGTCGGAATCAAAGAAATGTGATGAAGATCATGAAGTTCCACTGACCTCGTCTCATTGAGACTCTGATCTTCTACATTTTCTAAAAAGATGAAGAAATGAACATTTTGTTTTATTTTCTTATTTTTGCTGTGATTATCAGACAGTAATTACTTGTTAAAAAATCAGTTTGTAACTTTTGATCATGAAATTCTTCTCCAAAAAAAGTTTTCAAATCACAAATAACAATAGTGATGATAAAGTTACTGTAAAGAAAGTTTCACAAAAGAAAGTATTTTAAAGTTTAAAGAAAAGCAATTAAAATTACCCTAAAAGCAGAGTAGTTATGCAAAATAACACAAACACAACAAATGATTACAATAATTATTAAAAATATTTATGAAATGGCCAAAAACGATTTTTATCTCACATTTTATAACATGGAAAAATATGAGATAAAATGCATTTTTAGCTTATGAAGGTTTAAAGCATGAATATGTGTAAAAAAATGAATTGTTATAATCAATTTTTTGATTAGCTGAAAAGTTGTTATAAAACTAATATTAGCAATTACTGAAGGCATACATTGTATAAATATAATGAATTAATTGAATTTTTTATAAAAATCAAACTAAACCTTTTGATCAAATAAATTATTTCTTTATTGTTGCAACATATATTATTTGTTTTTTGTAAATACCAATAAAAAACAGTTTTTCTTTTTTGAAAAAAAAAATAAATTGATCTTGTTTTTTTTCTATTTTCATTTGTCTAATTCTTAATCAAACGTTTGACAGTTATTACACATCAATGGTCATTTTGATGCTTAAAGTGGACTTTAAAGGGAAAAGTTTAAAATAATTATTTATAATCTAAAGTAGATGTGAAACTTTCAATAAATTCTTACAGTGAAATAGAACAAAACAAAAAAAGGTGAAAATATATATATATTCAAAATAAATTTACGTCTGAAGGTGAACAGGAAAACTCACCTGTGGACGCAGACGACTAAAATAATGCAACACAGAAGAAATCCTGCTGCAATCGGGATTCTTAGAGAAGGATAAACTGAATGACTGATTCCTGAAAAAAATAAAAATAAAAGTCATGTCAGTAGTTTTATGTCACATGCAGGTAAATGTCTAACATTTTCCTGTCATGTCATACATACGTTTCACTTCTTCGACTGTTAGGTTCCATATAATTGTATTTAGTCCTTTAATGCCAGTTAAAGTACAAATATAAAGTCCCTCATCTTCATCTAGAACATTCAGTATATTTAACTTTGAAGGGAGTTCGGTCTCTATACTGATCTTTGAAGAAGAGAAATTTGAAACAGTAGCATCGAGGACGATGGAATGAACAAATGATAAATTTCCTTTGATCCATTTGACTAATGATGCTTCTTCCACAGACATGTTACAAGTCAAAGTGACTGAATCTCCTCTGGAAACCTCCAGGCTTCTGAGTTCAGTTAACGGTGGAGCTGAAAGTTGAAACAGATTAAATTTAAACCAAGTTGCATCATCTACATAAACAAAATCCTACATCATATCCATAAAATGTTTGTAGTACCTGTTAAGATCTGCTGAGCCTGAATCATCTGGATCAGGATCAGAACTGCTGTGTTCCTCCAGAACATGATGACCATCAGAGAGCAGAAGACAAACTGGAACAGCAAACTCTGTGGTTTCTAGTACATGTTTGGAGGATGTACTTAGAAAAAGGAAGTGGTTAGATGCTGCTATGCTACGTGTTAAAGAATGTCTTAGAACTTTGACAAAAATGATTTTGTAATGTAAATATGTGTTAATCTTCCATATCTTCATAAAAAGATCTTCAAACATGCAAAAGTTCTAGTGGTGCAACTATATTGGTTATTTAAAAGTACAAAGCTTAAGGATTGTTGGATTAAATGGTTCTGACTCTTTCCATGATGCAGTAAAACCACCAGCATTCTGTTGACCAAATATGTAGCAAAGTTTAGATACAGAAAGTCTGTGGTTGTGACATATTTGTGAAAGTTAAATGTAATAAAATAAATATATCTGTTTAAAATAGCCAAACAAACCACAGCTCCTCTCTGTCTTTGACTTTCTCTAGATCTATAAAAACACAGAACAGTTCCTCCTGATCTTCTGTGTTCTTCTCCAGAAACATCATCAAAGCAAACATTACATTTGTGGTTCTTTCTCTGCACATACAATGTTTACACTAACATCCCCATGGGTTCTTATTGGTTAAATAAGAAGTCTTTATTTCCACTTCAACATCATTCACTATTTTTATTTATCAATAAAAATTAATTTATTAAAAAAAAATATATCTGAAGCATCTGCAATATAAAAAAAAAATTAAAAAGCCCATACAATGTTCACAGTCTTCATGAAGTATATAGAATAAAGTATTTCTAAAGTTTTTCCACTTCAGCATCATTCACTATTTTTATTGATAAATAAAATGCAATTATTTGAAAAAAACTCAAAATTTTATCTGAAAAATTTGCATTGAAAATACAAATACATTTTTTAAAAAGGTCAAATTCTTCTGACTAGTTTGTTTAAAGTCAGAGTTTGTTGCCATCTAGTGGATGTTTGCAGTGGAACAGCAGAGTAGAATATCTAAAAAAAAATGATTTAAGATGCAGTTCTCTGTTTGTCACTGATGACACTCAAAATTAGACTTCCAAGGACAAAATAAATTAAAACAGAAATGCCTTTTTTTTCAAGTTTACACCTTTGAAATTCTTAGGTGTGATAGAGTATTCTGTATATCTTCCCTTTGATGCATACATTTACATTTAATTTACATAAATTTAATTTACAATTGAACTCAAAATTTTCTGTATTACTGTCATCTTTATTATATCAAGTTCTTCATAAACATTTTACACATCTATAATGGTTCTGGCTCTCACAGGTAGTTCTAATATGTTGTTGTAATTCTCAGTTTCTCCACCAGATGGCGGAGTTGGGACTTAAAAAAACATATTTACAAAAAGGGTTCTAAAGTTGAATATCTTCATGTTTTTGCCACATAAATGTCACATTTAACCAAACCAAACAGTCCAAGCTCAAAGTTGAAACTCTTTTCCTTCATCTCCATGTTCTCTCCTGTCATCTTCTTCTATCGTGTTCAGCATAAAGACTTTGAGTGGAAACCGCAGAGAATCTGAAAAACACAAGAGACACACAACACAACTCCATGAAATTAAAAAAAGATGAATTAACAGAAGAACTGAGGTCAAAGGAGAGAAACAGAGCAGACAGGAGGACAGTACAGAGACCAGAGATTCACACAATCAGAGAAATGTGTTTCACTGACCTCGAATCACTCAGACTCGGATCTTCTTCCACATTTTCTATAGCGGTAAAGAATTCAACATTCAACTTTATTTTCTTATTTTTGCTTTAAACTGACATAGTATTAGTCAAGCAGGCAAAGAGAAACAAATCAATCTCGCATAATAATTATTTCCGCTTCATTGTTAAAAGTTTTCTGTTTCAGGTCAAAGGAAACTTTTGATTTTATTCTTTCAATAGTTAAATAATCTGCAACTGACCAGAAGAAATTAAAGTCATGCATGTTTGCAAAAAAGTTTTTCTTAATCACAAAAAACAACAACAAAGTTAATATAAATTATATAAATGTCTCTTAAAAAATAATCTCTATTTTAAAGCCTAAAGAAAACACAGAAAAATGATATTTAATGCAAAGTAGTTCAAATATAACAATAAATTCAAACATATAAATAAAAGGTCAATATCAATTTTTTTTATTTTATACCATTAAAACATAAAAAAATGAATACAATTTTAATTTGTTTCCTTTTGAGTTTTGTTAATCCTCAAAAAAATATTAATGCAGAGCAATTTTTTACAGGTCATTTAGTTATTTAAAGTGCTTATTTGAAAAATATCTTAAATAATTCTGTAGAGTCTACATGAGAAATGAAACTTTAAATTCTTCCAGTGCAGTGGAGCACAACAAAAAAGTTGAAAATACTTTTTTTTGTTAAGATTTACGTCTGAAGTTGAACAGGAAAACACACCTGTGGACGCAGACGAGTAAAACGATGCAACCTACAAGAAAACCTGCTCCAATCGGAACTCTTAGAACAGAATAAACTGAACGACTGATTCCTGAAAAAAATGAGAATAAATTCCCGTCAGTGATTTTAGGTTTCCAGCAGGTAAATGTCTCTATTTGAACCTTTTCCTATCATGTCATACAAACCTTTTACTTCCTCAGACAAAGTTAAATTCCATGTAATTTCCCAAAATCCTTTTCTGTCGACTACAGTACAATTATAAATCCCTTCATCTTCTTCGTGAACATTCACTATTGTCAACTTTGTCGGAAGGTCAGACTTTATACTCATCTTAAGAGAAGATAAATTTGGATTGGTGGCACTGAGGACGATGGAATGATGAAATAATACATTTTCTTTGGTCCATTGGAAGATTGCTCCTTTATCGAGGGACACGTTACAAGTCAAAGTGACTGAGTCTCCTCTGGAAACCTTCAGGCTTCTGAGTTCAGTTAACGGTGGATCTGAGGGTTGAAACAGGTTATGAGTTTAAACGTTTTTATCATCAACATAAATTAAATCCTGCATCGTTTCCATTAAATGTTTGTAGTACCTGTTAAGATCTGCTGAGCCTGAATCAGCTGGATCAGGATCAGAACTGCTGTGTTCCTCCAGAACATGATGACCATCAGAGAGCAGAAGACAAACTGGAACAGCAAACTGTGAGTTCAAATGGAGGATGTACTGAGAAAAAGGAAGTGGTTAGATGCTGCTATGCTAGGTGTTAAAGTACATCTTAAAACTTTGATTGGAAAGTTTGGATCATGTTAAATTGTTCTTGGTATAGATTTTTGATTTCTTCATAGAACGATCTTCGAGGATTCAGAAGTCCTGGCGATGTCAGTAATTTAAAAGTACAAAGCCTAAGGATTGTTGGATTAAATGGTTCTGACTCTTTCCAGGTCTAAGTATCTCCCACATATGATGCAGTAAAACCACCAGCATTCTGTTGACCAAATATGTAGCAAAGTTTAGATACAGAAAGTCTGTGGTTGTGACGTATTTGTGAAAGTTAATTGTAATAAAATAAATATATCTGATATTGTAGCGCTGAATCACATGACACGGAACGATTCAGCAGCTGAGCGTGCTGCGTCGGACATTTAATGACTGCGCACACACTTCATTCAGCAAACACCGGTGAGATACAAACTTTGGTAGAGCGTGTGTAAAGCATGCCTACCTGTGCGCGTTTGTCATCCATCAATAGAAGAGGCAGCCGGTAAGAAAAGACTTTGTCCGAACATTAGAAGAGCTGCACTCTTTTGTTTCCCGTTTGTTTGGTGTGGCAGTGGGGCGCACTTTGAAATCGTCTGTGTGTACTTCAGGGACCAGTCGGACTTTTCAGTTTCATGTGAGTTGAGGTTTAACCTGTAAGTGTGCACTGTAGCTTCGGTGAATTTGTGGTGTGGAGTTTAAGGTTTTTACCTATTCACTGCTCACTAACAAAAATGGAAAAATAAATAAAGCTTGGAAAACAACATTAAGTGGCAGTCTGAGTAAATCAGCCCTCTCCTTTGGATGTTCAGCCCTTTTTCAAGTGTGGGAAAAGCGCACAAAATTCGGAAACACTTGACAGATATAAAATAGCCAAACAAACCACAGCTCCTCTCTGTCTTTGACTTTCTCTAGATCTATAAAAACACAGAACAGTTTCTCATGATCTTCTGTGTTCTTCTCCAGAAACATCATCAAAGCAAACATTACATTTGTGGTTCTCTCTCTGCACATATATAGTTCACACCAAGGTTACCGCGGATTCTTATTGGTTAAATAAAAAGTCTTTCTTTCCACTATAGCTTTAGTTATCATTTTTATTGATCAATTACAATGTTTTTTGTATCACCTTTTTATTTGAAAAGATTGCAGAAAATTCAAATTCTTCTTTCTCTGCAGTTTGTTTCAAAGTCAGAGTTTGCCTCCATCTAGTGGACAACTGGAGTACAGCAGTAGAACAGCAGAGCAGAATATCTAAATAAAAGTGAATTAAAAGGCATTTTTGTTGGTTAGTGATGAGAGTCAAAACATATACGTTTCACAAAGTTGAGCCACAAAAGACAAAATTTAAAAACATGAAACTTTCTTTCATTTTATAATGAAATCTTGACAACTTTTGACCTTCAGGCTCTTGTGTGGCAGTTTAATCTGTATTTGTTTAATCTGATGCATAAATTCACAGAATTAAACTAGACATTTCTGAATCACTGTCATCCAAATTAAAGTAAATCAGAATGAAAAAAGAAACAGCTTTACAAAAAATGTTCAGAAGTGTTGATGTTAAAATATTTCTTATTTTATTCAATTAATTCACTTTAATTATAACACAAATGTCACATTTGGCTAAACTGTTTCTAAAGTCCCAGACTCCTGATTTTTGGTGTCCAAGCTCAAAGTGTAAACTCTGTTCCTTCATCTTTACATCATCTTCTTCTATCGTGTTCAGCATAAAGACTGAGTGGAAACTGCAGAGAATCTGAAAAACACAAGAAAAGAACAATTCCATGAAAGATGAATTAACAGAAGATCTAAGTTTAAACACAGGATGACAGTACAGAGATTCACACTGTCAGAGAAATGTGTTTCACTGACCTCGTCTCACTCAGACTCTGATCTTCTTCCATATTTTCTACAAAGATAAAGAATAGAGCAATTTGATTTATTTTCTTATTTCTGCTCATAGACTCAAGTATTATTAATTTACAGCAATTACTTGGAGTTTTTGTTACAGTTTAATTTGAAACATTTGATAATGTCACCTTTTTATAAATTACATTTTTTAAAATAACATCTAATATTAATGACAAAGTTACAGTAATTCATATAAATGTTTTTCTTAATAAATAATCTACATTAAAAACACTTGAATAATTCACGAATGCAGAAAAAATAATTCAAATAACCTGAAAACTTTAACAATAATTTCACATTTTAAAAGTACAATTTTGTCACTATTTTATTTTATTTTAGAAAAAACAAGTTTGTGATAATAAATATGTTAAGGCTCAGGCTGAAGAAAAATAAAATGATAGTTGTTTTTAAAAGTGAATGTTACTATATTAGCATTGATTTAATTTGGATTTAAGTTTATACATGTTGAGGTGCAGCTAGAAGTAAAACTGTAAATGTTTTCCTTCCACGCTGAAATAAAGAAGACCCACAGATTTCAGTACTCTGCAAATCTTTGGTAAAATGTCTGATCTTTTCAGAAGCTGAACGGAATAACTCACCTGACGACTAAAAGAGCACAAACAGAGGAATCGCTGCTCCAATCAGGGTTATTAGATAAGGATGAATTAAAAATCTGATTCCTGAAAATAAATAAATTAATAAAAACGTCATGTCGGTAGTTTAAAGTCACATGCAGTTTTTCTACTTCAACTTTCCCGGTCAAACAATACATACCTTTACATTTCTCGAGCAAATTTAACTTCCATGAGATTCCTTTAAACCCTTTACTGTCAGTTACAGTACAATTATAAAGTCCTTCATCTTCATCCTGAACATCCAGAATCACTAAGTTTGTCGGGAGTTCGGTCTCGATTCTGATGTCAGAAGAAGAGAAATTTGAAACTGTGGCGTTGAGAGTGATGGAATGATGAAATAATAAATTGTTTTTGATCCATTTGATTTCTGTTGCTTCTTCCACAGACACGTTACAAGTCAAAGTGACTGAATCTCCTCTGGAAACCTCCAGGCTTCTGAGTTCAGTTAACGGTGGAACTGAGGGTTGAAACAAGTTACAAGTTTAAAAAGCATAAATTAAATCCTGCATCATATCCATAAAATGTTTGTAGTACCTGCAAAGATCTGCTGAGCCTGAATCAGCTGGATCAGGATCAGAACTGCCGTGTTCCTCCAGAACATGACGACCATCTGAGAGCAGAAGACAAACTGGAACAGCAAACTGTGAGTTCAAATGGAGGAGGTACTGAGAAAAGGAAGTGGTTAGATGCCACTGTGCTAGGTGTTAAAGTAAGTATTAAAACTAACAGCAAAGGTTACAGACTCTCTCATTTCCCATCAACCCTTTGGTTACCCTCTTTCCTGCTAGCTTACAGCCCCTCAACCTAACAGGAGCCAGTGAGGTGAACCGAGTACTGAAGTACAGTCGGGATAATACATTTTGAATTGACTAATCTCTGAAATATGCAGAAGTACATAGAGTTGCAATATTCTCTGCATGAGATAATTGCAGTGTGGATGGCTGGATTTAGATTTAGCTGAAATGTCCAAGTGATGAAAGTTTATTTAAAAGTTTGTTTGTAAAAATTTAAAACAGTGGAGTATTTTTAACTCTCATTAAGAGATAGAATCTGGAAAAAAGGAAATTATAATTAAAAATAGTAAAAATCGTTTTGCTCCAAACTATTGAAAATAAAAAACTAGATTTAAGATTCACAATAATTTAGATTTATGTTCTATCAGAATTAGTGCAAGTTTTAGATGAGATTTTATAAAGATGGGTCGACTTGTACTAAGATTTTTTTCTCATTTTGTTCACATTTTGTTCTAATTTGCGTTCATTACATTAGTTTTTGTCACTGTGATCAAGATGAAATACATTTGGGAACATTTAAAACAAAAAAAAATACATTCTAGCTATATAAAACTATCAAAACAACATCTAGTATAACATCCACTTTGAAGTAATTCCCACCAAACGCCATTTGTGCAACAAATTCACATGCCCCGCCCCTTTTTTGTTGTGCGACAAATCCGCTGCTCATAACCTGTCAAAAAATGTGTTCCTGAGTTTGATGCTGCATGTGGGAGGAGCTAAAGGCTAATATTTATAGGGTGATTGCTATAAGGAACAGTGTGTGGATGCCTCACCAAGAATGTTTGAAGACACAGATGATGTTGAGGAATAAAGTTTATTTATGGTGAAGAGTTCTACGAAAACATCAGTAATCACGTCTCCATGTTTGAGTTTATGTGATTATTATTAAAAGATTGTATCTGTATGACAGCCGCTTCCACTGTGTTTCTGTGTCTCTGTGACTTGAAGACTTTTCGTATTAACCCGAGGAGGAAAAAAAATAAAATTAGGAGACCTTTTTTCTTTTTTTTAATGTCTCGATGAGGTCAGAGGTGACAGCAGCTCTCCCTCTGACAGCTTTTGATTGAGTGAGTTTATCCAGAGTTTTCCCGCCTTCGCCCTAAAGTAGCCGGATGAGCTCAATTACTAGTAAAAAAAAAAAAAAAAAAAAAACTTTCTTCTTAATATTAGAGTTATTTTCCTATTTTTACGCTGCTTTTTTTGCAGTGTAGGAGGTGTCACATTTGAATGCAGTCAAACACCCGACTCTCTAAAAAGCTTCAGCACAAACAAAACGATGATTAATAAATGTACCAACACTACTAATTATCCCTCTGATCTGCAACGACTTTCAGAAAACCACGAGCACTCAGTCCCTGTGTGGCACATCTTTATTTTTTTATGCATATTTTATGCATATTTTTCACTTGTGAATGGACTACATGTGAACATTTATCAGTCAAAGTGCATTTTAAACAGGATTTTTCTACCTAATTTCTTATTCATTAGTGTTTGTAGCCTTCAGGCTACTTCATGTAAAAGTAAAAATGCGGTAAGATAAATTTCTTCTGCTGCCTGATGATACATTTTGTTTCCATTTATGTGAACAATTCACGCTTTAACAAAAATGGTCTTCCATTTCTGTCATGAAAAAAGAGGCGAAAATAGATGTCTAAATGATCAAATAATGTTCTTTGAAGACCAGAAATTACTTAGTTAGAGCAGAATTCTTCAGTGGTGAAGGGAGGTACAATAATGCATGGAAAACGTGTACAAATATTTTGCATAAAAAATATTTTCAATGCTTTTTGCTACCAAAGAAAGCCTCAATTATTTTGAGTTGTCTTGTGTGTAATGTTTAAATGTGTCCACTAGAGGGAGACATTTCACCATTTAAACACTGCATTTCTCACAGTATTCACCTTTTAATGTTTGTTTATTCCATTTTTGCTCTTAAACGGAAATAATGTCATGATAAAAATACGACTTGATTAATATTTTAATTTTAATGCTTATAATAAAATCCCACAGAAGTATATATATAGACTTCATTCAAGTATTTCTTAAATAACTTTATTTGGCGACAGATTTTCTTTTCTACAATTAAAAAAAAAATAAAAACGTTTTTAACCTTAAAGTATGCACATTCCCCTCCTTCCTGCTCACATACATATTTATCCATGGTATTTCACAGTTGTTTAATTAGATTTTTTTGGATAATTTACCAGATAGTTTTTAGAGTTTTAAAGAATATTACAAACATTTTTGATTGCTGTTTTTTTTTTTTTTTACTGACGGATTTTCTTATTTAATCAAATTTATAGTAAGCCTAGATTTAAATATAGATTTTAGTTTGTCTTTCACTAAAAAAATAGATATAATTTTAGTCTTAATTTAAATAAAATTACATATAAAGGGATGCAACATTATAGATTTGACGGAAAACTAGATGTGAAAGAACTTATCTATTTAAAACAGACTATTTGGAAATCTTTTTTTCCAAAAAATTATATTTTATATTTTACCCAGCAAGCAGGATTTCCAGCATGTCAAACCAAGTTCAAGATCTCAGAACATTTTCTCTGCAAGCTTCTGACGAAATGTGATGACTGCTGGTTCTGAGAGAGCAGCAGTTTGGACCTGAAACTTCCATCTGTGTAAGTAAAGTTTTAGAGCAGACTGGGAAGAAGATGCAGACTTAATGTTTTAATCCAAAGCCGACAGACCTTTTTTTTGGTTCCATTTCTGAGATCTTCAGATGTATTTGTCAGTTGAGGGTTGCACTTTTTTAAATCAATGATTGATCGATCATACAGATATGTCAAACTCATTACGGAAATAATGAAATGCATCGATTAAAAAACAAAGAAAAATGAACGTATATGTAAGAAGAAAATAATTGTGTCTCATAATAATAAATAAAGATTTTTACAGTTATGCATACAAAACACACTGTGGCCACATTAGATTCATTAATTATAATGATTAGTGACCAAAGTCAAGTAAACTTTGATTTATTGCTTGAAAAGGAGTGACAAAAACAAACTTATATAATCCCATTCCTATTTTAGAATTTTTCTGAGTCTGAGTGAGGAAACTCCCAGCGTTTTTTAAAGAAATCTGCCCTCACACCACTTCCTGCCATTCAGCGTCTGAAACAAAGCGAGACTTAAAAACACAGACCCCATCAATAACATTCACAAATGTGCTGAGAACATGAGAGCATGAGAAGCTGCAGGAACATTTGCATACAGAATGCACATAAAACCTCAGGGTGTAAAATAATTACATCTTCTCTGAGAGTGTGAAGGTTTGCTGGCAGGATATGACACTATACTATAAAGTGATGGATTGCAGGAGAAAAAAATCATTCATCTGAACATTTTCATTCAAAACCTGACATGACAAATTGATAAAAATCACTTTTGGCAGTTTCCAGATTTGTTTGCAGTCCTAAAACGTGCCTTTGATCATTCGGTTATTGATTTTTATGTATGAAAAAATATATATTTAAAGTATGTGATTGCAGCTTCATTGCAATAAAAACATGAAACATCAAAAATAAAGGACAAAAATTTAGAAATCACTAAAACATTCCTTAAAATCAAGCTAATATTTTGTCAATTATAATGATATTTATGATAAATTTAAGTTAATATATATATATATATATTTAAATATTAAATGTTTTGTCAAATTAAAGTAAAATTAATGTGTTTTTGGTGCCCTCTTGTGGTCACAGGTGGTATTGAGCCACAGTTAATTTAAATGAATGTTTTTGAACCTCATTGAATTCTGCATTTTAGTAAAAACTTATTCTACATTCTTCATTCTGACTTAAACACAATTAAAATATGTTTTCTGTTTTAGAAAAAAGAAAACAGCACAAAAATGTAAAGTTAGTTAAACAGCTGGAAGGTTTCTTAATTTCTGGACCTCTTTCAAATAAATCAGTTTGCATTTTTTGAAAGGTTACCATGGTAACAGCCTTCCACACTGGTGATGGAGCCAACAAGAATTGATTTGATAATCGCCATTGTGAAGTGTTTCTGCGTTACAGCACAGTCCGTTCAAACAAAGGGCTTGTTAAAGAAAAACACACAACAAATCAGTCTGACGTCTTAAAGTTCAGGAGCTGGTTTAGTTTTTTTCTAGTGTGGTAACCATGACGATAAAGTGCTTCCAGATGCTGCAATTTTCATAAAAGCATAAAATGTCTCTTGTCTTTATGCAATTTTGGTCCAAAAAATGTGTTAATTTAATAAAGAATCAAGGATAATTTGTACATTTTTGTGTTAGCACTTTGGTTTTAACCTGATGAATCTGAGAGAAATTTTTTCTGGACTTTAAAAGTTAATTAGAAATGTTTGCTTATTTTTTATTAACAATGGCCAAAAAAATAAATAAATGAAGAAATTATTCCTGGTCTTGATTTGCAAAGATTATTTATTTGTAGCAGTGCTTTCTGGCAATAGAAAAGTATGCTATTTTTTTATATATAACTTTATTTAGAAAATTAAGAGTACGTGTAAATAAGAAGAAAAAACAGAAATATAATAAGTTACATATAAAGAACTTAAAACTAATCAGAATTTAGTCTATAATCCTGAGTGCTGTTGCTTTCATTCATGAATTTATGAGTTGCTTCCTGCATAAAGGAACTGAAGGACGCCTCCACATCAACCAGAAATCTCTCAAAGAACACGTTGAATGTTTGATTAAAAAGACCATGGTGCTGCAACACGATTGACATGATCAATGTGTGGAGTTAACATTCCACAAACTCTTTTAAGGGTCTATCATGATTTTCTTTAGCTTTTCAGAGTAAACTATATCCATATTTATAATGATACACTAAAGAACAAATTTTTTATGAAATATGAACTATTTTGGTGAGTTTTTTTTCCCCATCTGGCTGTAAGACGCCTTGATCACTGAAGCTCCGCCTTTCGTTTCTTGTGGGTGCCGCCCATTTTATGACATCATGGCAATGTGTCTGTGTTTCGCCCAGAAATTTAAATGAAGAAAAAAATAAAAACAAAAATAAAAGTGTTTTGCTGATCACTGCTAGCTCTGCAGAGAAAGTGGGTGTGAGTTAACTAGGGGCAGAGCTGGCAGCATAGACCCGTCCTGGAAGGGGCTGTTCCCTCACGTTCATGTGTATGAGGGGCTGGTGCTCAGAGAGCAGTTTTAGATTACTGCTTAAAAATACATGATCAAAATGTCACTTTATAATGAAGAATTAACATGAAAGAACACTTAAAAGCTAAAAAAAAGTTAATTTTGCATGATAGAGGCCCTTTAATTCTTCAGAGAATAAAATTACTATAATCCTCGCCAACATCAGTCCGTTTTTGATTACCAGTTCCCAATTCTGAGGGTTGATATGAATCTTTTTATTTTTTTTAACCCTTTAATTTTTTTAATTTATCATTTAGATTTCAATTCTATTTTAATTCTTCTTTTTTGCTTTCTCAAGTTTTTTTTATCGTGTTCACATGTGGACCCCCAAGTCTTCTATTCTATTCTATTCTATTCTATTCTATTCTATTCTATTCTATTCTATTCTATTCTATTCTATAGCCATATAGTTTTGAGCTAGGATTAGGAAAACAAAGACGTTCATGGATCTAGTTGTCTACCTGCGGATGAATGGAGCCCCCCCCCCTCCCCCCAAGCGTATTTTCTACGTCACAAATACGCTGTTTTTCAAACACATTTTTTATCTGCTCTTGATTCACAATGATTTGACTGAATAAATATTCAGAAATTCTTGAAATTTCGTTTTATTTATATTTTTTGTTTATATTTTACATGAAGATGTTTGTTAAAAACACCAATTTTTTCCTCAGATTGGGTCTTTAAACTGCAGAATTCCTATCATAGAAGAATTGAATCCGCGCGCGCTGACTCCTCCCCCTCCTCCTGCTCTGATTGGACAGCGAGGAAGAGGAGGAGGAGGAGGAAAAAAATCCTGACGGAGCGGCAGGAATTTCCTCAGCTCTCCTCCAATTTCCACGAATCCTTCCGCCGCTCTCCGTCCAGACTGAACGTCCACAGCGACAGAAAGAGTACGAAAACCGGCTTTCTGTGCAAGTTTGACCCAGAAAACGAGCGCGCGCGCTCTTCCTCGCGCCTCCTCACCAAAAGCCACTTTCTCTTTTGTGTCTCCAGATGTTGCGAAGTGTCGCCGTGCTCGTGGCGCTGGCCGCGGCGCTCTGCAGCGCGGAGGTGAGTCCTGAACCCTTCACTGGCTTATATGTGAACTTTAGTGACATGATGATGGAAGGAGAACAACATAACACAACATCCCAGCACTGATGGGAAGAGCTGCCTCAGTAGGAGGGGTTGAAGTTTTTTTTTTTTTCCTCGCATAAATGTTGAGGCCGGGTTGGTGTGAACTCTCCAGAGAGGTCAGTTTGCTCAAGGGCTGTGAGAAAACTCACCTTGTGGGACTCGCACTGCAGAGCTAATAACCTGGAACCCCTGAGCAAACACAGATGTAATGTGAGCCCCAGGCTGCTTCACTGAAGTTCCAGCAACTTTTTTTATTGAGGGATTAAAGTTACCCACCTTCAAAATTATGTCAATTTTTTCTGCCGTAGAGTCCAGATTACCTCATCTAAGGAGAAATTATGTGTTTTTTTTGTTTGAAAACTACAAAGTTTGTCGGTAAAAAGATTTTTTCAAACGTTTTCATGTGATGTTTTAAAGAAACACTCCCATTAAAATGGTGTTTTTGGTGTTTTTACGAACTTCTTTTGTCATTTTTCTGCTGATTGAGGACATATATTTAAAAAAATTCAGCTCAAAATGACATTTTTGGTGTATTTTTATTCAAATCTTTGTGAGCAGCCAAAAAAAAAAAACATAGAAAAATGCATCAACCAGGCCACAAGCTCCACTTATTCTCATACATTCAGCTGTAGATGACTAGATATACAGTATCTGCATCTTTGTTTTTTATCGTCTGAGCAATAAATACCGCTGGAATGCTTCAATATTGCTCGCCAATTTTGGTTGCACAACTACAAAGCTGTAAGCTAGCAGGATCATTTTTGAACAGATGGATGATGGGAAATCTTCAAATTTGATTTCTGCATATTTCTGCTTTGAAGTTTACTTATAGACTTTTCCTTAAAGTTAGTGAACTTAGCTTAATGAACTCCAGCTGCCCCGTAGAACTATATCCTACAAAACAACCCAGGTTTTAAACATTTTGGCTAAAATAATCATAATAAAAGATCGCTTGGAGCGCTTTTACGACAGATCAAAGTGGATCGGAGTGGATCTGAGATTATCTGAGACTCGTTGTAGCAGATGTTTGCAGTAAAGTCGTGACTCGGAAATGAAGCTGAACCAAGATCAAACTTTTATTTCACCCCAAACAACTTTGCGGCTTCCTCTTGTCACCTTGTTAACCTCCTCGTCTTGCCTGAACCAAATGGACAATTTCCCGTTGTGCGACGCCGTTTGTCTGCTGTTCTTTAATAGATCAAACTGTACCAAACGGCACAGAAAGTTCAGAAACTACAGTTTGACTGGCAGCTTCTTGGTGGCTGGTTGCCAGGCAACAGCTTCCAACCAGGAAAAAACTCGGCCCAAGTACGGTGACAAATGTGTTCCTGACTTTCTGCTGGCTGTTGCTTTAATGACCTCATAGGTGTCAGTCGAGCTCAAATGATCTAAGTCGTAGGAGCACACAGCTGCAGAGCACCTGGAGGAACGGTGACTCCTCTGTGGTGACTCCTCTGCTGACTCACTCAATTACAGGATGAAGACATAAACTCTGAACCGCTGCTTAATTACAGTCCAGATTCTCCTGAACAAGACGAAACATTCATGAAAGAAACCCGGATTCGGCTGCAGGTTTCTCAAATGAAGATCAGTCCAGATTAAGTTTGAGGGCAAAAATTGATTATTATGATCCATAATTGATACGTAATTATTTTGTGAATTTTAAATGATTAAGAATAAAAAAAATAGTGTAAAAGGATTAAGCAAAACTTGAAGGTTTAGCAAGTTTTACACTGACATTTTTGAATATCCACAAACATAGCTGACCTCATCTGACTGGTACCGACTTTAGAAGAATTTTAGCTTTTTGTCGATGATTAAAGTCCTGCTGTGTAATATTTAGGAAACAAAACCAGCAAAAAACATTTGCATTTTTGTGTTTTATGGTTGCTTTTCTATCTTAATGTTGTTGCTGTGAAGAAAGATTTTTGAGTATCAAATAAAACATTTTTGATGTCAAAAGTTTTAAGCTCTTTTTTTGTCTTGTCTGGCCCAAAACTGTACAGCTGGATAGCTCTGATATTGCTCACCATTTTAGTTGGACCACCAATGTTAGGTTGGGGGTGTGAGGGGTTGTTAGCTAGCAGGAGAGAGTGTAAACAGAGAGCTCTCAGCAGGGGGAATGGGCGGGGCTGCTCCAGTAAAAAGATGAATTTCTAAGGATCTCCTAATGCTCTAGAAAAATGATGTTCTAGAAAACAGCAGTTTTTTTTAATTTAGTCTAAAACTGTCGTAATTATAATAAAAAAAATACTGGGAGCGTTTTGAAAAATTGATCAAAAAATGGTTGGAGTGGGACTTTAATAAAAGTAAACAAGTATATTGATCTTGTCTTAGAAATGCACTTTGGTGGAGAAAAGTATTGGTCTAGTGTAGGGGTGTCCAAAGTCAGTCCTCGAGGGCTGGTATCTTACATGTTGTCCAATCAAATCCAAAGCAGGATTTCTGGAAAACCAGCAGGAGGTCAGCCGTTGAGGACTGGCTTTGGACACCTCTGGTCTAGTGTCTTGAAGTAAAAGTCCATCCGTTGTCACGCACTTAGGTGTGTGAAATTTGGTCTCCACATTTGACCCATCCTCGGTGGAAATGGTGAGCTGCGGACTCAGCCGCCCTCAGGAACCATTTGGTGGTTAACCCCCCCGATCCAACCCCTCAATGCTGAGTGTCAAACAGGGAGGCACTGGGTCCCATTTTTAGAGTTTTTGGAATTGAATTCAAGACCTTCCAGTCTCAGGATGGACACTCTACCAAAGGGCCGCTGAACTGGTAGTTGCAGAGAAAACATTTTTAAAAAGTGCATAAATTCAGGTTGCACTGATGTTTTATAACCGAATTGTTGCCTCCTGAATCACAATTGAACCGTGAGATGCCAAAAGATTCCCACCCCTACTCCTGACCCTACTTCTTGCTCCTGCCTTTCCTGCTGGCGGCTGAAAGTGGCATTGTGTTCGTCTTGAATCCATAGTCGTATTTTGTGAGGTATGTCACGGAGGACACAATGCACACAGCAGGATGAAGGCAAGTAATAGAGGGGCAGGCATCAGAAAGGCGTCTATTCTCCAGAGGTAATTAGCTCGATAATATACGGCCTGTTGACTGTCGTGGGAAGAGGCCGGTCTGGCGTGCCAGAGGGCCGTCCAAAGGAGGTCAACAAGTTAGAGCCAGGCTCTCTTAAGATTTAGGAGTTAAGTTCGGCAAATTTATACTAAAATTACAAATGAGACATGACCACAGGCCATGAAACCGCAGGACTCTGGGTATCAAGGAGGCCGGCGGCTCGCTCCCTGTGAGGGAAGATCCTGTGTTTGAAGATAAGTTGCTCAGAAATGTGGCGTAGCAGAGTGGCCGGGGGGGTCAGGACTCACAAGCGGCGTGGAACCGTCTGCAGGATGCAGGAGAGATATGCATCTCGCGCACCGGCAGCTTGATATGCAAAGGCGGCTGGATGCAGGAATAGTGAAAGTCAGGAGGTTGTGGCCTCGGGGGACGTGGTTGTGCACACACAGTGTAAACAGAGAGAGTTTATATTAGTGCTTTTATGGGAAGCTGTGGGGTTGTCGATGGAAGGGGTGGATGACTCATTGGTTAATTTTGTTTTTGGTTCCCTGGATTAGAAAGCAAAGATATCAATAGAAGGCTCCACTCTTTCAGTCATGAGGATTCAGGAGAACAGCAGCTGCTGTTGTGAGTCTGTTGAAGGCCTAATTGAGTCATGGCCTCTCATGCAGGCGGCCTGCCATTCTTCCATGTAGATGCTTGTTCTTTCCCATTCAAGGTGGACTAAAAATATCAGCCCAGGTGGAGGGAACAGGAGCGTGAGGGGGACGCTGTGTCCTTTATCTGTGTGAGCCTGCTCTAATTACTGTAGCTCAACAGCCGGTCATGGATCCTGCGCGGGGATTGTGCTGGGCTGTTGAGCTAGAACGATGTAAAACAGGAATGAGATGGAGCCGCAGTCATGCAATTATAGCAGAGGGGAGTGGGAGTGATGTAGGACCTAGCTGTTCGAGGGCGGAGAAGAGGCGAGCGTGTGCTTTGTTTCATGTCCCGACAGTGTTTTCCTCACTCTTGGCTTGGCTTGAAAGAATTCCTCATGTAGCTCTCCAGCTGTACTGGTGTTTTATCATTACCTGCACTCACAGGGACACACTAAGCTCACACACACACAAGTGAAGGAACTGGATACTTTAAATATCAGTTCTAAGTAGAGCTGCCACAAACGATTATTTTAATAGTCGATTAATCACCAATTATTTTTTTCCGATTAGTCGACTAATCAGGTCATGGGAAAACTGGATGTAAAGCACACATCTTAATCATCATTAGCTTTAAACTGACTAAAAACTATATATATAGCAGTACCTGTGATAATGCTAATGTGAATGCTGCAAGCAGAATTTGGCCGGTGAAGATGCTAGTGCTGAAAGCTGAAATCCCTGAAGCTGATTGCTGAAAAGATAAAATATTAGTTAAATGCAAAATTAGCCTAAATTACTGAAAAATCCCTAATTAGCCAAAACAGCTAGCATGCAGCTGAAATATTAGCTAAATTTCCAAAATAGCCTAAAAAACAGAAAAAATCCTAAATTAGCCAAAACAGCTAGCATGTAGCTGAAATATTAGCTAAATTCCAAAATAGCCTGAAACACTGAAAAAAAAATCCAAAATAAGCCAATATAGATAGCATGTAGCTGAAATATTAGCTGAACCTCTAAACAGCCTAAAAACTGAAAAAATCCTAAATTAGCCTAAACAGCTAGCATGCAGCTGAAATATTAGCTAAATTTCCGAAATAGCCTTAAAAACAGAAACAAATCCTAAATTAGCCAAAACAGCTAGCATGTAGCTGAAATATTAGCTAATCCTCTAAACAGCCTAAAAAACTGAAAAAAATCCTAAATTAGCCAAAACAGCTAGCATGCAGCTGAAATATTAGCCACATTTCCAAAATAGCCTAGAAAACTGAAAAAATCCTAAATTAGCCTAAACAGCTAGCATGTAGCTGAAATACCAAAACAGCCCAAAAAAGCAGAAAAATTCCTAAATTAGCCAAAACACCTAGCATGCAGCTGAAACATTAGCTAAACCTCTAAACAGCCTAAAAAACTGAAAAAATCCTAAATTAACCTAAACAGCTAGCCTGCAGCTGAAATATGAGCTAAATTCCAAAATAACCCAAAGAATGTAAAACTTCCTAAATTAGCCAAAACAGCACACAAACAGATACAGTACCTCTGTCCTGACACTTAAAGTATACAGTGTTAGTTTAAATGCAACCAAGTGAAAATTAATAAATATTTTTATATGATAGAACCACAAATCCTAGCAGTGATAGTTTAATGGTGTGCAGAAAGGTCAGTTGAGGCGTGTGAAGCATTGTATGATTATTGATCGACTGTTATTGATTCTATTTATGTTTTAAAGCCTCTGGATCTTAAATTATTTGTCACTTTCAATTCTCCATTAAGAGGTCATATTCATTGTCAGTGCTCAAACCTGTTCAAGTGTTCATACCCAACAGATTTTTTTACTCCCTTCATCTACAAACTTGCTTTTATAGTCGGCTCTTGGTTAAATGTGAATAAATAATGAATGCACTTTGTAACAGAGACGGCATTAAGTGATTTAAAAGGATTTTCTTGTGACTTCTAACTTGTTTGTTCCTTTGTTTCTCATCTAAAGTCAGGGGTTCTACAACCCCAAGCGTGAATCATTTCCCTTGAATTTGGGAAAAATGGTTCCAAACATGGAGTTGGTTAGAAACTGATTGTTTTGTCTCGGTTTCATACTTGAGAGGACAAAGTAAAATGCATTTTTGTCTCACAGTGGTGTAGAAATTGAGTTTTTCTTTGTACAAACATGTCTCAGCCCCAGAAGAGGCCTCAGATGGAGTGTTAGAGTCCTCCCTTTCTCCTGGACTTTCCCTAATTTCAGTGAAAAAAGTGCCTAAAATCGAGCAGAAAAGTGTAGAAACGTTGTTTTTAAAAGGTTTGGGAGAACATGAAGTTGAGGTTAAGGAGACAATGAAGAAAGAGGTGATGTGGAAGAAAACAGGTGGTGGGAGACGGGGGGCTGAAGCCGGGGGGGTGGTGCTGGCTTCAGTGTTTTACGTCTGCCGCTGACGTTTTAACTACTAGCAGATGTAGGGCTGTCGCACCATGACTTATACTTCCTTTAGGGCTTTTTTCTTCACTTATTCTTTTCTTTGTGCGTCTGTCAGATTTCTGGGGATTTTTCTCAGCTTCTCTGGGAGCGTTCGGCTCGTTTCAGCTCTGAAACAATGAACTCACGGCTGTAGAACGGGGGTGACATCATCCGTTTGTGCATTCCTCTCAGTCTGAATAAGGAACAGGGAGAAAAAGAAAAAAAAAAAAACAGGCGGAGGTAATCTGGTTGTTTTTGCTGGTTTAAACTCAAAGATTGGGACCACCCCTGGAGCTGTACACGACTCTGACACTTTTTTTGCTTTTTCTGCTACAAACAAGAAAGTTCTGAGACTTGAATTCAACATTTTTCTGCGATGACTCCAAACCTGAGCCAGTGTTAGTCATGTTCCTCCCATGTGTGATGGCTTCAGCCCCAAACTCCCATAAACCCCCTGAATGAGAAAAAAGTGGATCACAGGGAGCGACTGTCTTTTGGCTCCACTTTTCTTCTGCTACCCTAAAAGAGAAGCTCGATGCAGCGGGTCAAGCCCCGTCTGTCTTCTTCTCTCCTGGCTTAAATCCACGTCTCATGGTAGTTCAGAGCTGGAGACACATCAACGGGGAGGAGCTGCAGGGGAGACGGGGGGAGCAGAGGCACCGCTCTGACCCAGATATGGCGGGAGGGAGGTTTTGGCTCGGGGCGAACTGCGTCGGACACCAGCTGAGGCAAACATCGCTCAAGAATGCAACACCCCACCCAGCGCTGTCCTCTCTGACTCTTATCTTTTTCACTTTGTTTCCTTTAAACAATTAGCTGATTAATTCTTTAAGGCCCTTTTGTTCAGAAGTAGTTCTATTTCTTTTATTTTGGTACTTTTTTTATCTGTAAAATCTTTCTTTTAGTCGTTTTTGAATCATCTTTAGTCAAAAATCAATCTGCTGTGTTCTCTAATCTGCTCCTTTAGTTGTCCTTTCGATTTTTCATTTTCCATAATTCTTTCTCCTTTGAAATTCATCGTCAGAAAAAGGTTAATGGAAACAGAACCAACAATGGAGGTAAACTGATTTAAAAAAAAAAAAGAAAAAACATCGCAGCGTGCAAATGTGATTAACTGCAGGCATATTTGTGGTTCGAGCTGTGTTGTTGCTGTGGAAACAGACCATCAAAAACAAGTGAAATTGCCTCTTTTGTTTCATCAGTTTGCTGTTTCACCAGCAGAACCAGTGGATGATGAGGGAAGGAGTGTAACTTTAGAGAGAGTTGACTTCATGTTGTTGAATTTTGTGTAGATGATGGGAAAGATGCATCAGAAAGAAATGAAAAGTCGACTCGTACTGTAATGTGGACATCAGCTAAAAAGCAAGTTTTTAATATTCTGTGATTGAGATTTGTGATCTGTGAGCGATCTTTGACTTTAATAAAGGATAGAAGAAGATAGCAGCACAGAGTTGGGCGGAGCCTAATGGAGCTGTCTGCTATTAGAAATCCAACAACAAACACAGTAAGGATCATTTATCAGAAAAAAAAGTTTCCAAAGGGTTAAAAAAAACATTGTAAATGTACAATTTTGTGTGTGGTATCACAGTGTGCTTACAAGTATCTGGCAATTACTGTAAAATTAATCGCAATTAATCGTGATTCATTTTATCCAGGTTTGCAATTAATTGGTTAAATATTTTAATTGATTCGTGGCCTTAGTAAAAACATAAAAGTCAGAAAATTAAAAATCATAAAAACGTCCACACATAAAAGTTTCCATTTAAAACGTATTTCTAAATAAGAACATTTCCGCCCAGATTTAAACATTTTCAGACTTGTGGACTGTGACGATAAACACAGAAAAGCGGCCTCGCCATGTTTCGTTTTGACCCTTGTGACCTGAAGAGGACCTCTGCCTGAGGTTCACTGACTTTGAGACTTGAGGTTATAAAGAACTAGAATAGCAGCGATGTACTTGGGTGCTTGGCCATAGCAGGGGTTGTGAAAACCTTTCGACTTATGAGCTACAAAGGCTTCAAAAGTACAATTGAATAGATATTTATTTATGCAGATGATGATATTCACTGGATCAAAGTCATTGATTTGTAGAAATTGTTTCTGATTTAAAAAAAAAATCCATAAAAGAAGCACTCCATTATTTTATTTTTTTTTATTTATCTTTGAGCTACTAGCTTAGTAATCTAGTTAGCATGCAAGTTAGCTGCCTTAAGTCACGTGACCCAGACGGATGTCGTGAACAGAATCTGGAAGTCTCTTTCAAAATTAAAATTAAATGTTTCTACTAAACTTTAGGGCAGAAAAGTGTAGCTAAAAAAAAAAAATAAGTACATTTTCAAGCAGATGACTGAAGATGTTACACTCACTGACCTCAAATAAATGTTAGACGAGATGGTTAAAAATGTTTATTTATATATAGAAAGCTTTGTTGTCCTTAAAGCAGCAGGACTGAGTTCTGATGAGTGTACAGTAATGGGCTAAAAATCATTAAATGGATTGATGCCTTCAGGCCAAAGTGCTTGTCTTGACTGGAAAACTTCATTAGTTCATGTCAGAATCATTCTTTTAAATCTGCAGTGAGTGCGCTGTGTGACAGCTTCTCGAGGGGGAATAATTGGCGATAAAACGTCACGTCGCTCAAGCTGTGCTTCATATTCAAATCAGTCTTTTTGATTCAACAGTCTGCATTTTTCACGTTTTATTCAATTAAAAAGCTTTAATTTTTGTGAATAAGTTCGGCATTCCACTGTTGTTCAGAGATTAGAAATGTTCAAAACAATTATTATTATTAGAATTAAATAAATTCAGTGGCTATAGTGATTATAGTGATTTATATTACAACAAATAAATTAAATTGTTTGCAAAATAAAATGCTAAATTGCAGAACACCGGTTTTATTGAACATCCTTGCAGGTAAAGTTGTTATATTTTACAAAGAGGGCCAAGAATGTTAATTATGTATATTTATATTGAACACATCCAACCAGACGTCTTCAGCCTTGTTGAATCTATTCTGATGAAGATGTTGATTATTCCTGTGATAATCTGCAGCTCATCAGGCAAGAGATGAAAAAAAAAAAAAAAAAAAAGCTCCATAGGTGACAGTGAACAAACCAAACGCTTGTTGGATTCGCCGGCAGTAATTTTAGCGTGGTTTATCCGGGAAAAACACCCCCCATCAAGTTCATTAAATTGATTTTTCTCTTACCAGAGGAAAATACTCCATTCATTATTTAGGGTGCTAATTTTTTTAAAAGTAAGTTCTATTATGCTGTTTGATGTTGCGGCTGGGTGTTTATAGTCTGTAAATCAATTTTTCCTGTGCTAATGAAGGGGGGGAGGGGGGGTGCAGTTCAAATGGATTTATGGTGGCTGTAAAGTCGACCCCTCAGCAGAGAGTCATCGATTCGCCTGCTGGATCGGTGGGGCGTCATCTTCAACATGTGTACACATAGAAACAGAAATATGTACATAAAGATGGAGCGCTTGTGTTTATCAGACAGACGTAATGTTTAGGAATGCAGAATAACTCCTGCTGTTGCTGATCAGCCTGTTTCTTATTAGTGGACCGGAGGAGAAGCTCTTCGCCACTGAAGCGCGAGCACTTTGGCTTTTAAATGAAGCCCGCCTCGAAATCAATGAGAATGTGGAAAGGCTAGGAATTAGGAACTCTTGTTTGCTTCTGCATCCATTCCTTCTGCAGGAGCATTTAGGCTCTCCTCAAAACCTCCTCCTGACTTCAATTTAATCTGCATGATTCACTGTTGTGCAGCTGGAGAAATAGCAACCTTAAAGTTATTGCATTTTCCCTCGTAAACAACTAATCCTGTGTACAAACCCTTTGAGTAACCTCGCTCTCCTTACGTTCCAAATGCATATACTAGTCTCAAAAAGCCACAATCCCATACACTTCTATAGATGCATAAACAGCTATTATTCAGTCTTTCTCTATCTTTCTTTTCTCAAATCCTATTTTTTCATGATATTTTTTCTTAAGTGCAAGTTATTCAACTAATAACTAAAACCAGCCAATTAGATGTTTCAATAAGCGTATGTGGTCTCACATCAAGGTTTCAAATGTTTACATGACAGATTTCGTGTAGCCTGCTTTCTAGTGTTAAACTAGGTTCACACCAAACGTGAATCTGCTCGTTCCTGAGCTTGACGCTGCAGTGTGCAAGGAGCTAACCGCTAATGTTTTAGCCTGATCGCTACATGGTGTGGCTTTTGTGTATATCTCCCCTCCAATGCACAGAAGATATGGCTGATGTTGGGAGATCAGGGTTATTTATTGTGAAGATTTGTACAAAACGTCTCCATGTCTGGGTTCATGTGATCATTCAGTGATTCTCCTGGTACAGAGAGCAGTGTCTGTATGACAGCCGCTTCTGAGGTGTTTCTGTGTCTCTGTGACCCAGTTTGACGGCTCACTGTCCTGCATTAACACAAGTAGAGAAAAAAACAAAAAACAAACACAAACTTTGTATTTTTGTCTCAATGAAAATAAGAAAAATATCATTTAGTTTATGAGGCTGCCTCCTATCCTGCAGAGGCGCCACGAGTGCGACACTGGTAACCAGTCCAGGGTGTATCCCACCTTTGCCCAACATATGTGTATTCTACCCTCAAGTTCATGCAGCGCCCGTTGTGTCTGTACCATTTACTTATCATTTAAACTGTGTGGTGTGAGCGTGGCTTTAAGGATGTGAACTTTAACAAGCTCACTCCTGATTGGCAAGTAGAAATATTGACTTGGACCAATTATTACTAACAGAGATCATCTTGCTTTAATATGGCGGTGTCCATATTGCGAATAAATGGCAACTGAATTAACTTATTTTCATATGAAACAAAAGTTAGCCTTTCTTAATGGGTGATGTCACACTCACTCTGTCTAATTCTCATGTACGTCAACAAACATATATACCTGGAGATGTCCCTCTGTCATTTTTCTGATAGGGAAAACATTGCCTAATTTGCGGTTCGTGACTAATCTGTAATTTGGAAAGGACTTTCAGATGTTTTTTCACTATAAGAGGCTTATTTATCCTCCTAAAATGGATTCCGGAGAAGATGAGTATAAACTATCATCAAAGAACAAAGCTTTCTTCATGAGAGGAGTTGAAAAATATATTTTCTTGATTTTTTTTTTGGTTTCTAAAGATGGATAAGAGCTTTGGTTATTGCCTCAGGATTGTAGAACACATTGAGGTCAACCCAGACAAAAGTAGAAAGTCCAGTTACAAAGCGAAACAAGTAGAATAATTAGTTTGAACATACAAAACAGTGCGAAGATTGTTTTTCTGCATGAAGAATTGGGCAACAAAATTCCCTTCTTATTTTTGTTACTATCAAGTTTTCTAATATATTTTAATGTGATTAAAAAAAAAAAAAAAGAGCAGCCAGTTAAGGACATTTTGATTTAGTGGCATCATCGTTGGCTCATGCAGGACTTAAGGCCTCCACACTTGAGAAGTGAATCAACATAATTACGCTGGTTGGACTTTTATTTTTCTCTTTCTTCTTGTTGCCACTGCAGTGGATTCATTATTCCGGTATATGGGTTCATCAGTTGCAGATACAACAAAGATTATTCTGGTCCAAACAAAATTACAAAATTACAGTATAACCTGGAGCGAGCCGTCATGTCTTGAGGTTTATCCTGGTGAAGGATAGGGTTGTGTTGCTACGCCTTCAGAAGTTTCTGCTCATTGGCTGAACAGCAGGTTAGAGTTTCCGGTCTTCTTGGAGCCTCTAGAAGAGTAATTGAGTGCTCTGACTGGATTTTGTAGTAGTTATACTCGTAGAACTCAATGCCAACATGGGTTACAATAGTGATACCTTGAAGGACAATGATCAAGAGGAACAACCACACTGATCCGAACTTAAGTGTTGGTTTGTTATTTGACTTCTGTGCCAGTTGGTACAGAGAGAAGTTGGAGACATTGAGTCTGATTAGACCATGTTTTCCACCTCCTTCGTTGTTAATGCAGCTGTCCAAAGCTTTGGCCTTAAGGACTTTGGTGCCAGTTGGTGCAACAATCCCCAGCTGTCAGGTACTGGCAGTCAGAGCAGCACACACAGGCATTTCAGTTCAGCCGCCGAGGCAAAAACTTTGGTCTAAGGCAAGTTCAGGAAAGCATGTAGAAGAACTCGATAGAAGAACTATCGACCACCCCTAAAAGAATTCTGCCAAGTCATTCTACGCCTCAGAAGGGGGAGTAATTATCTGCTGAAATAACCAATAGTGTTTGTGGTTTATTTTTTACCTCAATTGAGGGCATTATTGTGGGGTTAAAAGAATACTTGGAGGATTTTTGAGTGGAGGTCAAGGTGGTGAAATACAAGGTAGTTCAAAATCTCCTTGGTGGTAAGTAACCATTGACCAATGAGGTCCACCTTGAGTATCCCAAGTCTCTGAACGTAGTGGTGCTTGGATGACCATCGTCATTGACATTTGAGCACAGTGCGACTGGACTGGCAGACTGGGATGTTGATTCCTCCAGAGTCTGTGAGGAGAATTCAGCTGATAGTTGAAGCCTTGGTCCAGGAGGAAGAGTTCTGGTTGAGGAACAGCAGATCTTAGATTAGTTGCACATTATAGAGGGTGCTTGAGGCATGATAGTTCATCCATCCAGTCCACGTGTGCTTTGTGAATTGTGAGAACACATTCAGCCTTGTTTGTGTAAAGATGTAGGTCTGGGCATCTTGGTTCAGACTCCTGGACTTAGGACCTGGCTCGGGATGAACAATAGAAGACGGATTTATGGATGAAGTGATGGATTTTGAAGTTTGGACAGATTTAACATCACTGAAAATGTTTTTTTTTTCTTTTTGTTTTTTTTTTTGGCATTTGTGTATCGATTGTAACTTCTTATGTTTATGGTGTGATTTGTTTAACAAAATTGTGTATTTGAGTTTTTGGAGGGACAAAAAACTTGTAGTTTGAAAACATCAACTTAGTGTCAGTTTTGTCAAATGTTTTAATCTGTTCTTTCACTAGAGTATAACTGTGGAGGAATTGGGATTTTAGCTGTAATGGATGATAACCAGTTGACTAAAACAAGTCAAATTGATGTTGGATTTGATTTTATCTCCACTTTGTCTTCTAATGAAACATGAAATAAAATAAGTGAGACACTGTAGCTATGCAACAACTTAGTTTTACAACGATTGGTTCAAACCTTGATGTTTGGGTCCTGGTTTTGTTTCAGTTTGATATATGATCTGTTTATTACAAAACAACAACAAAATACTATTAAAAAAAGTCAGAAAAATCCTGTTTTGAATTTTCTAATAAGAAATTAACAATAAATAAAAACCTTTCTGTTGGTTTATATACTAAACCTAGTGTAGCGTAATAAGACAACACGTTTGACACCTTCAGCATAAACAAACTGGTATGCAGTGGGGATGAACCAAGTCACTTTGTTGGGAATAATTAATTACAAAATAACAAATTACTGTAATTTAATTATGTTTGTCAGTAACAGAGTAACTTAATTAATTGCAGGTTTAAATTTGGAAATTATAGTCCAATTACTAGACTACAAAAACCCTCATAACTCACATGTTAGTGCAGTGAAACCATAGGTGACTAATAAAACAAATTCATTTGTGTAAACAGTTGGCTCTGACTGTTTAAATGAAACAAAACTGATACCAATAAATAAAACAGAGTTACTGATGAATGCGCGTGCACAAAGAGCTAGAGATTAAACAAAGTAAGATGAAGAGAGCGTAAATTTGGACGTGGATTAATTCGTACACTTTTGGCAACTGGAGATATTCAAATTATTTCCAATTTGTTGAAAACAAAGGCAAAAACATTTCAGTTAAGTAGACATTAAGTCCCGGACTTGAACTGCTTTCCACTGCCTTAGTGTCAATGAGGAACCTGTTTATATACTATAGGCTACTATTCAATATACATTTTCTCATTTTTATGTGTTGAATTCATCGAGGTTAGTGCTGAAAACCCTAATTTCTCTTGTGGAGCCTCTATGTTTTTATTTAGTGGATTTTACAAGGGATTTTTATTTGTGCTAGCTTTGTTCATTTGAGAATTTATATCCGAGAAGAAATTCGTAAAGTAACGAGTAGTGATTACTTTTTAAATTGGGGACTGAGGAAAGTCATTTCATTACAATTTCATCCAGTTTTTAAGTGAGAATTGTAGAACTTGTTTGTGGGATGAATGTGACGGCGTACAAGGATGAAAATATCTTGGGGTTTTTATTATTCATAGTGAAAACAAAAGGCAGGCGTGATTTATGACCACGTCAGACAGCACCCCCCCTGTTATTGAAGGTGATATTATGGACGTTTATTTGCATTGTTTTCCTCCGTCTTTTGTTGCTTTGTGTGAAAGTGCTAGTCGTGAAATGTTAGCAACTCCTCCTCTGTTAGCTTCCTTTTTGACTGACACTTGAGGGAAATTACCTCAACACAAACCTGGACGCGGCTCGCTATGGCAACAATCTAGCAGGAGAGGAATCGGTGGCCTCTGTGTTCATTATCTGCATGTCAGGGAGGCTTTGCTCACAGATAGCTGGACTGACAGACTCACACTTTTGTTGCAGATTCATCTGAGAAGTCCATCCATTATTTATGTTCTCTTGGAGGTTTCCACAGGTTTCAACAGCCCTCCAGCCCATCTGTGGCTAACAAACTAAATTGTCCAAGTCGCTCAAGGCCAGATGGATGCTTTGAAGATTTTTTCATGGTGTTAGTTTGGGGGGTGCACATGTATGTTTGCATAGAAATGAAGTAAATCCCTATGATCCCCCCCACCACCTCCACTCACAGAGTTAAAGTTGCTGTCGTCGCATGTGACTTCCCCTCCACCCTCTAAATCCGATCTGCTTTATTTGTAAAGAAAGCTGGTTAAACGCAGAGACAACAATCCACCTTCTGTCAAACCTACATACCAGGCAATGGAGTCATGAGCGCGCACACGGAAACTTGGAATCCAAATCACGTGCCGACTTTCTGCCTCACTTATGCAGGAAATGGGGGGGGGGGGTGGAGGGGAGTTTGGAGAAACGGGGAGGAGAAGAGATTGTACGGAGGATGGCGATGGGCCCACAAAAACACAGACTACAGATGTGGAAACTCCCTGCACAGTCGCACAAACTCAACATGCACAAAAACCAGGGAAAGGGGGAGCTGACGGGGGTCAGCAACAGCGCTCTCTGAGGTCCGCCTGGCGCCGTCTGATTGGTGGCTTTACAGCAGGGTGGCCTCATTTCCTAACAGGGAGAGTGAGACGCCGCACACTTATAAATCCTTTAAACCCTTTAAGTGTTAAATGTATGCATTTATAACAACACAAATGACAAACATGAAATTCAAATAAGTGCTGCATAAATAAAAAAAAGGACAGAACATAATATAAGGCTGATCACATGACTTGGATAAAAAAAAGACTAATCAAGCTGGATATCACTGCCAAAAATGTTAAATTGGTTCAATTTTGAATCACAAATTTACAGTTTCATTTAAAAACTAATTTATTTTTTTACTTTTTCTTTCAAAATCTGTTTAAAAAAACATAAAATCACCATAAAAATGTCCATAAAAATTAAGAATTATTAAGAATTTAGGATAACCTGTTTTTGTTATAAGAGCCATTTTGAATAATTTTATCCTGTAGGTGTCGCTATTTCATATTTGATGTCAATTATAAACATAGGTTAATTTTCTGACCTCACATGTTTTTTTTCGTGGAAGGGCAAGAAGTTCTCAATGGCTTTTGCAGAAAGAAATATTTGAATGAAAGTAATTCATAGATAATAAAATCAACAATTATCTTAAACTCAGATCGTAGTACAAAGACTTTTATTTTGGAAAGTGTGAGAGTTTAGTCTCCAGGTCAATCTGGCCTCACTCACCTCAGTAGCTTCAGGTTCTAGGATTTATTGAATTTAAACCAATTTTCCTTAAATAAGATCAATTTCATGACATTAATCAATATCTTAGACTCAGCTTCTACTGTTTCCATGCATTTTCCAGTTATAATGTAAATGTCAAGTTTTTTTTAGCAATTTGACACCCAGAAAAATAAAAAAATGTACCATCAAAGTGACAAAAAATAATTTAAAATTGTATAAATATGAAGAAAATAACTTATTGATCTTTGAACTAGGAGGTATAATTGTGGAGATGACACACTTCCACTGACACAGCCTCACTTTTGATATATTGATGCTAAACACATTTTTACCATCCTTTTTAGGCCAGAAAATGGAGATGATGACATAATGCATGAATAGCATTTTTTTAAAAATGTTGTCAGATGAATTATGGCCCATGTTTTCATGTGTTATTTTAACAGTCTGAATCCAGGAAAACACACAAAAAATGAATCTTGAGATCAAATTTGAGGCAGCATTAGAATTTGTTTATATTTACGGCTCCAAAAAAGCTTTTTAATTTTGTTATTTCTATTTGCATAATTACTTCACCCACCACTCTGCTTCTCAATATGTGTTTTACTTTGAGTGTATTTAAAAGTTAGATAATTCATTATTGGACTTTAATTAAATCCTTGAAAGGAGATTAGTATTAAAAGAAGTATTAATAAAAGAATTAAAGAATTTTCCAGATTAATTAGAAAGCTTCAGTTTTTTGTTGACTTTTCTAAGAATGTTTCAGCATTTCATTTTTTTCATTATGAACACTTTTTCTTTTCAGCTATTTACTGTTTGCTTAAAACAAAAAAAAAACACTTTTAGACATGAGATTACACTTAAATACTAATAACATTTTTAAATATTTAGTGTTGCAGTAACATTTATGGGTTTGTGGTTTACAGGAGAACACTATTTTTAAAGATTTGTAATCAGCAAAGTAAACATTTCTGTTTATCTTTTTAAATTATCTAAATTTTTCCTAAAGTCTTTAAACATGAATTTGAAGTTTTAACCCACAAAGACCCACTTTCCTTAAAATATAAAATTATGTAGAAAATATCACAAGCCAAGATGACCACAGAAAACATTTTAGATATTTTTTTTATTAAGCTAATTGTTCTTTTAGGTTGTTAAGGTTTATACTGGGGGAACTGGGTGGATAGTGGGATGAACCGGGGGAGCGAGGGGTGTTAATTTTGAGTAAATGTCTTGTTTTGTGTGCATTTGTTTTGAAATATTCTGCTTTTTTAATGTGCTTTTTACTTGCTTTTATGTACAGTCTGAATGAAAGGCGCTTTACAGATAAATAAAGTTTGATGTCACTTTGGATTCTTATGGGTTAAGTCAAAGATCTGCACAAATCTAATAGTTGAGGCTATTCTGCTGCTCCCTGCACTGGTGGTTCTGCATTGACTAAAAAAAGAGCTGATAGCCAACGGAAAGGTCATAGAGGGTCAAAATAAAAAGGCAATAAACCAGAGAATTGCAAAACATAATTGTTAACATTTTTTTTCAAGTGGTTTCAGCTAATCCACTACATTTTTTAGAAAAAATGTCAGACACAGACCTCTTAATAACCTAGAAACCACGAGGACATGGAGTCAGAGAAATGATCTGTGGGTAAATAAAAGAGTCACTCACTGTATCTGCATTGTGTCTGATTATTGGAAAAAAAAAACATTTTCGTATCAACTTATGTGTAAAATTAACATGATAATTTACTCATGAAAACAAAGGAATGGAGACGATAAAAATATGGAGGTCACGATGAGGAAACAACCAGGAAAGATGGCCGCCATGGTCCAAACATTAATTGTACTGTATCTTGTTGATGTGAAAAATTAAGATTTTAATCTGATTAAATTATTTTAAAATTTAAAATTAAAAAAATAGAATTAATAGATTAGATATGACACACATTTTAAATTATTTATAAAAAAATAAAATTGTTTTAGTTCAATTTTTATTTATTTATAACTAATATTTTAAATAACATTTTAATATTTATCCAATTCCTGTTTTTATTGGTTTCTTTCATATTTATACTTGCTTCTTTTCCCATTTCATTTCAGTTTTTGTCTGATGTGGAAACTCAAGTTTTTAAATCCTTGTTTTAACCTCAACATCGCCGCCCAGTGGATAAGACCAGCATGTGCTCAGATTGTGCTTTTTCTGTCTTTTAGGAGCAGCAGCAAAGCAAAAGCAAAGTTTGTGCCAACGTGTTCTGCGGAGCGGGCAGAGAGTGCGCCGTCAACGAGAAGGGAGAGCCCAGCTGTCTGTGCATAGAGGTGAGTGGAGGTCCTGCAGGAGGGAAACGCAAGTTTCAACCCAACATCTTCTTCATTCTGCTCCTCTCTGCAGAGCTGTAAACCCCACAAGAGGTCCGTGTGTGGCAGCAACGGCAAGACCTACAGGAATCACTGTGAGCTCCACAGAGATGCTTGTCTGACCGGACTGAAGATCCAAGTTGCTCACGACGGACACTGCAAGGGTAAACCAGATGGAGATGTTTATGAGTTGAATATTTAAAAAGGTCTTTTATAATGAGATTCCACTATTCCAGAGGTGGTTTCAGTGTAAAGAGATGTTTACATTCCCCTCATTCAACCACACACTGACATATGGTGGTCCTCATTACCAGCATTGATAAGTTTTATCAAACATCAAGAAGTTTGATCAATTATGGCTTGAAGTTCAGTTTTAAAAGGCTTAGATCGCCCCCAAAAAGACGTTTAAAATCTTAAATATTGTGTGGAAACATCTGGAAATTCAAACTGTGGTTTTCCTAAAAGTTTTTTAACTTTTTTTTAATGGAAAAAAAAAAACTTTTTAGTCTGTTTTTTTGTGTGTTGTGTTCATTTGTATCTCTAAAGTCTGTTTAGATACAAAAATATGATTTTATTTGTCAATAGCTATATTGTATTGTGGAAAATTGGTTATATTTTGAAAATTGACCAGATTTTCTTGTGAGTCTTGGTTTAACTTCCAGTCAGAATTGATGCAAATCACTCGCGGCTCGCACAAAAAATAGACCAGACGCAGAAACGATTGCTGCGCAATGCGACCAGGACACGACGCGTCACGTCTGGTGTGAATTACACCATAGGTTAACAAGGGAATGGAAGCGGCCTCCGGTGTGAACCAGGCTCGCTTTTAGTGTAAACACAACATTATGCTGGGCTTAATGTTCATTTAAAAGCATTACACTTTTCTCCTAAATCCTGAGCAACGAATATGATTTTTTTTGACTTGTACTCCAAAAAATATGGTATTTGCCATAATTTACTTAAATGTTGTAATACCTTATGTGTCCCTGATAAATAGAAAATATTTTCATTTTTATTTTATGTGGCTACTGTGGAAATGTGTTTTTGTGACCCTTGAAAATGTTTTTGTTTAATACGTTTCTATTAGAAACATTTATTTACTAGAACTGCTACTTTTTTCTTGAATCCTACTTTTATAGTTCTATGTATTTTTCAGTTAAAACTGTCAAAAAATGTGAAGAAAACGACTTTTGCTTATTAATTATGTCCAAAAGCGTGTGTTGTGTCTTTTTGGGAGGAAAAAAATTCACATTTAAGAGATTTAATGTTTTTGAAAGTCTAATTCATACTTGTTGAATAATTTTTTTTGCAAGAAATTGTCTTAGAAATGCATTTTTTTAAAATGACAATCCAAAAGGTCATATAAATGTGTTATATTGGCATCAGCCACCAGGTTACATTCTTCTGTGATAATTCTCCAGTGTGGCAGGTGGAGCCGCTGTTGCTAATCCTGCTCATAGTTTTATTGAAGTGAATAATCTGTGATCTCTGACAAGGTCATGTTCTCGGGCCTCATAAACTGAGGTGGCTGGGTTCACAGGCAGACATCAAAGGCCACCACACGGCCCTCCACTCTTCTATTAATACTTCTGCTATTGGCACCTTATCTTGAAGGAACTTTTCACCTGTCACACCATGGTGTCATCGTGTCCTCGCTCGCATGAACGTTGATCCGTGTGTGGAAATAGGGCAGCATTGTCTCAGATAAATCTTATGCCCTCTTTATGGGCCCATGGCCAACTGTTAAGCAGATGGCAAGCTGACCTGTGTTGTTCTGAATTTATATGGATTTGCCTCATTCATGGTTCTTTCCTTTTCAGAAAAGAAAGCAGAGAAGGCAGCTGCAAACCCCGGTGAGTTTTGAAGCAAACTTTTATAAACGAGATCTTTACAGATTAGGCCATGCCAGACAGCTAATGTAAATTAAAGCTGCAAGCAAAGTTTTTTTAACCTTTATTTCACTAGGAAATCCCATTGAGATTAGATCTCTTTTTCAAGGGCCAAAAGGCATCAAAGTTGTATGGCCCCCCCCTCCCCCACTGGAACGCCCCTCTGGCCCTCCCATCCTGGTCAAATTGATGAAAACCCACTTTTTTCAAAATGGCGGCTTTTCTTTTGAGTTTACCTCCATAGCAACCATTTTATTTTTTGGTCGCCTGGGGATGATGAACACATCTATGCAGTTTTTAGAAGAATTGGCAAAAGTAAATTTTCAGATTTCCTTAGCAACTGAAGTTTTTTGTTAGCCACACCCACATTTCTAATGTGTTCATTTCACATTTTATGTCGTTTCGTTCAGCTTGAGCCAGGGATTCTTATATTAAATTTACACAGTATTACATTTAAAAATGTGCGAGCAACAGGGGAATGTCACGTTTGCGAGCTCGCCATGCTGATGATATTCAGAATCTACAAACTTTAAAACCAATATTTTTCCAATGTAGAACTCCAATGACTCCTAAAAGGAGTTTAAATTTGCAGCTGGTAGTAAAGGGGATATTTTTTGGAAAATTCTAGATGGTGGCCTCTTACCAAGGTCAAAGGTCAACAAAAAATTGGTTGTGGTTGTAGACTTAATCTGGTGTGTGAAGTTTTGTGCAGATCACTTGAACAAAAGTTTTCTTTTCCCATATTGAGATAAAATTTCACACTTTGATACAAAATGACCACCAAGCTGTAGGTCCAGTGCCATTGACCATCCCATAATATCCATAATATTTTGGCCCTATTCATTTTTTTTTGTTACGTCATCATTTTGTGTTTTTGGGGAGTCGTTCACTATACCCAAAATTCTTTTTTATTGGGTACTACTAGGTGCGTGCATAGCCACTATTCGCTAACTATAGCTAACTATTCTCGCTCCAGTGGTTTGTTACGCTGCTGACCGCAACGAGCTGAGGCACCGCCTGATCCAGTGGCTGCAGACGGAGATCGTCCCCGACGGCTGGTTTGTTAAAGGCTCCAACTTCTCCGAGATCCTGCTGAAGTACTTCAAGGTGGGACAAGAACTCTGTTAGTGCTCTGCATTGTTTTCTGTGCTGCTCGCTTTATGTTTTTACCGGAGAAGCATGATTCTGATTCATGTGTCAGCTGATGCCTGACTTAGAGATTCTCAATGGAAAGCGTTGGGAGATTTCTTCTGTTGTTTCTGTGCTGAAGCTTTTGATTTTAATTAAAATAAAATTCAGTAAAAGTTCTGCTTAAATACCCCAAATCTTCAGTGAAGTGTTTGTGGAGGAGGTTAACCAAACACATTTCTGGAATACTTTATTTATCCCACGGAAACTGCATTTTCAGCAGTGCTTCAATCAATTTCTATTAAAATAAAGAGAGAAAATCTATTTATAATAAAAGTGTAGTGCAAATTTGCAGTGTTCAAATTAACAGGGTGTAAAATGAAATAAATATTACTGTCACATTGTTGTATGAGGGAAGTCAGTTCTTATAGAAGAGCTGTACAATAATGAAAATAAAAAAATGCATAAAAAACAGGAAAAAATGGGAAAAATTACAAAAAAATGAAATAAAAAGTAAAAACAAATAACAAACAAAAAATAAATGTGAAAAAATACACATTTTAATGTGTTCTTGATATTATGTCAGAATACATAATCTAAAATATATTAATTTTTTAAGATTTATTTTTAAACGTATGTCAGGGTTTTGCATTTTTTTCCATTAATAAGAAAATATGCTAAATTTATTGCATATTGCAAATCCAGATAAAACTTTCACAAGTTCAAGTACAAGTTATTATTCAAAGCAGACTCTGATCCTGAACATGTAATCTGCTTCTGCAAAAGAATTCAAATATTAAATAAAATAAAAGGAAAACCAGGGAATACAATCAGAAACTCTGAGACATGATGCAACATAGAAGGACTCATTTTTTTTCTCTGTACTTCAAACTGCCTTCATAAAAAAAGATAATTATTTAATATATGATATAAATCCTGCAGATTTATGACAACGGCGACTCTCAGCTGGACTCCTCCGAGCTGCTCAAGTTCATCCAGCACAACGACTCCGTCGTGGAGCTGCACTCCTATGCAGACCAGGAGAGCAACAAGCTGCTCAGGTTTGTTTCTTTGTGGATTCACAGTTACATAAAGTGTCTATCAGAGTTTTCTCCTTTATTTGAATATCTGGCGTACTAGTGAGCTGAATTTAAACCTGTCAAGACCTCAGCAAACGTTACTGTCTGCTGCAGAAACCGTCACTCTGAGGATAAACTCTCATCTAATTATAATTTTCCGCCTCTGGTTTCTAGAATGCTCTGTTTTCACGGTGTGCATGTGCTCTTTCCCAGGAGCCTGTGTGTTGACGCCCTCATCGAGCTGTCAGATGAGAACGCAGACTGGAAGCTCAGCTTTGACGAGTTCCTCAACTGTTTGAAGCCCGGCTTCAACCCCCCAGAGAAGAGTGAGCCCCGAGACAAACTTCTCAATAAAATTCCTCCAGAATCCCAACAAACTTATGAAAGCGATGGTTTTAAAGGAGCTTACTGCTCTTAGAATACCAACTATGTTGGAGTTTGCTGAGCGGCTGCAGATGTAAAGTGGAGGAAAGTTCACAGGATGTGGAGGCATTCCTCTGTCAGGCCGCCAGCGTGAGGCGCCGAGCTCTGAGTCGACTCCACATTCAGAGTCACACTGACGAGCCAACACTTTTCTGTGTTACACAAACTCACTGCACTGGAAGTCTTTGTATGTACTCGGAAGACATCGGCTTAAATTTCAATTAGGAATATTGTATTTAAAGGAGTTCTTTTCCGACATAAATATTCAAGCACTCTGTGATTTAGAAATCATGGAGGAGTCTGAGATTTTCATCTTAGTTGCATGTCCACTGTAAGACTGTAAGAGTAAAGAAAAAAAATCAGGAAATCACATTGTATGATTTTTTTTTTAGTTAATTTAAATGTATTCTACTGCTGCAAGGGGTTTTGGCCCACTCCTCCACTCAGATCTTCTCTAGATCAGCAAGAGTTTGAGCTCCCTTCAAAGATTTTTATTGGGTTCAGGTCTAAGCCACTCTATGCTATGATTGGTTCTCCCTGCTGTGTGTTTTGGGTCATGACCCATCGTCAAAGCTCTAACTGAGGAGGTTGTTCCCCAAAATCTCGATATACATGGTGATACATCCTCGCCTTAATACAGTGCAGTTCTCTCCCATGTGTAGAAAAACACCCTCACAGCAACCTCTGAACACGGCAACAGAATTAAGACCAAAAAGTTCTATTTTGGTCTCATCGGATCACACGACTTTCTCCCATGATCCTCTGGATCATCCGAATGGACAACTTTAAGACGGACCTGGACATGAGCTGGTTTACGCAGGAGAACCTTCAGTGCTATGAATGACATCATAGTTTCTTCCATTTTCTAATAATTGCTCCATTTTTCACCAATCCCCCATAGTCATTTACAGCCTTGTGGGGGTTTGTCTATCGTTTTTGGTCTTGGCCATGTTAGTAGTTGGAGTCTTACTACTCGTATGGGATGGACATGTGTATTTATGCAGCTAACACACTCAAACAGGTGCTTCTAATTTAGGATAAGAAGTGGAGGTGGATGATTTAAAGGTGGTTTCCAGATCTATTTATTTTTTTAGATTATGTCTCTTACAGTGGAGATGCACCTAAGATGAAAAAATTAAGACCCTTTCATGATTTCATAGTGAAAAAACTTGCAAAATCACAGAGTGTTCAAATACTTATTTGTCTCTTCGTATTTCTTAAGATCAAATTGCAGTTTTTGTCTATTCTGGTATATGAAAGACGGTGCTCCCGCCTGGCATGGACCACAATTATTCATTTCTCCTTCATGATCAAACGGTTAGTACTTCTGCGTTTTGAAAAGGACGCTACCCATACATCCCTACCAAATCCGAGTCCTTGATTGGTCAAAGTTCAACTGGTTTAACTTTTGACGTGCATTTATTGGCTGCATGTTTTGTACTCTTGTAAAATCTTGTGAATACACGCGTTATGTAGACTTTTCGTTGGAAGTGGTCACTTGAACGCCTATTGTCGAGTGTGAACGCAGCATTTGAGACACACCAAGTTCACATCTTACTGGCAACTTGATTGACTTACTGGCAAAAACATCGACTGAAAATTGAATTTGATGGCTCATTTGAGATTTTTTTGGTTTTGGCCCCAATAAGGTGCGTCTATCACCGCAATACTATTGCCTCCCTATCTCAGAAATCTTTAAAGTAAAACACTTTCTAAAGAAATCCACTGAGTTTTTCACAATATTATTGTTAAGTAGTGTATATTTATGATAGATTTTACATAAAACTTTCATATGAGATAAGAGGTTAAAGATTGTCTTGTTTTGCATTCATCATTTCTTGATAGATTTTGCTGACGTTTTATGGCGAAGCTAAAAGTAATTAAATGCATTTGATTTTCTAGTTGTGTCAATAAAACCATCCAGCATTCTTGATCTTTATCTTCGGTTAATTGCCTTCTCGTTATCACTCAACTGTTATCTGCTGGTGGATTTCTTTGTCTCTCCGCAGAATGCGCCCTGGAGGACGAAACATTCGAGGACGGCGCGGAGACCCAGGTGGAGTGCAACCGCTGCGTCTGCGCATGCGGCAACTGGGTCTGCACTGCTATGATCTGCTCTGGTGACCAGCCTTTTTTTTTTTTTTTTACCCCTTCATGCTGTGAATGAATAGTTCTGCTTATTTCTGACCCGTTGACCGTCTCCTTATCTGTGCAGACAAACACGTGGCTGCGGGTGAGTCAGCAGATGTCGGAGCAGAGATGACCGAGGAGGAGTGGAATCTGAGAGTTGCTGAGCTCAACAAACATCAGGTCTGTGTTTGTTATCTGAAAACTTAATAAACCATAAAATGAATCATTTAGAACAGTGAGATCCTCATTTTATGCACTCATACAAGAAATATTTCTTGGTTTTATGTAATATAACGAAAATTCAGTTTCTGACTTTTTCCACATTTTACAAAATTTTTAATTAAATTTTGCAAAAATTGCTCGACCGCAATGCATTATGGTCTATATTCGCTCATGTAATGAGCATCGATGCATGCTGGTTTTTCGTAAAGACTTTCTAGAGAACTCGATTTTGGAATTGTAGATTCGGACAGCCCTATAAAATGATGAACGCATTTTATAGTGAGTAGTGAAGGAATTCGGACATAGACGTTGTATGAGGAGCTTTAAGCAGCAGAGAGTATAAAAAATGGAATGCTGGAAAATTAGAAAGACTAACTTCTGCGCCAACAATCCCACCCATTTTTAGTCAAAAACTGCATTATTATAATGTAAAAAGCATTTGAAACAATTTTACAGTAAAAAAAAGTAAAAAAAAAATAGAGTTGTTGTGGGATTAGGTCATTTTTCTGTCAAAATTTTGCACAAAGTAACTCAGAATTTTTAAAAAAATCTAAATCTAAAGCTTAGAAGTTATAGAACATCCTAAAATAAATGTTTCAGATCAAAGATGAAATATTTCCAACAGTTTTCTCTGATAAATTTCAGTTCAGATGATCAAAATATGAGCGTGTGCTCCTGTCTAACTGTCCTGAGAGGTACAGCTAGAGAGCCGGTTGCTGCCTTTGTGTTGTGAGATCATGATGATACACCCAGAGATCTGGCTTAAGGCCACAGCTGAGTCAGCAAGGTCATGAACTCTCTGCCCGAGAAGGGCAGCGGCCGACAGTAAGCAAATGTCGCTCTGAGGAAACAACGTTAGGCGGATGAACTACAAATTTACCATTTCCTAATTATTCTGTTTGTCAAATATATATAATACTGAACATTTTTACAGATAAATATCTGTTGTAACAGATCTTATAAAGATGGTCATAAAAGTGTAAATAATTAAATTAAATAATTTAAAATAAATGAGGATTTCGTCAAAGCTTTTCAATATATTAATCAACCGCATTAAAACATTTTCATGCTGTGGTTGCATAATATTCTTACCAGTCCTGTGCTTTAGTAAAATCCTCTTTAACCTGTCCTAATCCACAGACTCATTTAAAAAGAAACATAATCTGCAAAAGTTTGAGGAACAGTGAATGAACAGAAGGATGTCTGTGCTTTTCAAGCCTTGAGGTTGAACTGCATTTAACTTTGGTTCATGTAACCACTGGGAACTATGAGCTCAGCCTTTTGATATCTCAGAGATATGGCCATGGCTCCTGGCACTGTGCCTCCGAACAAAGAGCGTTTTCTGCACAGCTCTGTCAGCTAATGACAATTCATTAAGAAAATAAGTGAAATGTGTTACTTTTGATGTGAGTGTGCTCCATTTTAACTCATTTATTCAACAAAAATGACCTCTAAAAGTGTAAAGTTCACCCAAAGAACACCTATGGATGACAAAAACATGAATTTTTACAGCAAAATTGCAGAAACTGGATAGTGTCTTTGGTTCTTCCATGCTTCTCAACTTTTATTTTGAAAGGTCATTTATCAGTTTGTTTTCAAGTGGGGGCTCCATGAGCCCCGGTTTGTTGTAAAAGCCTTCCCAGTGAACTTTAAATTATGAAAAAATGTAATTTATAGTTCATTAGAAATTTTCCTTAAAAAAAAAGTTAATTTTCAGAATGTGTCAACATTTATTTACTCACACTTTAATGCCTTTATCACTGTAAGATCTAACATTTGTTGCTTTAACAATTTTTGTCAAACCATTCTTAAAAACTAAGGAGAAAATATTGGCTAAATGCAAAATCTGAACTATTCAAGTCACTTTAAAGAGTCAAATGCCTTATTGTACTGGACTGTGGTGATATTTCCACCACACAAAGGGAAAAGAAAAATGCTCAAAAGTACAGACAAAGGTGAATAAAATCATGTACATAGAACATTTTTTAACTGTTTTATTTATTTTTTATAGTTTTTTCCAAAATAGAATTTTGCTTTGATTGCTTTACTTGTGTATCGTCAAGCATTTGGGGAATTTTAATTATTGTTACATTTTTTTTTTTTTTTTTTTTTAATTAAAAAATATATTTATATATATATATATATTTATATAGATTAATTTTTCAAACACTGGATCTAAGGCTTGCTTTGGATCGTAACTAAGTGGAGCTGTTTCTTATGTAAAAAAATTAAAAATCATCAAGTAAAGAAAAATATCCAAACATATGGGTGTTTTCATATGTAGTCAAATCCCTTTTTTTTTTTTTTTTATTTGATCTCAGGACACGGTGGAGAAGTCCAAGACCAGCACAAAAGAGGTTTAAGTGAGGACACTCCGAAGAAGAGGATGGACGCCGTCACCCTTCTTCCATACTTGATTCCCCTCACGGCCGATTTATAAACTGACTCGTTTATGTTTATCTGCTATGTTATTTACTATATATTTTTTGTGTGTTTTTAAGTGTTTATGTTCATTAGAATATTAAGGGTGATCACAAAACGTAATCAGATTGCCTTTGTGTGCCGTACTGTCCTCTTTGATTGTGTTGCCGTGCTCCTCCGGTAGTCCTGCGGCTTTTTTTTTTTTTTTTTTACAACTGTTTTAGTGGAAAGAAAATGTCAAGTTGCCACTTTTTGGAGGAAAATGCGTTTTTTTTGTAGATGGAGGAAAAATCAAGAGTTTGGAGAGTCTGTGTGGTAAAATGAGGAAGGGGTTTGAGATCTTTCATCATCGAGTTAGCAGGTCTCTTAAAGAGGTTAAAAGAAATTTGAGGATGCCACTACTTGACCATTGCACTTCTTGATTTATTTTCTTCTTCATTAATAGTATTTGTAATCTCTTTGTATCTTACTGCTTAAGTATTAGACAAAAAAAGGTCTCTGTATAGTGTGTGACAGGCTTGAGTTGGAGGGCTCTCTCCGTCCCCATGCCTTGCTTCGACGGGTCTTTGTGGTGCTTTGTGGTCAAACCATTCTGTCGTTCTTGTTCTGAGACGAAAACAAGACTATTCTCAGCGAAGAGCAGCAAAACTGCCCCTCCCCAGGTGAGACCTGATCTCAGCTTAGCATGGCGAAAAACAAAACCAAAGACCTGCATTTGAATGATGTGTGAAAAACTCTCCGGGTAAAGCATTACTCTGGACCCAGCAACGACAGTATACCTGTGCTTTCTGAATGACTAACAAAAAGGAGTCAGCTGTAGAGTAGAAGCATCAGTGCCTGGGTGCAACTAAAACGTGTGTTTGTCTTTTATGCGTGTTATTAACCTCAGTCTGGGAGGAATAGGTTTTTATGTGTTGATTTCTTCAAAGTTTGTACCTAAATTTGTTTTTTCCGACAATAAAACCAGTGCCTTAAACCTACCAATAGTATAGCCCTCTACCTTTGGGTACACATTCGCTGTAAGGCCTGAATGCATTGCAAGAATTTGCTCAAGTTTTGTAGTAACTCAGTCCCTGATAACCGGCTGTGTGGATGTAGCACTGTAGAACTTCTTTCTATTCCAATAGACGTGCAGAGACTGCAAGGAAAATATGCATGTATGCCAATAAAGATCTTACAACAGATGAGGTTATTTTCTTTCTTCATCGAATTTCACCAGTAAGTACTAAGGAAGTATTCACACTGGACACATTTAGTTTGACTAAAGTGAATCAGAGTTTGTTTCCCCCTGATAATCCGGAACAAGTTTTCAGTCTGAATTCACCCAAATGGACCAAGAACCGGTCTTGAATCCATTTTTTGAGATGGTCTCGGTTAGTTTTCCAATTGGACTGAGCTCTGGTCTGAAAATGCTCTGTGCTCAGTGGACTAAAATGGCCACCGTAGCCGGACATTACAGATGTGAACAGAGTAAAAACGAAACAACTGATGAGTTGCAGACAAATGCAGGCTCATTAAAACAACTTTTAATGTGATACGCAATGCTTCAGAAATGACAACCAGAATTAAGGCACCTCAGATAATGAGACAGATTTCCTAATTCTGAACAAATTCAAGAATTTTAAGTGTGCCTTGTGGTTAAAAAAATACAGTATTTGTCATTGAATTAGCCCTGATTTAATTTTATTTGTGTAGATTTACAAATTTTTGATTGATGTTCAACACAAATGGTAAAATAAACTTTTTTTTTTCTCTCACTGCTGACATTACACTACATTTGCTCCATTGAAGCGATCATACATGGAACAGTCTCTTATTTTGAAAGGAAGTCATGTTAACCCCTTTCAAAAGTTATTTTTTAAAACAGACTTATTTTTGGTTTATATTTTATTTATGCTAAATATATAGTTCATTCATATTTATTATAAAAGTAGCATTAAAACAAAGTCAGTGTTTTATTTTTCAAAGAGTGAAGTAAAACTTTGCTGCTCCGTGTGGGTTACTGATGAATATTTGCCTTAAAACAAGTGATATAAACCAAATATTAATATCTAGATCAATTAAACTTTCACAATATATTTTAAATTAATTTTAAAAAAACCAACCTTCATGGTTTTGTATACTGAATTTCATAAGCATTTTTATATATACATTTTTCAAATTATTAACAGAATATATTTTTATACATATATAATACTTATTTTCTGTTCTAAACATTACATAAGATTGATGTGTTTGTATTTATCTTTATTTTTCTTTTAACTTGACACTTTGGTGACTTCTTGATAAGTTAAAGTTTTTTTTTGTTTTTTTTTTTTGTTTTTTTTTTTACAGTTTTCAAAATGTTTTGTTTTACACTTCTTTGTACTACAAAGACAAAAACTGTTTTTCCAAACATTTCCCGAAACTGAATTCCTCTCAATGAGTTTCCCCCTATAATATCCCTGCTTCTCATTCTGATCACATCCACTCAGCAAACCGCAGCATTATGTAAAACAATGGGGCTGTTGCACAATGAATGACGGACTTGGACGCTGGCCTGGTGGATCCTTGTTAGTGTTACTCCATCGTTTCAAGATTTAGAAACTTGATAAAAGCAGTCCTGTATTCGCCGCCAGCCATAAAACATAAGTAATCTGCGCATTTTAACTGTTTACAGCTGTAGATAACAAACTTTTTAGAGTAAACGACTGTATTAGCATGTAGCCAATCAGCGCTCGTGTGGGTGGGACTCGTGTCAAAGATCAGCCAATGGGTGAGTAGGAAATGAGATTCCCCACCTCCATTCTGACAAATACTGTTCCGTGGGTCAGCTTGGGGTTCTGGGTAGTTTAAAGTTACAACTGTAAGTGTTTGTGTCGTGATTTATTTACTGACTTTTAATTTAATAAGTATGGTTTTATGTGTTACTGGTAGCGGTGGAGACTTTTGTCCGGTGTCGGTTTTGAAGTTAGACGAGCCCTGGAGTTAGCTCGCGTTGGACGTGAGCAGCAAACCTGTTGCATGAAAGTTTTAAATTCCCGTGAAAATAACCAAAATGGAGTCTCGCGAAGGAGCCGCCGCGGCCAGAGACTGTGTGCTCGACTTTTCACGGCTAAGTTTGAATACTTTAAGCCTCGACGGCGTGAGCGAGGACCGCAGAAGAGACACCAAACAGTTCTACCTGAACTACAACAGACTGTCGACCCTCCCGGCGTCGATCAGCCTCTTCTACAACCTGGAGTTTCTGGACATCAGCAATAACGGACTGACGGCCATCTGCGACGACATCACGCGCCTCACCAAGCTCAAGACGCTGCTAGCCAAGAACAACCGCCTGGATGAGTTTTCTCTGCCCAAAGACTTTGGCTCTCTGCCGCTGGAGGTGTTAAACTTTAGCGGGAACCGCTTCGAGGAGATCCCGCTCCAGTGCACCAAACTGCGGCGGCTGCAGTCGCTCTCGATCGGCGGGAACAGGCTGAAGAGCATCCCGACAGAGATCGAAGACCTAACTAGGTGAGTTCTGTATGGAGAGAAAATAGTCTCAGCCGATTTTATGCGCGTAATTCTTGATTTGTAACTTGTTTGCGTGTAACTTTAAATTTATGTGTGCATAATTCTTTATTTGTATCTAGTGTGATAGAATACATATTGTGTGCACCTGTAGTTGTATTTTCACATGTGCAAAAGTTTTATATATATAAATTAATAATTTTAAATTAATGGAGGGCAAAACAGCAAGATAACACAACACATAGACTCAAACCCCAATCCGCCCAGACGGGCAAAGGGAATGGTATCTCACAATTCCTTGCACTGCCAGATCTGGCAGCAGACCCAATGTGACCATGGCTACAATATGCACCAATTATCTGATACACGTACACACACAACCACATTTATGCACAAATTGTGTGTGAGACTCCTTTCACATCACCACGGGGCAGACGTGGTACTCTGGTAGGGTGGTCAACCTCTAATTGGAAGATTCCAGGTTCGATTCCAGTCTTGCACGCTCTAGTGTGGAAGTGTTCTTGGGCAAGACACTGAATCCCATCTTGCTTCTAGTGGAAGGTTGGCACCAGTGGCAGCTGAGCCATCATCAGTGTGTGAATGTGTGTGAACGGGTGAATAAGACTGTGATAGTAAAGTGGTTTGGGGTTTGAAGAAGGTAGAAGAGCACTATACTAGCATTTACCATCTGTTCATTATCAGGGCACCAGTTGTTCAATTTTTATTCACAGTCCAAGTTCAAAGTGGCTAATATGAACATTTTGATGACCTAATATTCTAGCAGCATTTAAAGGCATCACTCATGGATGAGTCTTGGAGACATGAAGAGTCTCACATCTAATTTGTGGGTAAATGTGGTTGTATGTGTGGTTACTTTTAAGCAGCTGTAATTTAAAGTTGTTTCTGTCTAAATTATTTTTTTGTATTTTGTCATTTTCGTACATGTGAATACACAATTGCGCACAAATAGGTCACAAATCAAGAATTACGCACACACAAATCAGATGAGACTGTTTTCTCTCCATAGTCCTGTAGTCATTGTGGTTCCATCCTTACAGGACTGTCAGAAGTTTGTTATACAACCAAATTATAAGTTATTCAAGACTTTAACAGTCAACTAAAATCAATCACATCTGTAAATCACCTTAAACTGTTTAGTAAATCTCACATAATGTGGGGGATTTTGTCATATTTTTAAATATAGGTGAGGTTTAATAAAGATATTGACTAGATATGTGGTTGCTATGGTAACCTACAATTGTAAAGCTTCTTCTTAACAAGTCTGACATAAACACCAGAGGCTGATGAACCTAGGCGTGACTGATGGTGGGAATGGTGTCAGGCTATAAAGTTCAGTGCCACAATGGAATTATAGAAGACCTCTTATTACCTTCGATCCTTACTAATGAGCCTTTACTTCCTTAATTAACAGAAGCAAACCAGGAAGTTCGATGATGAAGTATAGCAGAACACCATGGGTTTACCCTTCTGTCCTAAAAATGATATCTGAACACTCCTAAAATCAAAAGGATTTAACCCTACTTAACCCTTAAACACCAAAACTCCTGTGTTTATGCTCTTTGATTTACTGTAACTTTTCAACCGTTCATACGATCAAGGTAATTCAAGGTAAATCTGAGAATCTGCTTGTGCTGCTTTTCTCCTTCAGAATCTGACGGAATTACATTGAAGTTGTTAAGGGTTGAAAAGTTACAGTACGCTAAAGATTTTGTGTTTAATTGTCGCTGGTGACGTCTCAGGTGTTAAAGGGTTAAACAAACTAAGACTTAATTTCCTATGAAAGTATATATTTGCAATATTCTGATCAATTTTAAAGGCATAATGTTTGACTGTGTACATTAAGGAAAAAATTCACGTAATTAAATCAGGAAATGTGTCTAAATGCATTAAAACCGTGTCAAATAAAACAAACATTTTAGCTTTAATTCCTCAATATTTAATAAGCCATGATTAAAATTGAATAAAAATGTGTATAATATTACATTTATCATTAAGTTTAATCTTCTCCATTTGTTTAAGCCAAGATCTAGAGTATGTTTTAGTCATTTTCAGTGTTTTTTTTTTTTTTTAATACTACTGCTAGAAGTAATAGTTTTTACTTTGCACACTGTAGAAAAAAGATATCATGAACACTGAAGTTAGTTTTTTTTCTGCTCCAGCTCTTCTGGGTCACAGTTAATGTTGCTGTAAATCTCTTGTCAAAAGCCTTGTCGTATAAAAAGTGCTATAAATCCACCTTTGACGCACCTACTTTGCTGATTCAGTGTCAGAAACGTGACCCACTTATTAGGCGTTGATACTCACGACTCAACATCACGCGCTTTAAACAATGTTTTTGTATTTACAGGCATTATGAAGTTCAATTCATGTTTTTTTAACACAGTAACTTAAAATTGTGTTTTATTCATTTGTAACTTAAAAAGTGCTTTCATGAAACACTGTTTATTGTGTTTTAGACTTAATTGATCATTAATAAAATAGTACGGAAATTAATTAAGAGTTTTATATCTTATATGTTCAAATCATATATATATTAATATTTTGTAACAATAATGGTTTGATTATACACAATTTTAATGTATTTAAGACACAAATGATCAATGACAAAGATTTAAATTGATCAGAGAAGTTTGTATTTCTTCATAGTCAAAAGATTTTCTTTCCTAATGTCTAAAAGTCAAATATTCTGACTGCAGCCTTTGAGCAGCAGCTGATGTCGGGGTTCAAACTTTTGGGAGTTGATTGCATTATCTTAGCGATTGTAAGTCTGATACAGGTCAGTCAGAGGTCCCTCTCTATCTTATCCTGGGATGCGTTTCACGCAAGCAGGGCGCCGTGACAGGCCAAAGGTCAGCATGAAAATCATTGGAACAGATATGCAAAGAAATGGCCGAGATTCAGGACGCAAAACTGATAGTTTGTATTCGCAGTTTTTGCTTTGTTTGTTTGCTTTTTATCTAAAAGTCCTGATAAACCTTTCTCCTGTAATGTTTGTTCTGTTGAAAACTACCCAACCGCTGCTGCTGCTGAGGGGGCAGATGAATGGGGGCTTTTTTCATGATTTGGTTTGCATAGCTTATGTAACTCTGGTAGAGTGACTTTTTAACTCTTGAGTTGGGTTTCTTTATGTAACTTTGAACAAATCAGAACGCAGCAGATAAATCTGCATCACTGAAAATGTTCTAATTTTTCTGATCCTTCCTTTCCAAGAATGACACGATAAAGACGTAGTGAATCTAAGGAGGCTTTCATTGATGTTTCCTTTAAACCTTATCACATTAAAACCTTCTGGAGTCCAAGGCAAAGTTCCCTCTTTGGTCATTTACCTTTGTGACCACACATGTAGAAGAGGACAGTGTGTTTATCAAATCATTCCAAGAAACTGTAAAGAAGAAGTTAAAAAAAAAAAGATAATTGATTGGAACAAATAGTTTTAGATCATTTTTTTTAAGAAAAATTTACTTGCAGTGCTGTTTTTTGTGTAAGCTTTATATTTTATGGGTAAAATACACTTTTTATATAAATTTACTCATCTTCTAAATTGAACTTAGATTTAACAACTTTGAATTTTAGTTTTAATAGCAGAAAATAAGCTAATTTGTAAACTTCTTTACAGTAAAAACCTCATCAAAATACAGATGATCATTTTAACAGCAAATCCCAAAATCTTTCTACAGTGAGGTGAAAAACAGTATTTGTCAGCCACTGATTCTGTAAGTTGTTAAAAAGGTCATGGAGCTTTTGAGAAGATCTGCAGGGAAGAACGGACCAAAACAGTGCAATGCATTGACTGTATATGAGAACTGGACTGAGTGATTGTGATGTCACACATAGAAAACGGCTCACTTTCAGCCCCAACAAAATTACGCCATGTTTTTGCGATAAGGACACCGTTATCTTGGAGCCAGACGTCGCTAGTGAGCAGGGATTGGTCCAAATTGGTTTGAAGTCATTGTTTCTATGGCAACCACTCTCACCCATCAGGAGAGAACTTGTTAAAAGACTATACCCCTACCACTTAACGTTGGATTTTGCTAAAAAAAAAAAAAAGTAGACCAAGGTTTTTTATTCTGACAAATAGAGTAATAGCTGTTTATTTCTCAATAGATGTCTGTGGAATTTTGGCTTCTTGGAGCCAGCAGGCAGTTTGGAATACAAAAGTGTGTGTAGGGGGGTGTCGCTCAATCCAGTACTCATAAACAGTCAATGATTCAAACCAGCTAAAGACTCACAGGAAATGTTTGACCTCTATCATCGATCCTCTCTGTTAAATAACCCAGGATTGAAATGGACTTTGGTCGTTATTTTCTGCACTATTACGCAAATACATTATTTAAAAATAAATCAATATGACTTCCTGAATTATTTTCAGGAGGGACAACTTGCTGAGTCGGTGACTGAAAAATACTCGTTATTAGGGCTGTGTATTGGCAAGAATCTGGTGATGCAATATTGTGATAAATGGTTCATGATACGATATTTATCACGATATATCCCAAGACTGTACCAAAACAATTTTTCATTATTCTTTTAAAGAGAATGACTTAGAGAAAAAAACTCTACCTTAATATTAATACACATTTCATGGTAATACATTTTTTTTAAATTTAATGATCACAACGCTAAGCACTTCAACTGTATCTCATTAGTCAAGCTTTTACCCACAAATTCATGGTACTTTTTTCTTTTGGTAAATTAATAAATATTTGTTCTTGTAATGAACTGAAAATACTGTCTAATTTACACAACAAAATATTTTTCAGTACAAGGAAAAAGCAAATGGAGAGAATGTACCTTAATCAATAAGGTTCTGAAAGTATAATTGAGGAAATTTAGTGTGGTTTATTGTAAACAGCGCTAAATGTAGCTTATCCAGTACTAGTAGTCGGGGATTTAGGTGGTAAACAAAAGGAAGACGCTAAAGGTCGCTCATAAATACTTAATTAAATATCACATTGTCAGCATTTTAAATCAATACAAGTAACGCCAGATGAAGTATTGCAATATATTCCCTAATCTTTTTTTCCCCTACATCCCTACTCTTTATGCATCAGTGTATGATGGGAACGAAGAGGTGGCATCTACAGTTTCTGTTTCATTTCTCCATATACGTTTCATTGGCAGTAAAGCTCTGCAGCATCTACTATATAAATTACACAATATGACTCTTTAGTTTCTGTCTTCATCAGTCAGTTCTTGTCGTCCTCTTGGGTTGGTTATTGTGTCTGAGGCGGCAGGCGGATCCCAAAGGTCTCGCCGTCCGTCACGGGCGGGAGTTTGCTCAGTGTTCAGCACCAAGGACAGAATAATGGTCTTGGAGTCGCTGTGTCATCAGTTCCAGTGGGAGAACGTCCTGACAGCTTACTATGGCTGAGCGCTCTGCTATCTGTCTGTTGTTTGTCCTTTAAACTTAAAAAAATCTGTTTTTATGTGTTTATTATGGCAGATGTTTGGGTGACTGTTTACTGGAGTTTTAAATTCACTATTATTTGTTTACACATAGGGCTGGGTGATATGGTATTTTTTATATCATAATATAGTTTTTTTTTTTTTAGGCAATAACGATTTATATCACCATATAAACAAAATAACTATATTTGTCAAATTTTCAACATAGCAGATGTACGGACCATGATGCAACAGCTCTTTTTGATAACTAAGAAAAGGCATATTAGCATCATCTCATTAGCATCTTGCTATGCTACATCACATTCGCCAATTCAACACTTTTTATTGAACTTTCTGTTGCTGCTGCAAGTCCAGCGGGTTTGTCTTCTATTGAGAAAAGGTTCTATCACAATATATATCGTTTTATTGCCCTCTTTGGTTACTTTTTGTGGCTTTTTATGGTTAAACTTTATTATTTCCAGTTAGTTTGCTAACAAAATAATGAAAATAGTTTCAATGCTGGCAACAAACAGTGATTTAGTTGAACAGGTTGAGAAACATCTCATTAGTTTGTCATCAGCCTGTGTCACCTTGCATGTTTGAAAACTTTATTTAAACATAAAAAGTGACATTATTTCATGCTGATTGTAAAGGAACTGATGAAACTGCAGAGAGTATTCAAGAATCTGTTAACTTTGTAAAAAAAAACAAAACAAAAAAAAACAGTACGAGCACATGAATCTTTAATCCATGTTGTGTTGTTTTGTCTTCAGTCTGGAGATGTTGTATTTAGGCGGGAACCTCATCTCCGCCATTCCTCCCGAGGTGGCAAACCTGCCTTACCTCAGCTACCTGGTGCTGTGCGACAATCGCATCCAAAGTGTCCCACCGCAGCTCACCAGGTAACTTTACTCCACACGGAGTTTTTCTGTGACAATTGCACGTTTTACTAAACACACCTGTGCTGTCTCAGGCTCCACCTGCTGCGATCTCTAAGCCTTCACAACAATCTGCTCACCTACCTGCCGAGAGAGATCCTCAGCCTGGTGCACCTGCAGGAGCTCAGTCTCAGAGGGAACCCGCTGGTCGTGCGCTTCGTCAAAGAGATGACCTACAACCCCCCGTCGCTGCTCGAGCTGGCGGGGCGCACCGTTAAGAGCCGGAACATTCCGTACTCCCCCTGTGAACTCCCATCGAACCTGGTGCTCTACCTGGACCTGGCGAGCAAGTGTCCCAACCCAAAGTGTGCAGGTCAGACTCGAATGTTTTTAAGCACACCCATATCCAGATGATTTTATTATTAATGGCCCGATATTATCTTGTGCTTATATCTAACCCGTTAAACTTAACAATACATATTTTTATGGAGAGTAAAATATCAAAACCTATTTAAGGTTCAAGTTGATTTATTCTAGAACGATTCTAGTCTTTTTATTATTCATACTTAGGTTAAAAAGTCATGGTTTTAAAGGTTAAAAACTATTTTGGCATTTACTAACATTTTTAGGCTATTTTAGAATTTAGCTAAAATATCAGCTACAGCTAGCTAATTCCTGCCTTCTTTTAGACTGATTTAGAGTTTAGCTAATATTTCAGCTGCATGCTAGCTGTTTTGGCTACTTCAGGATTTTTTCAACTTTTAAGGATACGTTGAAGTTTAGCTATTTTTTTTAGCTACATGCTAACTGTTTTGGCTAACCTAAGTTTTTTTTGTTTGTTTTTTGAAGCTAATTTGTGTTTTAGCTAATATTTTATCTGGCTATCATCTTCAGCGTTTTCAGCTATTAACTTCAGCGTTTTCAGCCATCAGCTTCAGTGTTTTAGCTATTAGCTTTAGCAATAACAGCTGTCAACTTCAGTATTTTCAGCTGTCAATTTCAGTGTTTTTAGTTACCAATTTTAGCATCTTCAGCTATCAGCACTAGCATCTTCAGCAGACAAATTCAGCTTACAGCATTCACACTAGCATTATCAAAGTTGATGCTTCATATCTAGTTTATAGTTGTATTATAAAGTTACGGATTTAAAGTTTTAAAAATTTAGTTTTAGAGTGTTCAATAAATGGCCCCTTGTGCGATCGAGTTTGAATCCCCTGTTTTAAAGAATTTATGTTAAATTTAATTCATGAATATTGACCGTGTAGATGTATGTTTGTACTATCCCGGACAAACCCCCGACATGATCATGCTTTTCTCGGTTCTGTCCAGGTGTGTACTTCGACTCTTGCGTGCGCCACATCAAATTTGTCGACTTCTGCGGGAAGTACAGGCTGCCCCTCATGCACTACCTGTGCTCCCCCGAGTGCCGCTCCCCCTGCAGCTCCAACCCTCAGAGCGACGCCGAGTCTGAGGACGAGAACAGCGTTCCCGCCGACCGGCTCCAAAGGGTCCTTCTGGGATGATTGGACATGGAGGAGGAGCCTTATTGAGGTTCTTGAAACTGCTTCAAACATCACCAAACCTATATCCGCGTACTGATGCAAAACTACGCACAAACACTGTTCTAACCTTTAAACCTTCAGTCTCTGCAAAGAAAATATTAGAAAAACTTCCCAAACATCAGAACTCCACCTCAGAAAGGTCGATGGATCATCCTGTGGGTCTGATGTTGGCCACAAGAGGGCAGCAGCAGCCTTGAGTGTGAGCACTGATGGAGGAAGATGGTTTTCTTTGTTTTCAGGACAACATATTTCATTTTACACTTTAACCCTCCAGCTTATTGTAGCTGCGGCGCATTGTCCTGCCGTTTAGTGTGGATTTAAGTTTTTCCTCATTAAAAACAAGAGTTTTAAAGAAACAAAATGTTAATAAAACTACAGCGATGTGATGCACAAAAAGGAGTTGTTTAGGAGATAAACAAATGTAATGATGTCTAATAGGACACTAAGGAGGAATGGTTTGGTTATTAGTGGTGTAATTAAACCTACCGAACTATGAAAGCAAGTTTCCATGGTGCCTTAGATGACTCACGATGTAGCCTAGAGTAATGCTTGTGCAGTTTCACTGACAGGAAGTGGACCACGCCGCGTTCGCACAGAAACAATAGCCTTTGAGCCCAGCTGCAGCCTCCACGCTTTACAGTGCAGGCCGTTACATTCCTCTGGGCGTGAACCCCGACGAACGTGGAAGAACTCGCCACCGCCAGAAGTTCTGGCTCAAACTGGGAAACGAGGACTGCCTTCCTGCTCACACCTCTGCTCCAACTGCACGTGGAGCACGCTGGAAAAGGTCGGAGCGGACCACAAAAAAAAGACAAAACTGTGTGTATGTTAGCTAAAGGAGGAGCGATTCTTCTGATATTTCAGATAAAAAGAGAAGTACCTCCGTGTTACAGCAATAACTACTTTAGAGTAAACGTTAATCGTGCCTTCCAAAATAGTAAAATGTGTATGTTTGAATGCATCCAGAAATGTGACGGACTAAGAATTAATCCTTTTTATTGCGTTTTTGTACTCATCCGCTGAACCCCAGTGAAAAAGAAAGGCACTAACCATTCAAAAAATAAATATAGCTTTTATATAATTTTTTTTCAAATGTAAACTACATTTTGCTAATGAACAGATAAGTGTACAAGCTTTAACCTTCTGATATGCAAACTGTACAATGTGTTATAACAACAATAAAAACTAATTATGCATCTTGAGTGATTTTTTTTTTGTTTGTTTGTTTATACCACAGTAAATAATTATAGTACTAATTTAAAAATCTAGACTAATTTGGGTGGAATCACATTTATAAGGAAAAAATATATATTTTTGCTGATTAAAACAAAATGTGTGTAGAAATTTTCAGCCTTTTTTTTCATTAGAGCTTAATGTTTTAGTTAGGCTACAGCTTGTTCATAGTTTTGCTCAATGAAATATGGATGACACAGGTTTTAAAGCAGTTAAAGTACTTTGCTTTCTGAATTAATTTAAAAAACACAAACCCTGTAATTTGCAGGCAGTTATGGAATATCCCTAAAACCGACTGGTTCCAGAGCCTGAGAAGAAATATGCTTAGATTGTTTCTAACTATAACAACTGCCTCAGGGACGGTTTTATTGTGAAAGAGAAGAGCAGGAATTTGCCGTCTCATGCTAGTTTGCGTTACATTTTAACATCTTAAAATCGGAGCATTTTTATTAATAAGAGGGAAAAGGATAAAGTGTGTAAAAGTGCATTTAACCTGTGGTGTTCACACTGGACAAGTAGGGATGGGTTACTTCTGCTTTTTCTGCTGTTTAATAGCTCATGTCTGCCCCCTACAGCTGGAAGAGGATTGGTACAAAATGTCAAAGCTGTGCAAATCTCTAAAATCAAAGGCTTCTTCCTTCACAGCTCTATTTCAATGTATGAAACACTTGGTGTCGTGGAATTCCACAAAATAAAATTAACTGTTGGCACTTCTGTGAATCAGTTTAATTAATTTTATTTCAAATATATAACTATAACTGATGACTATATTAATTCAAAAGTCTTTTAACCAAATGATTGAAATAAAAAGTGGATGAAGATTATTTAAAGTGACTCCCTTATACTAATTCAAAAATACAAAACAGCAACAATAAAACTCCACACAATACATTGATAATATCAATATCATTAACACGTATAAATCAGTATAAAGTTATCACATTGTAGGCATTCATTGCAGTTCTTATGAGGCGCAAACATCACAGAAAGTGACTATATGACAATTATCCATCAGTTATTTGTATTTATTTGACTAACGTTTGGACATCATTTGATTCATCACCACTAAATCAGAGCCCCTGATTGGTCAAATTCCGACCTGGTTTAACAATCATGGTGCCTTCGATAATTTTATACGTAGAGCCCAAAACAGTCGTAGAAACCTGCAAAGCAACATCCGAAGCGCTCATTTACATAACGTTTGAACGCATAGCTTTTTTTGACTCGTGAAATTATAACTTTATGTTTATAAAATCTTATTCATAAATCTACAAAAAAATTTCAAAATTGTTAGAATTTTTCTCATAATATTAAAAAAAATATTCTTGTAAAGTTACAATTTTCTCCTCTTGATTTTATGACTTTCTTTTTAGAAAACTGTTTATTTTTATGGTGGCCCTAAAACTGTCATTTGATGATGTGTATAAACGAGTATCTAGTCTGGAACCTCAAAACTCTCCCTCCAGACTTTCATTGTGAATTTGTTTCTCCTGTTAAATTCATCCATTCTTTGTCTTTTATGTAATCTGATTTACTTTTCAATGCAAATTCTTTCCTTAAATCTAAACAATGACGACCCTTTCTGACATGGAGACGTGCGGTCGCCTTCTGAGACTTCGTTATCACCTGACAGAAGACGTGTACTCATGCCGTTCCTTTCTATCCCGCCTCTTTTCACAGTTTCTATTCATTTCTTTCTCCACCTTCACTGCTTCTTTTTAATCCGTTTGGCACAAAAGATACCGTGAATGAACATCACTCGTTGGTTCTGAATCGTCTTCGACCACAGCTGCCTCTATTACAACCCTTAATTTGCAACAAACTCCTTGGAAACCGTAGAGACGGCAGGAGTTTGAGCTTATTTATACACACATGCACAGAGATGACATAATTACATGTTAACCATATTGTTGTGATTGCTAACAGAAAAGTCAAACTGAAGTGCAGTGACTCACTGATGAGGTAATAGATGATTGCTTGTGTTAGTTCTACATTTCTGGTGTGATCATGCATAGATTGTGGACGGTGATCAAAGTGTTTCTGGGGTTTAGGTTTGATTCAATAATCCTCTTTTCGGCCCGTGTCAGAAACCTACCGTTCATTCATACAACACCAGACCTCACACATGACTGCTTTTGAATGCATTCATACAGCCGATGACAGGCAGAACCCCTCACAACAATTAGGTTTTGTGTGTAAAAGCTCTGTGGCTAATCCCAGAGTGAATGATCTGGATTGAGCTAAAGATGGGAGGAAGCAAAGAGAAGTCGGATCACCTGAAGGTGAGTTTTCACTAGTTACTAACTTCCTTATCTGTCATCGATGCTGCTACTAGATATATTTTTGTAGATTTCTGTTACAGGTGAACCAGGAAAAGCTTCACTAATCCCTGCAAGACTATCTAAGGAGAAAACAGGTGAGTACATGTGTTTGAAGGGTTCAAATTAACTTTTTTTTTACTTTATTTACTGTATATTATTAAATAGCGTAGAGGAGAATTTCTAATGATCTCCTGCTGCGCTGCAGAAAGGTTCTAGAAAACCCCACAGGCTTTTTGATTTGGGCTAAAAACTGCATAAAAGACCACTGGAAATGGAACGTGCTATTGTCATACATCTGGTACCGAGAAGGATCCTTAAGGCTAATGGAAGTTGCCCTAACTCCAGGAAGATGGTCGGACTGGTTCCCCACTGACCACATGCAAATGCTTCTTGCACAGGTGTGCAAGTAAAGCATAAGTGACGGTCACCCGTAGGACGTCCACACAAAATACACTCTGTCTCGTTCCCAAATTTAGAACCGAAATTTGGCGCAGTGTGATTCACGTGTTGTCCTTCTTTCCCACTCTTCACCGGGGACAGCGGGAGAGATTTCACTTTCCAGGTGGCTCGTCTGTGCTCCCGTTCCAGGCCGTGGACCTCGTCACTGGCTCGTCTGTGCTCCCGTTCCAGGCCGTGGACCTCATCACTTGCTCGTCTGTGCTCCCGTTCCAGGCCGTGGACCTCGTCACAGGCTCGTTTTGCGTCTCGGAGTTGGAGAGATTCCAGGTGGCTCGTCTGTTCTTGTCAGTGGACCTGGCCTCTGGCACATCTCACATCCCCAGTTGTCCCCCAGCCCTTCTGGATGAAGCTCATCTATACTATTAAAGATGTACTTGTAGAGTTAGATGAGCTAATTCTTATTTAACAATCCTGGTACATCGCCTGTCCGTCCTGGGAGAGGATCCCTCTGAGGTTTCTTATTTTTTCCCCAAATTGTTTTTTTAGGAGTTTTTCCTCACTGAGAAGAAGTCTAAGGGCAGTAACTGTTTATATTTTTTATGATGGACTTTACGTCTATGTACAGTTACCAATAAGCCCACTGAGATGATTGCATTTTGATATTGGGCCATAAAAATAAAACTGAATTGAACTTGAACAGCACTAACGTTTATTATACAGGTTTTTGGGGGTGAAAATCTCAAAAATCCATGCAGGTCTGCATCTATTTCATCCGTATTTACCTTTGCGTGTTGTATAAGTGCTCACTATGACCTTTCACTAATGTGCATGAAACCTTTTTACTCTCAGAGTTCACTGAGCGGTCTACACGCTTGATATTTCCTGTGGGCCCGCTACACGTTTTTCACCATCTGAGGCAGTTGTGACTACAACTTAAACTGCATTGTCCTTGTGTTGAAGTTTCCCTTTTCTAATGATTTTGCTTCTGCAGATAAACAGGCTACTGTTATGTAACTGCAGGATTATCATTGAAAAGCGAGTGGGCTGGTGGTTTGTATTAGACACACCATGACTGGAACTTGTTTGGGAGCTTTAATCGTGAGCTGCTAATCCCGACCCATAGTAACGCTTCAAGAGGAGCAGAACCGTTTCACGGAAGGGTTTGTTTAGCGGGCAGACCCGGGCATGCCTGAGGAGCATCGGATGCTTTCCACACTTTCACCCACACAGTCTCCACTTCTATAGAAACACGGGATTCGTTGGCAAATCGGAATCACAAGTGCAGATGCTTCCACGTCAGGAAACAGTCTGTTAGCAGGGCTTCAACAGGAAACGGTGTGTCGTCAGCGTAAAAACTCTGCTTGTTATTTGTTTTTTTTGGTGGGTTTCCAGCTGCTACATGTGGACAATATGATGATCCACGGAGAGACTGTAACCGACTCTGTATTTGTTAATTAAAATGTCCCGGCGTTTGAACTGATCCCTGGTTACCTCGGTAAACAGGAATGGATCCAGTTTCATGCAGGTCACTCCACCACTCTGACTCCTGCTTTTTGAACAGTAATCCTGTACCTGAACATCAATTATTAAAATAACCTGTAATAGGATTCCGCTCCACCTGCTGCTATTTCAGTCTGAATGAACCTGATGGTTTCAGAAACTCGATGGTCACGCTTTGGGTTCAACAGCTGTTTTATCGTGACATCGACTGAATTCTCAAAGTTTAACCGTAATAATCACGAAATGATCCTTCATTTTCTTGGTTCTCACGCATGTTGATGTTTGTTTCTGGTGAATTTAAGCATGAAAAACATGAAAAAAGGATCAAAGCTTTGATTAAAAAGGAGAAAAAATGATATAAATTATTCAATGCTTGTGGGTAATAATTACTAGTTCTATATTTAAAGTCAAAGAAAAAACATACTTTTATATATATAAATATATATTCCTCTGCACACCCATCAGACTGTAAAATGCTGCTATTTAAATCTAAAATCAACTTACATGTATATGTTTATGTTTTTAATTTTTTAAGTCTGCAATTGTTTTTTTAAGTTTACAATACTTTGTAATTTTATGTCATTGTTTTTATTGGCTCTTGTACTTTTATCATAGTGTCTCTTTTTATTTATTTTATTTTTTACATTTTTTATTATATATATGTACATTCTTTTATTGCTTTTAAGTACTTTATCTGTTGTGTCTTTGTGGCAAATGGACCTTGAGTCTGTAATAAAAGTATCTATCTATATATAGTCATTGTAGATATGTGTGTGTGCATTATATAATTATGTTTATAGGACGATATGTGTTTGTGAATGTGCAGGTGTGTATGAGGGGCCGTACAAGACATTATTTGTCTTGTACGGCCCCTCATAGTGTGTATGTGTTTATATTAATATATGTGTATAATATTAATATGCTATGTTACTAGTCAATATCCTATATTATTAATGTTTTTAACTTATTATTTGTAATTATTTATGTATTTAGTAAATTTCATAGATGTTTTTTTCTTTTTTAATGCAACTTTTTGACTTTTTTGGTGCCATAACAGATGAAATTATCCTTTGGGATATGAATAAAATTCAATTCATTTCAATTTTATTTTGTTTAAAAAAAAAAATAACTCGACCAAATATGTTTGGTTCCAACCTAATTCAAAATGACCTTAAATGACCATTCTGGATTTTTAACAGGACTGAGTTTAAGCTCAAACATTGCAAAACTAGTAAAGTAAAAAGACTCGTGTTTCAAAAGAAAAAAAAGTCCTATTTTCTGTTTTGCAAGACAAATAATATTTAAGGGGCGGAGCTAGAACAATTTATAAGGAGTGAAGGGGTTCACAAGATGAAGAGTGTAAGACCATTACAAATGAAGAGATCAAAAATATGTATTTCTAGCAATTTTATTCCATTCAAAAATATTGCTTATGCTATTTTTAAATGAGCTTGTATTGATGATTTAATAATCTTTTTCAAAAATAACACTAATATTGCCTTAAAAATTAGAGGGACAAATGTGGGCCGAAGCTTTTTGCTGGAGGAGCAGATCCCCCCCCCTCCCCCCTTGCCCTCCCCTTGGCTCCACCCCTAAATTTAATTAAGAAAGTTTTTTTAATAGCAAAATATTCTTAGTTTAAGGAAACATATAAAGTGACCAGATTTCCAGATTTCTTTTTTTGCTCATTTCTTTACTCTTTTGAAGAAATATTAAGACTTCTAATTTTTAAGACTTTTTGACCTTTATTTCATTTCACTTCATTCATTTATAAAGCACCTGCACCGCCAGCCAAGGAGCCCCAAAGTGCTGAACACAAGGAGAACATGCATGTGCAATTATACAATAAATAAAAAGGCTAGGCTGTAATGGAGGAACAATTATTTTTTTAAAACTCTCCACGAGTTTGATCTGCATTTGCGGTGAAGACAGTTGGATTTGACCAAACAGTAGATATTTTAAAATTATGCTATTTTGTATATAATTCCTCATATTTTAAATGATCCCTACTAATATTTATTGTGCCTGCAGCACCCCAGCAATCCCCAAGCATTATACTCCCGCCACCACGTGTCCCTGCAGGAAGTGTATTGTTGCTATAAAGTTAAAAATTAATGAATTAAATTATTTTTAGTTAAAAAAATGAAAGATTAAAATAGAAAATAGCAAACAGGGAATTATTATTTGTAATGTTACATATAAAAACTCATAAATATTATAAACTATAATGTCTATGCATTCGTTTTCTGAACTCCCTAAATCCCTTACAAGGTCAGAAAGTTGCTGGAGCCTATGTCAGCTGCAGGTGGGTGAACAGGTTGTCAGTTTGTTGCAACACTCAATTTGGAATCATCAGTTAACCCATGAAGTGTGTTTTTGGACCGTTGGAGGAAGCTGGAGATCTTAGAGAAAACTTATGTTTGCAGGAGGAGAACACGGAAACTCCATGAAGAAAGGAACCGGCCGGGATTTGAACCATGACCTTTACAACACTGCAGCCAAATATGATAGAAGGTTTTTCTTGAAAATGTGAAGACATTTTCCGATTATCTTTTGACTTATTGTAAAGTGGCTCCTAGTAATCTTTTAATTATAATTATGCTGTTTTGAGGCAACGTTTAAAAATTCTGCAGAGCGGCAGGAGTTCTTTAGAAATTTGGTGGGATTAGTGGTGAGGAGCAACCCCGCCCCCATTCCCCTCTGTTTACATGCTCTCCCCCTAGCTTACAGCCCCTTCAAGCTAACATTACTGATGAAACAAAAATTATGAGCTAAATTGGAGCTACTGCTTTAAACCAGATTCCAGCTCAGACGAGGAAAACAATGACGTTGATTTTTGCGCCAACAATCCATTTTCTAAACCTGGGGTTGCTGGAGCCTAACCCACCCACAAAGGACAATTTGCTGACTAATCGCAGGGCAAAAATCCAGAAAATGTCTCATTGGGGGACTAAAAATGTGTCTTTTCCTTCTTTGTGAGAGCAGAAATCTCCTTCCTGTCAGCTGTCATTCGTGGCGCTCCCTCATCAGGAATGACAGAAAAGGCTCACACTATAATCAACTTTTTAACGACACTTTTTACCTCCTGTAGCATGCGGAAGAAATCCTCATAAAGAGAGACAAAAAGTGAAACTATTTTTCATGTGCTTCATAAATTTACTAATATACCCCCCGGAAATGAATAGGATTTTTCCAGGAATCCTCCCTCCCAACACTCACTCAAACAAACAGTCCCTCTTTCCATAAAACAACGGCTGATGTGGAGTTATTTATTTTGATTAGTGGATGGGTAAGACCCTGCCTGTCCCTCGTGCCGCCCAGTTCAGCCCTCAGACCGTTAGAACCCCCCCCGGTAACATCATTCAGGAGGCGGCCGGAGTCCAAACGGAGTCACCTCCCATCCTGACGAGCACCTCCCTCCCTCCTTCAAAGCTCAGATGGAAACAGCAACAGTCTGGTGTAGTTTCCCTGAGAGGCAGGAACCTTCCGGTTGGGATTCATTTCCAGGCGACGGGGATCATGTAGAAATGTGGCAGTATAAAACTTTTGACTTTATTTTAATCCTGGCTTTGATGCGTCCATGGATTCTGACGCGGGACGAGGTGATGGGATCTACACGGTGCTTTGAAGAGCAAGGTTTGCATTCTGATCACTATTATTTTTAAATTTTCATTAGCAATTTTAGACTTTTCAACCAATTTATTCCTTTTAATAGCATTATATGTAACTGTTTCTGAAAGGATTTCCTCCTTTCTGTATGTTTTCCTGATTTATACATCACTTTTCCTCAAAATAATGATATTTTTTGTTAATCTTTGTGTGCAAATGATAAAAACCAGTGGGTAGCATGCCCACAAATGCCTGCCAGAACATGCATTCTGACTCAGATTAAAGAATAAACTTATAAACGGATTATTTACTCCAAAAGAATGCTTCACCGTTGGCCTCTGAACTGGCCCGGCATCTGGCAGTGGCCTCTAATCTTCCCAACGGAGTGACTGACAGGACAAAGAGTGGATTATTTATTTCAATTTTTTTTTTTTTTCAAATCACTGGGTCTTTGTTTCCTCTCTGGGCTCAGAAGTTTGTCGGAAACGCAAACAAAGTTGTTTTCAGCCCGAAGAAAAGAAAGTGAAGCGTTAAAGCTAATGTGCATTCAGGTGAGGCCCATCCCACACACACATGTTGCTCCGGTATTACTTGTGGTTTCGCCTTCAGGACTTAAGAAGACACTCCTTATATTGAAGTGCTAAAACATGTCCGTGAACCCCGGCGCCGCTCAGAGTCACGTGCTGCTCAGGCGGTGACCCCGAGTCCTCCTGCAGCTGGATGCAGGTAGACCTTTGCTGACCTCTGCGCGGCGGCGGGATCCACCAGCAAAAAGGTCGGAGGAAATGCCTCCGTCTGTCGGCTTTTCCTGCGGGAAGAAACTCAAATCTAAACTTGGAAAGTGACGACAGGACATGAACAGGAACTAAAGACATTTCCCAGATATGTTTCCCACAGGGCCTCATTGTTCTGCGAGCGACGTTTGTTCTCTTGATTTGGTTTCCAAGTGAGCATATTTAGATATTCGTTTCATTCTCAACTTATTAAGGAACCCAAGATTTCCCAGGTTGTCTTAGTCATCCTTCAGACAAGACACATGATGCCTGGCGTGCTAACACTCACCTGTCTGACCGCTGGGACGGACGCGCTCACTTTGTCTCGCTGAGTCACCCACTGCAGAACTTAGACTGACTTTGAGTCTCGTTCCGAGCCAGAGTCTCAGGTGTGCCTCGTAATTTCATCTCCAGCATGTTTGTGCAACAAGGGGGAGCCTCGTAAAAATGCCTGTGGCAAGAGTGACAAGCTGCTGGTTTTTGGGATTTTTTTTACTGGTACGGTGTATGTCATGTCAGACAGAGTGAGCCAACGGTGAACCTGCAAAAACAAAACCTCTATGATTTGTATTTCCTAAAAAATGCCATGAAAAAGACTTTTCATCAGCCGTTTATTGTCTTTTTAAGTTTAATACTGGGCTGTTCTTGTGGCTCTGCTCAAGGGTTTGACCTAGTTTCTGTCAGAGCGCCCCCTTGTGGTGGACACAGGACCAACAACTGTTCATGGAGTTCATAAGAGATTTTACACAAAAGCAGTCATCAGCTAAGATGACTCCAGGAACTAAAGGATGACCTCTAAACCATGAAAAACAACATAGATTAACATTATTGTGTGTTTATTATCTCTCTTTAAGCCTCTTTGATCTATTTTATGTATGATTTTGACATTTTTTAGCAAAAGTCTAAAGTTTAGTTTTCTAGGAAATAGTTTTTGCTTCGTTTATTATAAATTTATGCCTCTGACTTGTGCTGCAGAGCAACCCCGCCCCACTTCCCACACCTGAAGGGTCTCTGTTTACACTCTCTCCCTCTAGCTTACAGCCCCACACCTTACAAGCTAACATTAGCGGTGCAACAAAAAAAAGGTGAATAATATTGGAGCTATCCAGTCATTCAGTTTTAGTCAGATATCAGGTCAGACGAGTAAAACAAAGACGTTTATGGATTTATTTGTCTGCAAGCGGATGCAAGTAAAAGAATAAAATAGAATAGATTTATTATAGTCATTGTCGAAGGTACAACGAAATATAAAAGTGGTCAGTGTGTCATTCATACTCTTGCTAAAAGAATAAAGTATAAGAATAGGGTAAAATAAGTAAAAGAAGATCAAATGAGTATAAATAGTCATATCACAAAAATGCAGTCTTAGATTAGATTAGATTAGATTAGATTAGATTAGATTAGATTAGAAATGGTTTATTTCAAGCAATCAAGGATAGATTGCCTGAAATGGAGTGGGATGGAACAATCAGCATCCTAGAAATAAAAAATGATCAAAACTTTTATTTTCATAAAACATTTGATGGAAAAAGTCATAACTGACGCAAGATTTTCCTTTTCTCCTGAACATCGGTGTACACGTGTGTTTAACCTATTGTTGTTTGATCAAACAGGATGTTTATGTGATGGTGGAACGTCTGGCTGGAGTCATGGAGACTGAGCTGAACTGCAGCTCCCGCTGCGAGTCCCCACTTTGCAACATCCAGCTGGAGGTCAGCAGGCAGGAGGGGCTGGACATTCTGCAGAGACTATGCAGCTTAATCAAGGTAACTTCTGTTTCCTTTACCAGATAAATGAACAGATGTGATGCTAAAGTGTGATTCGTGGACAGTCTTGACATTAGTACTCAGTGCTGATGTTCCTTTGGCGGAACACTCACTGCCCGATTCTCTTAAAAATGTGTTTTTGTCACATTTAAGGAGCATAAAAACACTTTAAAAAATTACCAACAGGTGACTCTTTTGGTATTTTTTGTCCTGTTGATCACAAATCTTACAGAAATTGTTTCTCAAGAATTTATGATCTAATATCTTAACCTCAAAGTCATGCTGTGATGGTAAACTGATAATAAATTAATATTAATTGTGTAAAAATGAAAAATTAAAGGTTAAGTAAAGCATAGTATAAGCGTCAAATTACATTGTTTGCTTCTTAAGACTCCCTTTTAATCAAATAATTAAACTCATTAAAAAAACTCACTATTTAATGGTTTAAATGTGTCATGTACTCTATGCACAGGAGCTAATAGGTCTATTTATGATTAAGAGTGATTATAAGTTAATTACACATTTGTGTATGTGGATGTACATGTGTTTTTAATTAGTTAATAACATATATGAATATTTCTACTGTTTTACTTTGGTTTTCATTTTGATTGCTCAAAAAAACCCATTCCAATAATTTAACTCTATCTCCTCATTTTAAACAATTTACTCCAGTTTCAGTAAACTGGCCTCTTGACAGATTGATATTGTGATTTTACTGTCTAATGGCTCATTTAAATATTTGCATGTAGTTAGGATTGCAAGATTTTATAGTGTAAAATAGTGTTATGTTAACTAGAAAACATTTCAGCTTAAAGACCCATTCTGATCATCTGTTCAAAGTGTTACCAATGGTCTTTTAATTAAATTTTTTACAGTTTAAGCCCAAAATAATAATAAAAAAAAACAATAGTTTTGTAAAACATAGCTTCTCCAGAGCACCAGGAAATTCACCTCTGAGTTGTGGGTGGGGCTGTTGATGGGAAGCAACCCCGCCCCCTCTTCCCCTCCCCCAATACTGAGAGCTTCTCCTGCTAGCTTACAGCTCCTCACAAACCTAAGCTAACATTAGTGGATAGTGGATCTATCCAGCCGTACAGTTTTGATCCAGAAGTGTGTGGTCGGATGAGGAAAACAAAGACGTTCATGGATCTATTTGTCTGTAAGTGGATGCATCAGAATTGAGTGGAGCTTGTAAAAAACTGTATAAAAAATGATGATTTGCTTTGGATTTTGATATTTACATACTACACTAATGCATTTTTGGCATAAAACTGGGGCATTTTGCTCAGCAGCTAAACAAATGCTGATAAAAAACACAAAGTCTTGAGTTACATAAGTTTATTTTCTATTTTAGCTTATTGCTTTTTGGCTCTAAATACTTTATGTTTAAAATGTATTTTAAAGTTTTTATTGAAAATGCATTTTCCCCTTGTATAATGTCTTTTCAGATCAGCTAATCTAATAATTTTAAATTTTTTATGAAGTTTGTATATGTTGATCAGTCCGAAAATATGCATAACTTCTAAAAATGTCCACATAGTTAAACTTGATATTATTCCATTTAAATTGGCAGCTGAACAGCAGAGAGGGTAAAGAGGGGATGGACTACTGCAGCTATGTTTAGTGTAACCCCTGTCACTGATGCCTTTAATAGAAGGATAGATGAGATTTACTCCATAACAACACCGACGAGAGGAAACGAAACCAAAGTCAAAGACGAGGAACACAAAGTCTGTTCTGCACCTCTGAGGAAAAAGGTTAGTTTTATGCTTTATTATATTTCTGTTGAGCTACATTTGAATATATTCGTAACTTTGTGTAGTGTTTTGTCTTGAACGGCTTAAATCAAACTGCTAAAATGTAACAGCAGGCGATTCTATTTCTGGAGCTTCGTAGAATAAAAGAAAGCCAAAACTGTAAAGAGCTGAGCTGACTTATCCCATAAAATCCCACCTGTTATTTTCTGTTAATGTCTCCTCAGATATGGCATCTGCTGGGGGCGTTCTCTCCAAGGAGCAGCTTCTTTGCCCCATCTGTTTGGACGTCTTCCGTCTCCCCGTTTCCACTCCTTGTGGACACAACTTCTGCAGGGACTGCATTCAGAGATACTGGCAGAGCCTCCATCTTACACAGTGTCCTGTGTGCAAGCACAGGTTTTACATGGCGCCTGATCTCAAGGTCAACACCTTCATATCAGAGGTGGCTTCCCACTTTACGGAGAACGAATGTGAAATCGACGTGGTGGACCAGGCGGCAGGAGAGGTTTCTTGCGACGTGTGCATCGGGAAAAGAGTGAAGGCGTTCAGATCCTGTTTGGACTGTTTGGCCTCGTTCTGTGAGACTCACCTGGAGCCCCATCATGTGGTGAGCATGCTCAAGAAGCACAGCCTGATCAGCCCAACGATGCGCATGCAGGAGAGAATTTGCAAGAAGCACGAGAAACTCCTGGATTGGTTTTGCACCACGGACCAGAGCTTTGTGTGCCACGTCTGCACAAAGACAGACCATCGGGGTCATCACATTGTGCGCATAGAGGATGAAAGCAGACACCGCAGAGCTCAAATAGTGAAAATGAATGTCAGAGTCCAAGAGATGATCAGCTGCAGGCGACAAACCGTCTTTGAAATCAATCAAGCCGTCGATCTCAGCAAAAGAAACACGGAGAGCGAAATTGAGGAGAGTTTGCAAATCTTCCAGAAACTGATCCAAATCCTCCTCAAAAGTCAAGCTGAGGTGGTTGAAGCGATGAAAACAAAACACGGGCAAGTTCAAAGCAACGCCGCCGAGACTACAACAGAGCTGGAGAGGGAGGTCGAGAGGTTAAACACCAGGAAAGACGAGCTGGAGCTGCTCTCTCGCACGGAGGACGATCTCCACCTGCTCCAGAAATTCCCAGACTTCTCCACCATCCCGGCGGTCAGGCAGTGGGATGACCTCTGCGTGGAGAGTGCCGAGTACGTGGGCGCAGTGAGGAGGGCGCTCCGGAGGGCCGCATCGGAGCTGGAGGAGGCCGTGAAGGCTGAGGTGAAGAGGCTCTGTGCGGCCGAGTGCGAGCGCGGTCGCAGGTTCGCTGTGGACGTAACTCTGGACTCTGAATCGGCTCATCCTAAACTGGTGATCTCCGAAAACAAAAAAGAGGTCTACCACGGCGACGTGGCGGTGAGGCACCCTGCTGACCCGCAGAGATTCTATCCCTGCGTCAGTGTTTTGGGGAAAGAGGGATTTTCCTCCGGACGGTTTTACTTTGAGGTCCAGGTGAAAGGGAAGACGGAGTGGGACGTTGGAGTTGCCCTGGAATCGGTTCAGAGGAAAGGGGGGAACTGGATGAACCCTGACAGAGGGTACTGGACCCTCGGGATGAGAGAGGAGGGCAAATACTGGGCACTCAGCAGCCCTCCTGTCTGCGTGCCGCTGGTGGACCCACCCCAGAGGGTTGGGGTGTATGTGGACGTGGGGTGGGGACAAGTTTCCTTTTACAACCCAGACTCTCTTACTCACATCTACTCGTTTACAGGATATTCTTTCTCTGGAAGACTTTTACCCCATTTAAACCCCCACAGAAACCACAGCGGGGTCAACTCAGCTCCCCTCATCATTCTGCCAGTAAACATGTGACCTTTTTCTTATTGTTAGCCCTTTATTTCAAACAAAACATATTAAACAATTAGGATAATAAGAAAGGAACATTTTATATAAATTATGAATTAAAATAAATGACCTCAAAATGTTATTTGAAATCAGAAAACAGAATGTTTGTATCATCAGCAAATAATCTAAATTTCATTTCATGTGATGTTTTAACAACATCATTACTGTAAAGATGATATAAAACTGGCCCTAGTACTGAACCTTGAGGGACACCACAAACAACGTCTAGAATTGTTGAGTTATGGTCTCCCATCTTCACAAATTGGCTGACCAAACCTTAAATCAACTTTTATTAGCTGTTGACCTCCATAAACATTACATAACCCTTTTACACCGGGGAAATTTCTGTCGACAGCAAAATAACACACATTCTTTGAACTACACAATTAACGCAATTCCAGTTCTGAAGCTGAGAAAGGGGAATTTCAGCGGGAATAATTCCTGTTTCAACATGTTCAGTGGACGCTTTTTTTAAGTGGAGCCCAAATAGTATCTTTAAAATGTGCGTAGTGATGAAAGAATATGAGTTTTGAACCCATTTCCATAGACGTTTCATTGGAAATAGTCATAAGTATACCAGCTCCACCCCTCTGATTGGGTTTTCACATTTCGGCTGTGGGTGGAGTCAGCCTCCAACTTCCCTGTTTGGTTACCCTTTAAGTAGCTTTTCACCCAATCTAACCTTTCTGTCTATTAAAGACCCACTCCAATCATCTTTTGAGCTATTTTAGTCAATCTTTTAGCCAAAATCTACAAATCTAGTTTCTGCAGAGCAACAGGAAGTTTATTAGGAATCCACCCCCAGAGTTTTGAGTGGGAGCAACCCCGCCCCCATTCCTATCTTCCATCTATTGCTCTTAAGCTAGCTTACAGTTTGGAGCCAGCTCAGACCAGGAAAACAAAAACATATATGGATCTAGTCTTTCTTTTCTGTATTTTTTTTTGTCCTGATTCACATTTTTTGAAGACATACTCAACTTTTGAGCTTAATTTTCTTCAAATATGACCTCCATTGTCAGGAAAATACCACAAAAACGTGTTAAAGACACAGTTTGCATCGGATTTTTAAATTCCTAATCTGCTTTTACTTTGACTAATGAAAACGTCCCTGTTTTTATGTTTGGTGCTTTTTTCCCAAATAAACGTTCCTGAAAGCAATCTTTGCTTCTTTTTGTTGATTTTGATAAAGAAAATGAAAACATCGAAGCTCCTTTAAAACAGAATAAATGTTTCTGTGTGTAGACAGACTGGGAGCCCCAGCGGCGTTCCCTTTCTCCGGTTCTGACCGCGGTGATGTGGACTCTGTTCTCCTGCGGCATCTTCCTGGCGTTCTGCTTCCTCTTCTTCACCGTGCGCTTCCGAAATAACAGGTAGAGTGTGGGGGTGAAATAAAGCAAAGCTCACAAATACGGTTGATATAAACTAAGCTGGCTGTGCTTCACATCATCAGGATAGTGAAGATGTCCAGTCCAAACCTCAACGTGCTGACTCTCTGTGGAAGTGTCCTCGCTTACATCAGCGGGTTCCTGTTTGCTGTGGAAGACCGCTCCCATGGAGGAGCATCTTGGTCTGTGCTGCAAGTAAGGCTGCCTCTGACATGTTACAATGACAGTGAAAGTGCATGTCCTGAAGTGAACTTACCCCGCTCTCTGGTGCAGGCCCGGATTTGGACGCTTTGCCTCGGGAGCACGTTGGTGTTTGGGCCGATTCTGGGGAAGACGTGGAGGTTGTACAGAGTGTTCACGCAAAGAGTTCCAGACAAGAGAGTGGTGAGTCTGCATGTTGCTGCTGCAGTACTACTGTCAGAGGTTGTTCTTCACCTTTTCGTTGATCCCATCAGGGGTCACCACAGATTGATTTGTGCATGCCCCAAAATCCAATGTTAGCCTACTTGCACTCTTGTATTTTATTACATTGTATTATTTTTGCAAGGTACTACTTCTGCATGTCACAAATACCTCAGGATTACCTCAGTCGACTCCCAGCCAGTAGATGGAGCTCACAAAACTAGCTGATCACTGATAGCTTCGCAGAGAAAGTGTGTTCATGTTAGCCTGGGGCTGGCAGCTCAGACTCTTCCTGGAAGGGAAAGTTGAGAAGGGTTCTTACTTTGTGACATCAGCTTGTGAGGACTCGCTCATTTTCATGGCTTGGGAGGGGCTAGTACACAGAGGAATACTCAAAAAAGCATTCTACATGACCAGGGCTGCTCATTCCTGGTCCTCGAGATCGTTCACCTTTGCTGTTTTCCAAATCTCCAAGCCCTTCTAGCTGCTGGTTAGCTCCATCAGAAGTTTCCACATTCTGATTGAATAAACACACCTGGTCTAGGTAACCCTCACGTGACCTCTCTTTGTATCTCAGATCATCCGGGACATTCAGCTGATTGGGATGGTGTTTCTGCTGCTGATGGTGGATGTGATAGTTCTTACCGGCTGGAATTTCACTGATCCTGTGAGGTGTTCCCGGTCAGTGACTGCAGTTACAACGGTGATTTTTTTTTCATTCTTTTCATTGAACTGACTTTTTCGGAGCCAGTTTATTAAATATCCTTGTTTTCTCTGTGCAGGTAATACAGGGAGATGTTTCCTCGTCTTTATCTCAGTTGGACACGTGTTCCTCTGTGTATTCAGAAGTGTGGATCATCATTATTGCTGTGCAGAAGGCAGGTATTCCTGTTAAATCTGTGTCCACATACAGAAGCAAATCCCTGCTTTGACATCTGGGATTTCCACATTAACACACTTGACCTGTTTTAGCATTTTCTAAATTTAAAAAATGTTTTCCCACATACAAAAATGATTAAAATCTGGACTACAGTACCCCCAATTGTGTTTTAAAAAAGTCATTTGTGGCCAAGCTGTTGTTTCACTTCAATAATTATTCAAATTATATCACGAAATATATTCAGATTTAATACTGAAATATGAAAATGATAACAATCAGTGCATTAAATTATCAATTAAAGCTGCAGTTGACCCGTTCTCACTGACTGAGCAGCTGCTACACACTCTTCACTCTCTCCTTTTTAAATGGCAGCTTTTGTATTGGTTTATCTCCATAGCAACCATTTTATTTTTTGATTGCCCGATGAAGACAAACAGGTCTATGACATTTTTAAAAGAATCCGTAAAAGTAAAATTTTGGATTTCCTTGGCAACAGACGTTTTTTGTTAACCACGCCCACATTCTTAATTTGCTGATATGGCATGTCATATTTTTTCGTTCAGCTTGAGCCAACGATTCGTGAATTCAACTTTCGTGATATTCCAGTTGAAAATGTGTGCGCAATAGAGGAATACCACTTTTGCTAGCTCGCCACGCTAACAGCGTTCGATCTCTCCAACTTCTAATTACTACATTTTTGTAGCTTCCCAATGATGCTTAAAGAGTTAGAATATGACATATTAAAATCTTTGACAGGAGTTTAATTTCGTAGGTGGGCCTAAGAGTCTTGACCCAAAATTAATCTTTTTCTGGGTACTAGAAGCGAGTTTCGGGAATGGGGCAACATTTTTGCTCCAGGGTGCAAAGTTCTTCATTTTATTAAAATTTCTGTCATCTTTCTACGGCTTCCTCTTCAGGGTTGTCTCCTTCTTTACGGCACTTATCTGGCTGGACTGACCAGCAACGTCAGCCATCCTCCGGTCAATCAGTCTCCCACCATCATAACAGCCGTCACCCTGGTCACCCTCTCCTCTGCCGTAGCCGTCCCGGTGTCCACCTACCTGCAGGCCTGGCCCAACCTGGTCTACGCCATAATAGCTGGAGCCATTTTCATCAGCACTTTGGCCACAAACTGCATGCTGTTTGTGCCTCAGGTATGAAGCAAACACACTAAACGGCTGCATGATTACCAGTATTCTCCCTAGAGAGGAAAGTTGTTTTTATTGTTCTCAATGGAGAAGGGAGAAACTTCAGGTGGGCGGATATGAGAAACGGTGGTGGGGTTGACAGCTATGATGTTTTCAGTTTGCCCATAAAACCTCAGTGATGCTGCGTCTCTAGTTTTCATGTCTGTCAGTGGAGCGTGATTCACACAAAAGCTTTGGATGAGTCGAAACTCTGTTAGACAGCAGGAAGCTGGTTTATGACTCTGAGAGTCTGGAAGGGAGTTTACGTTACAGCGGAGGAATGCCTCCGCGGAGAAGGGGAAGGAAATATTTCAACTGTGACTCCTGTGCTTAAACATATGCTGAAAACCGGAGATCAAACACTTCTGCTGTCTTTTTGCCGCTGGGCAAGCCGTTTATCTTTTTCAACTGTAACTAGTTGCGTTTTCCTCTGAAATGTGGCTTTTGGATCACACAGCTTACCCAGTGTCGACAGTTTGAGGAGGATCAGAACAACCCGAGTCAGATGGCCAAGTATTTCAGCAGCCCCAGTAAGAGCCAGCCGTCTATGTACAGCCATGATGAGATCTACTACCTGCTGGGAGAGAACGACTCCATGAAGAAACTGCTGAGTGAGGTAATGTACTTTTGGAAAATCCCTCAGACTGTTCGCGGTGTATCCTACCTTTGCCTGACAGATTGGAATCAGCTCCTGCAACCCCGTGACCCCAAAGGTCACGATTTCAAACAGTCATTCAAAAGACACAGAGAATCTCCTTGAAGGAAACCAAAAATATTTTGCTTAACTAAATAGATATTCTTTACCTTGACTGACCAAAGTGAGAATTTTGGTTTGAAATATTTTCAGTTTCAAGTTTCAGTGTACTGGTTTGTGATTGCTGACCTCTAGTGGTGAGAATGAGGAAAGATAAGTTGTGGATATTAAAGCTTTTACAAGGGATGTAAAGTATGGAAGCAAATGCGGCTCATTATTCAAAATAAAAGCTAAAACCAGAAATGCCTTTTCAATTTTAAAATATTGCTGCATCAGTTAACCCCTGGTAATTAACCATTTTAATTTTTGTTTGAAAATCAAATTAAACAAAATCAAATCAAACCAAGTCAAGTTAAAATAAAATGACAACAATCCTCCAAACGGCTTTTCCTTTTTCTTCTTCAACACTGCTTATTCTGTAAATCAATTAAAATGATAAAGGAAAAGACATTTGATATTTCATTTTTCAAAAAGTTCTCATGTAAATTTGAAAATGCAAAAGCCTTTCTGGTATTGACTTTTATTTTGAAATATGAGTCACATTTTCTCCCGTACTAAAGGACAAAAGATGTTGAAAAATCAGTCTAGTACTGAGATTAACAGCAGTATTGGTCAAAAACCACAAATACAAACAAGAATATGTTGATAAGAAGTTATAAATTTGATCAGGATGTAAATAATCCATTTCTGGCTAACTTTGTCAGTTTGTCTTCCTGTTGTATCTCCACCGTCTTTCTCTTTTTATGTACATTTGATACAAACAAAAAGATGTCCAATCACAAGTTTGATTCTACTAAGTCAATTACAATTGGTGAAAGGTGAACCACAGTGAGGTATATGTGCTGAATAATTGAAAATGACATATTCTGTTTAACCACGAAGAACAAAGCAGTATGAAAGACCCAAAATGTCAGGTTTTAATTTTGTTTTTGTTGCTGAAATTAAAAATTACCAGATGAATATGAACCACATGAATAATAAATATCTAGATTGCATCCATTTAGGTAAAATAATTGGATTCCATCGTATCCCTACAAAGTTGGTTGAAATACTTGATTTATAAACCATATATGGAGATGTGTATTGAATAAGGGTGTGTATCTCGATACATGGTCCACGAATCGATACATAAAGGATTCAACTGACTTTTTGTTGATATGATACAGTCCGATTCTTGTGAGAAAAATGCTAAAATCTAGATATTTCATATTCATATGGCATTTATAGCTGTAAATAATAATGTATGGCAACGATCAATTTTCAACATGTATCTATTTTTTACATCTCTAATCAATTCTGCTGTAACTCTCACTGAAAGATCGATTTTTCAATACGTATCTAATATCTTTTACATACCTTGTATTGAATCACGTGAGATGGAAAGATAAACAACCCTTTTTACATTAGAGCTGTGCTGTAGGTTGAAAACCATCGTTGTGTTTTAATTATCGCTCCTCATAGACAATAAACTCATTGACTGTATATAAGAACTGGACTGAGTGACCCCTCCCCCTGGTTTTCCAAACAGGAAGTAGCTGCGAGCTCCAAAAAGCATAATCCCATAAACTTCTATTGAGAAACAACGGTCATTATTCAGTCCTTATAGTTAACCATCCTTGCTTTGCTACCTTTTTGTAACATGTTTCATTTTTTTCACATTGTTTTTCTGTAGTGCAAGTTATTCAAGTTTTAAATTGACCAATCAGGTGCCTTTATGAAATTATGTGGCCTCACGTCGAACATTTGAGATGTTTGACAGATTCTCCCAAGCCTACTTTCAAATGTTGGGGGTGTGGACTTCCAGTAAGCTCATTCCTGATTGGTTGCCATAGAAAAGTTGACTTAGACTGACTTGGACCAATCACTGCTTATTGATGTTGTCTGGCTCCAACATGGCGGCAACCAAAAATTTAAAAAAAGGCGACGTTTTCTATGGGTGACGTCACACTCATTCCAGTTCTATTATACAGTCAATGGTAAAACCAATTTGTCACATTGATAGATTATTTAAAAATGGAAATATTTATTGTTTTCTTGTCTTTTTTTTAGAAAAATGTCGTCATTGAAAGCCTTCAGGAGCAGGTTAACAGCGCCAAAGACAAACTCCTTTGGCTTATGACGGAGAGCCGACCCCCCAGAGAACGGGTCATGGACCGTTCTGACACCAACCTCAACTCGTCCTCCACTCAGACCATGGGGCTCCAGTCTGAGGACCCTTCTTCCTCTTTGTCACAACTTGACATGAAATCCAGACTGTCTTCCTGTCATGTGACCCCCGCTCCTGTTTTACCTGTAAGGGAATTCTACGAGACTTCCTCTGCTCCAAACTCCCTGGTGTCAGTTTCCTCTCCTCTTCCTGAGGATGCTTCCTCCTGTGAGGTTCCGACAGACGTCTCAAAGTCAAACACAAGGCTAAAGGAGTCCACAGTGGGGGATGATCTGACGTCCCTCACATTTCCCGCCAGGACTGCGGAGGAGGCAGTCCACTTTGTCACCTCCCTGCAAACCCAAAGACGTCTGAACCCCCTGCAGGGGGACTCACTCCTCGGCCCCGGTGGGCTAACTTTACAGACAAAACCAGCCGGGTTTGTGAGCAGTGAGCAGCTGAAGGAGATCCTGCAGGAGCTGAGTGTGGACGCGATCATGGAGACCACGCTCCGATCTCCTGGTTTATCACCCAGGACCCCTTCCCTGCTGAAACTCAACACACAGTCCCCCCTGTCCCTGCAGACACCCCAGGCCCCACATCCACCCGTCCTGTTCTGCTACCCCAGCATCTCCCCCAGCATGATGAGAAAGCGTCGGCCGCCTTTTCACTCCAGCAGAAGAGGTTTGGCCCCTCCGTGTCTCTACAAGGGCCCACAAGCCCCCAGCTGCAGAAAGACTAAAGTCCACTATGACCTCCCGTCTCCAGAAGGTCACGCTGTGACTGACGGGGTTTTCCATGATCCGTGCAGCGACCCGGAAGTAGAAAGAGACGAGGAGGATGAGGAGGGGGCGAAATGCAGAAGATGTGTCTTAAAATTTCACTCGTGTCCGGGGCAGAACCTTCCAGCTCCAGCGGACACGGAGGAGACCGCCAACCGCAAGCAGCTCCGCAAAAACATCCGAGACTCCAGCGGATACTGGGACTCCGACTCCAGCAGCTCCACGGATTACTGCTACTATCACCGGCCTTACTGCGACTCCTGCATGCAGAGAGGCTCGCTGCTCTCAGACAGCTCCTCAGACTCCTCTGACAGCGAGTTTGACGACTACATCAGCCTCTGCCCGTCCGCGCGGCCCGTGGTGTTCAAGGAAGACCTCAAACCCACTTTTGTGTGAAAAACTGCACTTTACATTCCATATTTATCCATTAACAGCACTTGAATACAGATTTCTCAAAGATAAATGACAAGAGGGCTGACATGTTTTCTTTTTAAATATGAGAAGAAACAACTTCTTGATTTTAATTTGAAAAACCAACATTTATAAAAAGTTCGGACCATTTTACTGTCATTTTCCAATTTTTACCAACAACTTCTTCTTTAATTTTTAAATAGCAAAACACCTAAAAAATAAGATGTTCATTCTGTTAGTTTTTTCTGTAAATATAGTATTTATTATATTATTTATTTGTTGATGTTTTGGTTATTTTTAATGTTTTCCAACACATTTCATTAAATATGATAAATCATTCATTTCAGAGTTGTTCCTTTTTAAAGAAATAACTTTCTTTCATTCTTACATCTCTTTTTTGTAGCAGAATCTACTTTTATCAAAATCCCGATTCACAAATAACTTATTTAGAAAAAAAATTGAAGGTTTTCTTGAAATTTTAATAATACTCAATAACAGATTTAGATTAATTGATTTATAATTATAATTGAATCCCTATAGGAACTAAAACCGAAAATTAAATCGATCATAAAAAGCCAAAGCAAAGTTTTTGTTCTTAAAATAAGCATGAAAGTGGATAATTTTTATGTAATAAAGCTGCATGTTCTTCAGTTTTAATAATGTAAACAAACTAAATGTGTAAATGTAGGTTTTCAACAGTTATGTAGCATTTTGGTAAATCTCTCAAACACAAAAGATGTGTTTAAAAATTAAAAAAAAAGAAGGAACATATCAAAGATTTTTAAATCTCTGGACAAAACATGGCCATTACTTCAATTTATTAGGAAATGTATAATTTTTCTGCAAAAAAGCCCCACTGTTATTTAGATTTTAATTGAATTTAATTTAATTTAGATCAGTTCAGTTTGTTCTTTTCTTGATTTGATGATCAAATTAAAATAAAAATACTTAAATACCAAGATAAACATGATAAACAGAAATTAAAGTGTTCAAAAAATAAATGGTAGAACAACATTCTGATTTATATGTATATCCTTATGTATATCCTTACATTTATACATTAGGCTTCTCGTTTCAAATTTATGTTTCCAAAATTTTCTGTTTTTTAATTGTGCAACATTTTTCCACCATATTTCCTCCATATAATTCTAAAACCTCACCCCACATTATACATTATTTCAATTTAAAGAGTCTGAGACGGATTTTTTGAGTAGAAGATTTGAGTTTAGACATTAAAAGTTGTTCTTTTCTATCAGATTGAAAGCTTGTTGCATCAACACATCATGAGCTGTGAATCCCTCCTGTATCTTTCTTTTTTTAAATTTCCTATCAGGGGTTTCCACAGCGAATTAGCTTTCACTGATTCACACATTTGGTTTTTGCTGAGTTTCTATGCTGGATTCCTGACACCCCCTGTGTTCTAGCTGGGCTGGGGACTGGCACAAGGAGACCCAGACTTGGACCTCCTTATAGTTAGGCAGGAGTATAAAAGGTCTTGCCAAAGGACCCATAGTGGCACATTCAGCCCTTTGGAATTTATGGCTAAAAAAAGCTGCATTATCATTAATAAAATTCTATTCCCTCTTCTTTTTTTTATAACTGTCTTTTCTTTTTTCATTACCCTTCCGGTGTATTTTTTACTTGTGCTGATGGGAGACGTTTGATTGCCAGAAGCATATGTTGCTATGAAGGAGTGTCTTGCATTACTTCTGCTTAGCTGCCTGTTTTGGAAATATTGCTATAGTCTGAACGTGCATTACTGAAGGACAGCCTCAGAGAAATTCCCTTTGACATGCAATAGCAAAATATAAATAGACTGGACGTCCAGCGATCACAAAGGGGGGAAAAAAGCCTTTTTTCTTGAGCACATAATGAAATTTTGCCTATTATTTAAGCGGTTTTAGCTGCATTTTAGAACAAAAAACTAAATAAATGTTGCAATTGCAAATAAATAAATAAAATGACGATTGATTTTGAGTGATTAAAATAAAAAATATGAATAATAAATGTTGCAACTTTATTTATGGCACTTAAAATTTATAGTCAAACATAAAAGGTAAATAAATTTAGAAAGTATGTCTGGAGAGAACAGCACTGATATAGTGCACACCCCCACATTAATCACAATTTCTTTGCAATTTGACGCTAATTAACGGGATGAGCTCGAGGGCTGAGTAGGAGAAGCAGGAGGAAGGGCTTTTATGACTAACATAGCAACAGTGCTGCATGACCAGCGGTGCTCGGTGACAGCTGGACCATTTTGAACTCACAGTCGGGTTTCGGGCGTTCATTGGTCACAGAACCCATCAATCTCAATCTCAGCTCCGCCCACTGTCCCCCTCGCGTCACAGGAAAAAGCCTTTGAAGTCGCGAGGGCGGCGCAAAGCAAATTATGCCATGTGGTGTTCAAGGGTCACGTTCGGATTGGACAATAGGAGGACGGTCAACGCCCATTTTTGAAGGATATCCTCTGTGATTGGCTGGATTTGCCACCCCAGATTCAGAGCTCGCACGTTCGCTGTTTTGCTATTCTCGATGGGGGATTGCGTAACCTGCGTGAACTTCTTTTCGTGGTCGCGTGGCGTTTGGTGTAGCTAGTTACGCCGATGGCGTACGTAAAATGCGTAGCGACAAAGACTGAGAGCCTGAAACCTATGGGGAAGAAATAAAAAAAGACCTCCGATATCGTCGCACTCTGTACCTTAAAGACCAAGATTTTCCAAGAAGCTAACCTTTCCCAGAGATTTGGAAAAAGATTCAAGATCGAGATTGGCGCTAGTTTACAGGCTATAAAGACTTGGGCTGCTGGCAGATTTTCCGTTGGACGGGCTGTAGGCTGGTGTATAGCGAGGGAACCGCCATGGCAGTCGGATCATTGAGCCCTCACATCGGGATATGAAGAGGAGCTGCGTTCACCCGGACTCGACACAGGAAGACCCGCGAAGCCGCAATCCGCGCCGGATCGACAACGGAACGGACTCGGGTTTATGGAACTCATCCCGGAAAAAAATCTTGCAGTAGCTTTTTAGACGGTGGGGGCCAAAGGGAGAGGTCCAGATTCATGACTATTTTAGTCGTCTTCTGAGAACTGTTGAAGGAAAAATCAGGAATACGACGAGGAAATGCTCGCGTGAGGAGGAAACGAAGCGTAGTCGATCAGGTTATATAAAGTAGTGAGAAGAATCGTGGGATTAAAAGGGTCTCCTGCTTGTCCTGTGAATCACTGACTGATACGAATTTACTATCATCCCTTTTTGGATGAGAAGCCTCGGAGAACGGACCAGCCCTGTTGTCTAGCAGTTTCCCAGTCGAGAGAATCAAAAAGGGATTGGATCATGTCGGGTCGGCCCAGGACCACATCCTTCGCGGAGAGCTGCAAACCAGTGCCGCAGCCCTCAGCTTTCGGCAGCATGAAAGTCAGCAGTAAGTATGCAGCCTTGCCTGCGCGTGCCAGGCCCCCGCGTGGGTTCTTTTTTCTTCTTTTTTTTTTTTTGCCCCGTAAAATAACCGAAGCAGGGGAGTTAGCATACCGCTAGCCATGCTAGCCCTGTCACGTATCTGTGACACACTGATATTGACTGAGTCGCGCGCGCGCCGCTCTCTCTGCTGCTGGAGCGCACGCGGCTGCCGGTCAGCCGAGCAGGCCGCGCCGGGGCAGGGCAGGGCCAGGCGACGGGGTGGTCGCGTTGGCACCGACCCAGGTCAGAAACCACGTCCCGTTTCGATCACCGTGACACCTAAATGCAGATTAGTTCACACAGCCGCATTACTATACAGCACCAATCATAGGCGTAGTGGGTTTAAAGCGATAGCTATTACGCAAGTGTCAGAGCGGAAGGTGCGCCCCGCAGTTGTTTCGGGTGAAACTGACGCGGTCCTGGAGGGGGGCTGGCTCCGTGGAGCCACCAGGTCTTGGGGATGTGTCGAAAGGGGCGCATCAGTCCAGGGTGTCTGCTCAGAGAACCACGAGACTGCCTCTGTCGATCAGCTGAGCAGAAAAGTCTGCTTGATTTTATGTAGTTTTTTCTCACAATTAAAAAAACCGTATTGATTGATATGTTAGCTGAAGGCCACATATCCTAGATTAGGTGGTCAATAATCAATTTAGCTTCAGATCAGTCTGCTTCACAGTTACATGACCCATATTTTAGTTTATTACACAGATTTCACCTTCTTAGTTGGTTTTATGATCCAATCATGTGGAAATAAATAAATACATTCCAGGTCAGTAGTAGCCACACCTGCAGAAGCAGCATCCCTGTTTTACCTTTACTCACTTGGGTGTGTCTGAGGGGGAATACATTAGTCTTAAAGGAATGCAGTGGGGCCTCAAGGCACTGATGTGATCAGGATGTGTGGTTGTAGGCCTGACACTGAGGCTCTCCTCTGGGCTTTGGCACTAGTGGACTGTGACACATTGCAAACCAGGAGAAAGTCTAGTTCCACACCTAGTATCATACTTACTTCTGGACTGTAAAACTGGTCCACAGGCATTCATATTTAGGTATAATAGTACAATTATCTAAGATTATTTAAGCAGTTTCATCACTCACCTTCTGAATACACAGGAAATTAACTTCCCACACCAATTGATCTTCTTCAAAAGTGGTCACTGTGGTCTTTTTAATATGATTTTTTATTATCGTTTTAATTAAAAAAAAAAAAAAAAAGTAGGGCTGGGTATCAAAAATAATTTCCAGAAACGATTCAGTTCACAAGAACCTGGATCAGTTTGATTGATTTTTATTGATTCTTTCGATCCTCTAAATTTAATAAGATTAATTTCCATTTTGAGTTTACACATTTAGACCCATTTATTTAGAAATACATTTATCTACTATATGTTTTGAATATATTTATATTAATCTGACACAGTTCACAGCATACGTTCAGATCATTAACATTATAAACATTGTTCTGCTTCTCCTGGAGGGTGTTTCAGTTTGACCACTAGGTGGCGATCACACTATAGCATTACACCTTATTCCAGAAGAAGAAGACAGTATAGGTAAAAACTGTGCTATAGATCACAAATGGTTACTTTAAACAATGTTTCATGCCTGCGAGTGTATAAAGCTGCTCATTTAGTCAGGAATGTATGTTTACGTCGACCAAGCGTTAGCATTAGCCGCCATATGGGAAATTCCATTAAACGTTAGCATCAAGCTAGCGGACTTTAGCTTTAAGTGCCAGATCTAGCTATGTTTTTAGGTAATTATATTGATATATTCAAATCAATTAATCAATTTTATCAACCCAGTCCTGAAATGACATTGTTTTCCTGGACATAGTTTCTGCAGACTAGCAGGAGTTCGACATTTATCTCCAAGTTGTGGGTGGATCACTGGTGCAAGTGCAAATCTTGTGGCACCCCCCAATTTGATTATGATTTATTGGGCAACCATTAGATTATGAAATAATAGTCAATGCCTCCCAGATCTGCATTTTTTTAAATAAATTTTCTCTTTACTGCAAGACACTAGAATAATATGACTTACTTTTCTCCAACAAAGTACTTTTTTAAGCAAAGATGAGATCAGTTTACCTGCTTAACTTTATTGAGAACATTAGAATTCTGACATGAAAAATGTTTTGATTGATAATCAAAAGTCTTTCACTGTATCAAAGGGGAAAAATGTCCCTAAACTCAACAACCTTAAATAAAATGATGTTATTATTACACCAGCTTTAATGAAATGCTCTTTAACTCACGTTAAATTAAATAATTATTGTCTAGCTAGCCGCACGTTGGGATTTAACAAATTTGTTGTGTCCCCTACATAATTCGTTTTGGTGTAACATAACTTTTAGCCAATAGACCCTCGACACTATGAAAGCCAAAATGCTTCCCAACCGTCGCTTTAAGCGAAGTTTAGGCCGGTCGGGTGACGACATCTGGAAGGTCAGCCATGTTTGTTTGCTCTTCAAAAATGTGAAAACCGCTTCACGTTTTGTTCCGCTTTTACTTTAAATCACATACATTTTTCGATTTTCAATTATTTAAAATTCATAAAATGATTCAGTCAATCAAAGAACACCAAGAACTTCATTGGAGTGAGTCTTTAAATGGATTAATTACAAACATTTTTGCTTTAGATGTTCACTCTCTAAGTGTTCTTCTAGATGGATCAAACATCCTTATTGAAAGAAAAACTCAATGTGACCCAATTAATTAGCTGTTCTTTTTTTGGTGAAATGTAATGGATGTTAGTATTTAGAGTGCATGTGTGAAATGCTGCTTCAGAAATAAGCATGACATTAAAAGTAAACTTTTAAGATGTCGCATAGATGTTAGAGACCCAGTTCCAGACTGCATAAACTCGTCGGCTTATTGTTCTGAGCAGAAGTGGTTGTATAATAGCATGTGTTGTTACAAGAAACAAAGCCATATGGACAAAGGTTCAAAGGAATTTATATTGATGTTTTCACACATGCGCCGCAGTCCTCAAATTTCTTACACATGTTCCTGAGGAGCCGTGTGTGAGAGCGTGCGTGTCCACAGCATTTGTTCTATGCTGCTTTTGGAGAGGACCCGCTACCCAACCATCGCTCTTGGCAATGGCACCGTGTGTGAACAGAGCAGGTAATCCTCGGGAGGATTTATGGTCGCCGGGCGTGCACGTATGTCGGAATGAGATGCTGCTTTCGTAGGACTTTTTTGTTGACATGTTTGTTGCTTTCCACTCCTAAAAACAAATCAAAGCGCACGCAGTATCGGTTTCTACATGATAACAGCATTAGTCGGAGACCTTAGCTGAATTTACATTGTTATAAATAATTATTTCGAAATGGGCAGTTCCTGTTTCTGGGAAGGAGTCTCCAAATTTCATCAATTAATTTTTTTAAGTTGACTAATTTGCATTGTTTTAAATAGTAGTTAAAAGTAATTTTTGATGACAAAGTAAGGTTGAGTTTAGTTTGCTCTCTTGTTGAGTTAGTCATTTTTAAATCTACTTTTTTCTCATGGAGATTAGTATTTTTTTAAAAGTTGAAATCAGACTTTTTGATGCTCATGCTGTGTCAGGATCGCTCTTTGGACTGTCTTTAGTGAGTCAGCGTGTTAGAATCCAGCTGGAGATGCTTCCTCGTTTTCTGGTATGTGGGTTTATGGTCCAATCACAAAAATAGATTATAAATATGATCTCCACTTTGACCCACATTGTAGCTTGATGTGTTGCTGCATTGTTTGGCTTTGTATTTCCAGCCTTAGTCAGAGCAGTCACCTCATTAAAGGATTGAAGTAACAGATAAACCTCGCACACAATTATCTGGCTTTTTTAGTCACTATTGGGTGTCGAACTGAATCACACAAGGGTCCAAAATCCAAAACACACCTTAGGTCGTGGGCCGAACAGGGTAAACAATTATTGAACCCTCTAAAACTACATTTTTAAAACTTTTAAACCATAACTTTTTAACATGACGATGAACTAGACATATAACATTACCTGTGATAATACTAGTGTGCTACGGAAGATGCTAGTGCTGATAGCTGAAAATGCTGAAGCTGAAAGCCAGCTAAATGCCAAATTCGCCTAAAAAAACAACAACTCAGGTTAGTCAAAACGGCTAGGATGCTGCAGAAAAAATAGTTAAACTTCAAAATATCCTAAAAAAACAGAAAAAAGCCTAAATTGGCCAAAATGACTAGCATGTAATTATTGGCCTAACTATAAAACTTGAAAGGAAAAACCTAAATTAGCCAAAACAGCTAGCATGTAGCTGAAATATTAGCTAAACCCCAAAATAGGCAAAAAACTATTGGTAAATGCCAAAATAATTTGGCATTTAACTAATATTTTAGCTGCTTATTGGCTTTAGCATTTTCACCAGTGATATAAACTATCAACTTCAGTGTTTTTTGCTATCAATTTTAGCATCTTCAGCTATTAGCACTAGCATCTTCAGCGGTCAAATTTAGCTTATAGCATTCACTCTAGCATTATTGCATATATCTAATTTTTAGTTAGTTTAAAGCTAATGATGGTTAAGATTTGTGCTTCGCATCCAGTTTGCATATGACCCGATTAGTCGACTAATCGGGAAAAAATAACCACTGATTAGTCGACTATTAAAATAATCGTTTTACTGCTGGTACATTCCTAACCAAGATTTTCTAGAATCCGAATAAATGGAGGAACGGTGTACTACAACAGCACCTGCAAAGCTACTTTTACTTTACTGTATTAAATGTTTTTCAAAATCGATGCAAACAATGGCAAACGCTCATGTATAAATGTTGAGCCGGACTTCCTACCCGCCGCAGGGGCTTTACATAGACTTGACCCAGAACCATAACCAAGCTTTACCCCGGCCTCCACCTCCTTTAATTCCTAAATGCACACCCACAGACCTACTTACAGGATGCTTCCTTTATACTTGTCTGTGTGAGAATAATGTGGTTGATGAGTCTGTAACATGTGAGAGAATGCTTTTGACCACCTCCTGCATGCGCAACAGAAACCAATCAAAGAACTAATTCAACAAGGCTGTACTGTGTACGGGCAGGACGGTGTGAATCACTCAGTCGGTTTCTACTCGTGGTTTTGTCTGTCGTCAGTCGGGTGGCAGGTCTGTGCAGCAACAGCAGCTCTGCAGGCTGTATATCCTCCATATCTGAAATCTATGCAGTCCTGTCAGCTTTTCTCAGAAACTCTGTCTCGGTGGCGCGTGTCCAAGTTTGCGTAGTGTCATTTCTGACATTCCTGTAACTGGGTGTTCCAACAATACAGCATCAATTGTACTAGAGGTGGGTTGGTCTAAAGTGATACCACGATACTTGAGAACATCTGTGTGCTCACACCTTTCTGCTTACTCAGCAGTCGTTTACAGCTGACTACAAACTTGTATAATCACACAGATTAAAAACAAGCTTCAACTTTGCTCTGAGATACCATTTTTTTTAGCTTAAAAGTAATTTTGTTTAGTTTTAATTTGTAAAAGGTCAACATTTTATTGATTCTTAATAAATACAACACCTTGACCTTAGCTCATTGACCTTGTGCTCATTGTTAGTTCTGGTCATTAACTGTATATTTGACAGAAATCTACTCACGTATTTGCTTTAAAATAATTTATTTCGAATAACTTCATGTTCAACTGAGTGTGACATCATCCAAAGAAAATTGTTTTACTTTTGGCTCCAAAAGTCAAATCTTCTCAGTTGAGGCCGCCATATTGGAGCCGGATGTTGTCAGTGCAGTAAGCAGTGATTGGTCCGCGTTGGTCTGAGTCAACATTTTCAAGAACAACCCCTCTCGCCAATCAGGAGTGGGTTTTCTGGAAGTCTCTACCTCTTGAAAGCAGGATCGTCATTGGCTATTCAAAATTTCTCAAAACTTTTGAATGTTAGGACCAGTAAGCACCACTTTTCTTGAGGCATCTGATCGGCTAGTTTATAACTTGAATAACTTGCGATTAAAAAAAAAAAATCATGAAAAAAAAAATTATAAGAACGTGTTAAAAATGTATTAGAGCAAGACTGGTTATTCCAACAAATGCAATAACTGAGTAGCTGTTTATTTTTCTATAGAAGTCGATGAGATTTTGGCTTTTTGAAGTCAGTGGGTTCTTCCTGTTTTGAGCACGAGGGTCCAGTTCTCAAAAACAGTCAATGATACATACTGTACTCAAAACTTTCAGTTGCTAGTTCAAGACCAGGCTCAGTCACTGTATAGTTGAAGTAGGAAGGAAATCCAGCGTAAAACTTCAGATTTTAAAAAGTTACTTTGCTGTAATGGGAGGCATCATAAAAACATTGACCACTTTGGGGTTTTCGTTAATTTTGAAAACACCTTTACATACCAGCTCTAAATTTTTCCACATGGAAGCAATATCCTTCCTGTTACCTGTGAGAATCCTCACTGCTTTAATATTTTATATTTTAATGTGATGTTTTACGATACCAACTCTGGTGTTTGAATTTGTTGAGAAATATCCTTTCAAATAAAAAAAAAGGCTTAGACACATACATAATTTATTTATTTTTACATATTGGTTGAACAGAAACATTGTTTTATATTTTTGTTCAGCATAACATCCTTTACAAATACCCTTAGTAATCAAAGTTAAAGAATGTCTGCCAGTATATAAGTGGCTTGTTTTTTCCTCTTTAAAACTAGACACAAAAAAATCACAATTGTACTTTTTATTGATGAAAACCACATTTCCTTGCTGCAAACATTTGTTAAAGCCTGTAGTTGGCTGTTCTTGGTGTAATGCTCACCTATTTTAGGCTTAAAGTCTTACCACCTTGTACAAAAAAGCTGAAAAAACTTGTACTTTTGATTGATTTGTTTTTCTTTACTTGTTATTAATAAGTGATTCTATACAGTTCTGCTGGAAAAAATGTAGAATTTGTTTTTTTCTTTTCTGTCAGAGCAGTTTTAGGTTTGAATCCCAGCCGCTGCCAAACTTTAAATCAGTTTTTTTTTTTTTTTTTTTGTCGAGACTGCAAAGTCATTGGCTCTGAGCCAGGAAAAGAGCTGCTACAGTTGTGCAGATTTTTTTAAATTTTTTTTGGCTAAGAACTTTAACCTGCTATGTCATGTTAACTTGACCAGCTGCAGTTTTGGCACTTTAACTTTTACGACACAAAAAGAGAAAAGGGTAAACACGTTGTAAGCCAAATACAACTAAACATACAAGATATAACTAAAGATTTTTTCTCCTTGTGGTCGTTCGTGGTGACGGATGAACTTCTACTCCTTTTGTCATAGTTGTGTTTGCTGTTTTCATGGGCTGAATATTTAGGCACAGCCAAATAACTGAAGGGTTTTGATGTAGAGTGAAACTGAGCGATGAATCGGCGCTGCGTCTGCAGCAATGCAGACCTTTTACTGGTCTGCTGTAGTGCAGAGGGAGCTGAGTCAGAAGACAAAGCTCTCGAATTATCGGTCAGTCGTTACCTTCACCTATGACCATGAGCTGTGGGTTGAGAACAGATTAAGATGAAAGCAGTGATAACGAGCTCCCTTCACTGGGTGGTTTGGGGTCTTCCTTAGAGATGAGGTGTGAAGCTCAGACATCTGGGAGGAACTACAGAGAGACGTTACACCTCCTCCCAGACGAGGAGCCAGTTGAGGTGGTCCGTACATCTGGCAAGAACGTGCGTTACAAGCCTTCGCAATCAGGATGAAGTCCCACTGCAGAGCTCAGACTCCCTAACCGAGGAACGCCTTTTTATCGTCCTGGAGGAGTTAGAAAAGGTGTTTGGAGAGGAGGAAGTCTGGATATCTTTATTGAGACAACCAACCCCGAGATCCAGACTTAAGGAGAAGAAAATGGAGATGGACTTTTCATGCATAATTTATCCAGGAAGCTCACTCGAAGATGCTTCCGGTGCTTGTTTTTTGCTAAATATCTGTAAAAATACTCTATTTTGATTGGCTGCTGGGTGTGGATTAAAAGTAATATTGACACCTACAAAAAGAAGTTCTGGTCACTCTTTAAAATAAACTTTTCCTTCATCTTCTTGACATTTACAAGCGATAAGAGGCTAACTTTCCTTGTGCATTGTCAGAAATGAACGCACTTTGGAGGACGGTTCAGGTTTCCACAGCATGCGTTAATTTCTGATAATGCATATTTTGTTGTGCGTTGTCCCTTACATGTTTTGTAAGTCATATTGCAATATCGATCACTAATATTGACCATTGCAAGTTTTCCTCATAACGTACTGCCCTACTTCAGATATTCATCATCTTTTGTGTTGAAATACATTTTTGGATTATTATAACACCGTTTTGAAATACCTTCGCTCAGATTGACCATCACTTTACTCTGGGTTGCATGAATCCTGATTATCTACGATTGATACCCGGGGCTGCCTACATCTCCTGACAGTTGCCTGTCCTCCCTTCACGCGTGTCAACTAACTGCAGTTATGACCCGAATTAATCTGGCGACCCAAATTCCCCATTGACGCTTCTGTCCTAAAGTTGCCTCGTCATACTGTTCTCACTCTTCTTTGAAGCTTCATTTCTAAGCTTTTTACTGTGTGGTTCAGCTCTCAGTTAATGCTATGTATTTCCAATAATTAAGATAAAACTTCAAAGGAACATTTCAGAAGTTGATTGTAGAAAAAATACATTTTGCTCCTGTTTGACTTTTATTTTTAAGGTTTTTCAGATTTAACCTCTTTTTGTAGTTTCCTGTTATAAATGTATAATCTTATTGCTTAAAACATGGGAACATTTTAAGAACAAAAGGAATCTTTGGTGCCTTAATGAGCAAATAAATGTAAAAAGGCAAAAACTTTGTGCTGTAGAAGTGCTGTCTCATGGCTTGGTCATCCTTTCTTTGCTTTGGTGTTGTCTTTTCCAGCGGACTGTGTGTTTTGTCTGTTTGAGAATGAACAGACTTTTCTCACAGTTTGAGGAAGTGCAGAGGCGTTATTGAAAAGGCCCTGCTGGAATATGTAGGCAGATATCCG
>NC_050532.1:22108614-22114658 GCF_002922805.2 Oryzias melastigma
TTGCTTTTTTTTTGCATTGCTAATTTTGTTATTTGTTTGGATGGGGAGTCCCAAAAGGAATCTACAAATGCCATGATGAATTTTTAGAAGTTTTTTTTAAACTAAAAAAAAAACCAAAATCTAAGTAATCTTAGTGACTAAATAACATTTCCAAGAAAATGGAAAAAAAATCAAATGATTCTGTTTGAATATCCACAGCATTTTTAAATGGGGGATTTTTTTTAAATATTTGTAAAACCTCAAATACTATCACAGTGGGGGTGTAACGATTAATCAATAAATCAATTTCTATTCCAACCAGATCGATCTGTCTGAGGCAGAATTAAACTGAACTATATAAATAAAAAATAATTTCAAAATGAGATAAATCAATTACCAATAGTGGAGAGTACCATTTGGACTAAGGTTTGGTAGGTTTATTTTACCATAAAAGTGACCAAATGCTATAACAGCGGTAACGATTAATCGATGAATGGATTTCTACTCCTGCGATTCAACCAGATTCAACTGTCTGAGGCAAGTTGTTAATTTTCTTAAAGGAAATAAATAGATAATCGATCTTGGAAAATATAATTTGAATTGAGACAGGGTAGGTTTATTTAACTATAATGTAAAAATGACACACATTATAACAGCAAAAGGATCAAACATCATAAAGTTCAATGTGTGGAAATATTTAAAATTTTATGAAGACGTGACCGTACAGTGTGGGAGTATGATCTAATAATGTTGTATTGTTTTGATGTGGGAAAACAACAGTGGGGTGAACTTTATAAAACTAAAAAGTAAATTGATGCTATTAATTCTTGTTTACTTGTTTGGACACATATTTAATTTACACTTTATTATCTTGTCAGAAAATCAAGATGATCTGAAGAAAACTGTTCAGTACCTGGTATTTATCTTTGAGATACACTGGGTACATTTTTGGCTAAAGATGTTAACACAAATATTGAATCGAATTGTTGCTAAAATGAGTTATTACACTCCTATATCACAATCATTACACCTGAACGCCACAAAACTTTTAACAGAAACAAAAAAAAAAAAAAAATGACCGTACTTTTGATGTTCACAGAGCTAAATCAACAGGTTAGCTACAGTAGGTGCTAGCCTGTCTTTTTTTTGGGGGGGGGGGGACTGTTAACGCCAACCTAATCACACAACCGCAGTTTCCATGTATTTAGTTATTTTCCAAAAACAAGTTATACTTCTACAGTGTTTAGCTGTCCAACAAAAAAGCATTTTTAGCTACTTTAAAATCTTGTTTCCTTTGTGAATAGATTTTATGTATTTGAGAATTGTAATTTTTTTGGTGTACAATTTTCCATTGTTTATCATGGAGGCTGCATTCTAAATATAACCCACAATAGATAAAATCTGAAGTATAATAGATGTTTTAAGGCTGTAAAATCGCTTTATGCACTTTTCACAGACAAACATGAACATTTTCACACTTCTCGCTCTTGATTAAATTCTCAAAGTTAAAACTTTTCATAAAAAAAGACCACTATTATAGAATGAAAACTGATCTGATACCAATCAACAGTTTATATAATGTGGCAAATGTACAGGAGCCGCAGCATTGAGGAGATTGATTGACAAGTTCAACAGCCAATCAAAAAATGCACCATTAAAAAAAAAAAACAGCAAAATTGTGCTAAATTTGTGAAACGGCATCGTCATGTTGTTGTTGCCTTGTTGGGAAAAAACAGGATTTGTCAATATTTTAATCCATGACCGCCCAATAAACCCCTAAAATCCACTTCCAAATCATCTCCATAGAAACTTCTGAGCCCTGTGTAACCACAGTGTCTTTGGTCTTTATTTGAGGGCGTAAGTTTACACCTTGTATCAACAGTACCACAGTGTTTTTGTTAGGGTTTACACAAAGATTATCTTTGACATTTCATTTTTGAAAGGCTCGTGCTTCATCTCAACATCAAACGAGTTTGAAAGCAACTGCTGCCTGTTTGTTGACCTGATGCAGAACTGTAGACTTGAAGAAGGAAACAAACCAGATCTTCCTGGAATGATCTCTCTGAATTGTCATACGACATCAAGAAGACACACTGGTCTGATTATATGTCCACATGTTCACCATGAATTGCATAATGAGTGGCCACGGTGGGTGGTAAGGAATGAAAAATAAATACAACCTGTAAACTGTTTTTGTCTCAACTTTATTCAAAGTTGACTCAAAATGTAGTAAATTTTCAGTTAATTAGTCTAAGCACTGTACTGCTATATTTGTTGGTATTGATCATTCACACTAATTGGAGCATCTCTAATCTTTTAATTAGAGTTTTGCACTCTATGAACTATTGACAGCTATGTTTTACTATGTCAGGAAATACAAGTAAACAAATGATGTCTTTGAGTTTGTGTGTGGTCGTCAAAGATTCAGGGATGCTTCTGATGCACTCTTGTGATTGGCTAGTTTTGGGGCAAAATTTTTCAGCACCTGGTTTCAGCACATGTAACACCTGTTGTATATTATCCTTTTAAATTAGTGAAATGTGTTTCTTAGCTCCACATCAGCCTGATCTTCTCTGCATTCTGGCAGGGTTGTGACGTTCGGTCGGACCGTTATGACGTTTGTCTTCTCACATCCAGCGCCCCCAGATGCTATCTCAAACATGTCAGGGCAGCAGGGATGTGATATCGTTTCAAAACATTTTGAGTTGTTATTTCAGTCCACACTTTAGTGCGGATGCAAACACTTATGTATCTGTGTGTTTCTCTCCAGGAGATAAAGATGGAAGCAAGGTAACAACAGTTGTGGCCACCCCAGGCCAAGGCCCTGACCGGCCACAGGAGGTCAGCTACACGGACACTAAGGTCATCGGCAACGGCTCCTTTGGCGTCGTCTACCAAGCCAAACTCTGCGACTCTGGAGAGCTAGTGGCCATTAAGAAGGTTCTCCAAGACAAGAGATTTAAGGTGAGATATGCACATTCTTTACACGGGTTATCACTCTCAGCTGAAAGCACAACCGTTGTGACAGAAATGAAGAGGACTGGGGTGTGATATCCACAAACAAAAAAGATCTAAGATAAAATGTTACACATCTTATAAATGAGAATAAACTAGTGCTGTGAACATTAACACATTAATGCACACAGTTAATCCAAAACAATTAATATGTATTAACACAAATGTATCTAAGAAACAGTCCTTCGCTTAACTCTGCGGTTCAGGCTTCCATAAAACATTTCGTCTGATATTATCCCACTTATACCATGGTCAATAAATATTCAATCAGTTTTTAGTATTTTATTCTTGCTATTTTTGTGGTTTAGATAACTTTTTCACAAAAAGTGGTCTGGGGCCATATTGTACAAATACATTTTACCCGGTAAAACATTGTGATTAATTGTGATTAATCTAGACAAAAAAAGTGCGATTAATCACATTTTTTTTGTAATCGATTGACAATTAAAAATAAATGTAGAGTTTCATGCGTGATTTCATTTTGTGATTATTTCTAGATAATAAGTGGCAAATACTGAGACTAAAAAAAATTATTTTACTCACAATTAATTCATTTTAATTAATTTGTTTACTCGCGATTAATTTTTTCCAGGTTTGCAATTAATTATTGAATTTCTTTAATTGATTCTTGGTCGTAGAATAAACTTTTTAGCACAGGGGTGTCCTAACATTCTTGCAAAGAGCGCCAGATTTGGTTAAGTAAAAATGTCTGAGGGCGAACTGTTCGGCCTGTCTTCTTTTAACCCTTTTAATAACATTTAATGCAAACGAACAATTTAAAGAAAATTGTATTATGATTGGATACTTTTTATACATTCAAGTAGAACAGAAATATATCTAAATGCATTTTTACTGAAATTACTGTGAATTTCGTATTTAAAGATCAGAAATAAAATGAACTTAAAGTCCCTTTCCATCTATATTTTAATTTATTGTAAAATCGTTTCTAGAGGTCTTTTATTATTATAGTTTTTAGCCAAAATCGATGTTTTAAGACATTTTCGGCAACGCGGCACACGTTCATCAGAAATTTGCATCTTGGTTGTGGGCAGGATCATTGGCACTGAAGTTAGCCTTAGTTGATATCCCAGCATTCCTTTGCTTACACTCTCTCCTGCTTGCTTAGAGCTCCACACAGCCCCAAGCTAATATTGGCATAGCAAAAAAAAAAAAAAAAAAAAAAAAACATAGCGCAATATCAGAGCTATCCAGTCATACAGTTTTTTTTCGACTGCTTCTAATACTCGGGCTGGTAGATATTTGAATGGGGGCCACATTTGGCCCGTGGGCCAGACGTGGGCCAGACTTTGGACACTCCCGCTTTAGTTTGAGAAGAGATCACAATATTTGCACCATCAGAACAATTAAAGAGGCTTTCAACATATTTTAAGTTTTTATTAATCATACAGAAAGTAAAATTTGAGTTTTCTTCCTATGAACAGACATTAACCTGTTACTGTTATTTTTTAATTTTCTGTTTAGTAAAAACTGTATTTTTGTCCATTTCCTAGCTTTTTTGGATTCACCTCTTTGAAGTGGAATTGGACTAAATGTATATTGTCGACCAAAACACTTGTTTGATTGAGGTTTGTGTGAGTCAATGTGGTTCCACACGGAGTGAAGGCTTTCTGGTTTTCAGTGTAGTGAGCTTTCTTTCAAGAGATCTAAAGCCATTCAGAACTCCAGCTGATAGAGAAGCCGACCATCAGTTTATTTTAAAGAGTGTAAAATTTAGACAGAGTGGCAGAGTGAAAAAAACAGCGAAAATCTGAACTTTTATAAGGTTAAGCTAAAGGTGTGTGTCTTACAAAACATTTTAATCGTATTTCATGCTAGTCAAAATGTACTGAAAAGCAGTTTCCACGTGTATTTGAGCGCTCGATACAACCTGACCTCCGTTTTAAGCCTGACTGCCAGCTTTCTTTATGAATTCTGGCGCTTGGTTCTATTTGCACAAGCACAAAAATAGCAGGTTATTAAAAGTTTTAAATGTTTGTGTAAAAGTCTGCTGGCCCATGCGCTTTAATATTTTATTCTGTTAAAAAAAGGTTTTAAATGTTAGAGTCTGAGATGTAGGAGGAATAAACAGAAATATTCCAATTTAGTTAGATTTTGACCTCCTGATCAAGAGAATCATCTCTGCTTGCCAAGTTTTATTTGCAGAATCAATCCTGTTGAAAAAACAAGTTGTTTTTGGTCTCATTTTGAATTGTAGACTTTAAATAACAAAATATAAAATTGTATTTACCCCATTGAGGCTATTAGAAAGCTCTAATTAGTAGGGGTGTGTATTGGCAAGAGCCTGGCGATATGATATGTATCACAATACTCGGCTCACGATACGATATGTATCCCGATACATCCCAAGACAGTGGCAAATCAATTTTCCACTAATTTTTAATGAGTATCTAATGATCACAACTCTAAACTATGCAACTGTATCTCATATACAAGTTGTTTTCATCCAAGCAAATTCATGGTGTAATAAATAATCAGTTAAATATTGCCATGTCAGCATTTTAAATCGATACAAGCATCACCAAATGAAGTATCACGATATATCGCCAAATCGATTTTTCCCTACACCCCTACTATTTAGATGTAAAGAGAAAAAAAAGGGCTTTGATAAAAAATTATAGCAATGATGGAAGTTTGCAGAGTTCTTATGTAAATTACATAAAAAAAATGTGTCAAAAACACACCCAAAGAAAAAAGTATGCAAAAAATTCCATCAAAGTTTTCAGGGTTATTCGAGAAAATGTCAAATACAGTCAAGATTTCTCATGAAGAACTCTAAATAACCTGGAATAATTGTAGTTTTTCACATTTTTCTTTACAAAAACACAGCAACATTTCAACAGAATATGCACGTTCAATGTTTGGGGTATAGCTTTATTTAAAATGAAAAGGTGTTTTCAGTCTGGATACATTTGGTCCGATTAAAGTGAACCAAAGTTTGTTTCCTCTGATAATCTGGAATAAAGTTTCAGTCTGAATTTGCGCAAGCGAACTCTGGTGCAGAAGCAGGAATCGCTCTTGGACTCCATTTT
>NC_050532.1:22114732-22141909 GCF_002922805.2 Oryzias melastigma
CACCATTAGCAAACAAACGTGGAGCAGCAATGCAGCATCAACTCTTCAAAATGAGCTCAGATGAATGCAGACTCATTAAAACAACTTTTAACGTGATACACATTGCTTCTCACACTGTTTTCCCAACAATGTATATACCATAAACCCTTATTAGCATACATCATAGCCGTAGTGTCGCCACCATCGCCTTGCCGTAGCTATGCTTCCACCGTATAAAAGCAGCAGTAAAAAGCGTTGAACCTGGTCTTCATACAGATTGAATAAGTGAATAATCTTGGCAAGGATTTGCAAAGTTCAGCACATCCATCTTTTTCTTTTTGTTTTGACCCGCCCCGTAACTGCAGGCCAATGACTGAAGAGAGCTTTAGTCACGTGGTACACTAGGGTATACTCCAGTCTGAATACAGACCGAATGCAAGATTTAGGACTCAGTCCGGAACAAATTAAGTGGACCCGGTCCGGAATAAATCATTTTTCTAGTGTGAACACACCCTAAAACAAATAAATTCAGCTTTTAAAGTTTGGGGTTTTTTTTAGACCGGAAACGTCTGTCCTGAGCCTTGCGTTTGGTTTGACAGACATTTCTGCTCCAAGGCAAAGCTTGTTGACAAAACCATGTGATTAAATATCTCTTCAGTTGGAGAAAGTTGTTTTGAGGAACTTGAATGTATCTGACTGAATTTTAATGAGTTTCTGTGTCTCATCGTTGCTCCCATAATGCCCGGCTACCATTTTGATTCAGTGGTTCCACTCCGAGCACAGAGCCTATTCAGACTTGGGAAACTCAAATCTCAGTTTGATTGGAAACAAACTGAGAGCACCTCAAAAGGTGGATCAGAGAGCGGGTTCTGGTCCCAGACCAAGGACTGAAAATTTGTTCCAGATTATCAGGGGAAACCAACTCTTTTCTAGCGAACCGAACTTGACCAATCTGAAACAATTAAATTCTGCCTCTAAAGTTTGTTTTTCCTGACATTGCATGTCTTTAGTTTCATGAGAAAAAACTATTTCCATTCATGCTAATTATGCTGTGTTTGCTTGGTTTGGTTTTCTCTGGAGATCTGGGGCTTTTTAGCACAAAAAAAAGACATCACTTGCCTCTCAGAGTCACAACCTGCAGCTTGATTTCCCACGAGAGCTGCTAAAATTCAGTTAAAGCCTGTAGCGTTTTAACCCAGCTGGTTGAGGGAAACCTGATTTTAACCTTTGGGAGGTTCTGCCGTTTTTTGTGTGCTTTAGTGCTTTGCTGTCCAAAAGCAGACAAGATAAATGATGTGACTTGCCGGTGTGGGGGTTGACCATCTGTCGCCATATTCACTGTTGTTCTGCATTCTTTGTGAATCTGTGCGCAGGCAGCGATGAAGTCACATCCTGCTCTTCGTCAGAGCCTGTGGTTAGCGTGTGCTAACAGCAGGTTGCATCTTTAAACAGCTCAGTGATCAGCTGAAGATCACATGCTGTTATAGTGTATGGTTTCCTCTTTACAGCGGAGACATCCTAAATCTGCCCACTTTGGTCTGTCTGTGAGAAGAAATTAGGCAAATGAGCTCTAAGGCTTTTCACATGACCGTCACACATGTGCTGTCAAGTGTGTATAACCTGTTACATGATAACTTATACCTCCACTGTAATTTTCTTTTCCTTTCTGTCGCTCCTCTTTGAAGTGAGTCTTGGTGGACTAACTGTGCAGCTCCAGCATGTGTAAGAGCTTATCTTCTCTGACACTTACCCAAGTCAAACAGACTAATCATGTGAAAAGGCTCTGCATTAGAGCGGAGCTGGAAATGTGTAAGCCCATCTCGGTGGGTTTACAGTGCGCTGCTGCTGGTGCATTATGGAAGAGGTCTGTCTCATTCCCAGCTGAGGGATCGCATGTCAGCCTATTAGAAAATGGATGCTTGCATTAGAACGCTCACTCAGAGCAGCAGCACAACCGGCAGCAGACACTTACTGGTTAAAAAACAAACGGCTTTTCTTCGCTCTTGTTAGCAAAGAAACAAGAGAAATAGATGAAATGCTTCAAACCGGATCAGCCCCACATTCACGAGTTTGGTTTAAGCTTTAGCTTCAGTGTTGATAAACTTTAAATTACCGTAACTCTTTATTTGTGAATGCAGTTGGCATAATTCCAATGGATTCTGACGCTGAGAAAAAATACCTTTCCGGCAATATGCAACACTTTACTGTAGTAATGTAAGCACTGATTCTGACGTGGAGAAAAGCAGCTCTGCACTGGTATGCAAAACTTTACGATGGTGAAGTGTTTACGCCACGTGTCAAAGTCTCGTTGGTCGGATCTGGCCCTCCAGATCATTTTATTTTATTAATATCAATGGCTCCATGTTATCTTGCGCTTATTTCTAACTTGAATAATTTTAGCAACATATATTTTTCTGGAGAGTAAAATGTTAAAAGTTATTTAAGGTTTAATTTGATTTATTCTGGAATAATATTCTGGCCTTTTTATTATTAAAATTATGTTAAAAAGTTACAATTTTAAAGTTGTAAAAACTGGCGTTCTGCTAGCTTTTCGGAGTATTTTGGCATTTACGAAGATTTTTTAGGCTATTTTGAAGTTTAGCTAATATTTCATCTACATGCTAGCCGTTTTGGCTAAGTTTTGAGTTTTTTTTGTAAGCTAATTTTGCATTTAGCTAATATTTTAGCTAGCTATTAGCTTCAACGTTTTCTGTTAATATTTCAGCTACATACTAGCTGTTTCGGCTAATTTAGGCTTTTTTTTTTTAGTTTTTTAGGCTGTTTTAAAGTTTAGCTAATATTTCAGCTACATGCTAGCTGTTTTGGCTAATTTAGACTTCTTAAAGTTTTTCAGGCTGTTTTGAAGTTAGGCTAATATTTACACACTAGCTGTTTTAGCTAATTTAGGCTTTTTGTTTTGTTTTCAGGCTGTTTTTGAGTTTAGCTAATATTTCAGCTACATGCTAGCTATTTTGTCTAATTTAGGGTTTCTTTTTTAGCTGCTTAGGCTGTTTTAAAGTTTAGCTAATATTTCAGCCACATGCTAGCTGTTTTGGCTAATTTAGACTTCTTAAAAAGGTTTTTCAGGCTGTTTTTGAGTTAGGCTAATATTAACACACTAGCTGTTTTAGCTAATTTAGGCTTTTTTGGCGACATCGACACAAAGTTGTTTTTTTCTTTATAACTACGAGTTACGGTAGTTCAAAGATGGTACCTTATTTGGCTGTTTTTGCTGCTGACATCTCTGGTGTTAAAGGGTTAAACCAGCAGAAAAATAAAATAAATGTAAAGCATCTTCCATCCACTTCAGATATGTTGGCTTTTTACTGTAAATTATTAGGTTAACAAAACCTGATGTTATGAACAAACCAACTGTGACGGCTTTGTCATGCTTCACTGGATGCTTGTATTGAACGTAACCTCGTCTCATGTTCTGTCCAAAGTCATTTGAATGAGCGGTGTGGAGCTTTGAAGCTTCGTGTCACTTTCACAGGCGTTCATGAATGATGGAAAAGGACTATTGGGGGCAAAACAACTAGATTGATGACTAAAATTATGTTATGGACATAGAGTAAACATTAAATATGTGTGGTTCAGTATATCTGAACTTTTCCGATGGTAAAAGAGATTTCTTGAAGATGACAGTTTTTAAACTCTCGTCTCAGCAACGTGAGCTGGACAGGTGTACCTTGCCGTTGAGGCGACTCTTTCGGTTTTACTCCGCCTCCTCTGTGGGGACCCCGGTGGAGAACAGGTCAGCAGGAAGGACTGCAGAGCTGGGCAGAGCTTTGTTCCACGGCCGGCCCGCTCCTCCTCCATATGCTGCCTCAGACACACCCCGGTGAGAGAAGACGAGGGCGTTGCCTGCAGCGCCGGGTTGATGGTTAGGCTGCGATCTGCATGCAGTGATGTCACTTTATAGCAAGGAGGTTTTATGTCTAAGTGTGGGCTGGTTGAAGCGATGTTATTAAAGGGGAGGGCTTTAGGAACAATTTGCTTACTGGCTGTCAGTGCATTAGACTGAGGGTTTTATCTATTACAGACCGTCTGTCTGAGACAATGGAGCCACAGTGGAGATTGTACAGTCTTTTTTTATTGAATTTATTTCTATTTTTAAATCTTTTTTTCATTTTAGGTTAATTAATATGTAAACTGTTGCTCAGGAACTTTTTTTCTCAAATTTATTTGTTAAATTTGATCAATAATACACACCTTTTAACTCGAATGGTGTCCCTACATACGTGCTCATTTTTCATCTCAATATTAAACAAAACCTTCATTTATAACAAATAATGTTTGTTTGTCAGTTAGTTTGTAACCTCACAAACTGAATAAAATAATAGTCGGTGATGAAAATAAGAGCTAATAACCATCTCTATAACTGCAAAGGTCTTCCGTTCTTTCAGTCAACATTGAATAAAACGGTTTGAATTCATTTGCGTGACAAATCCTTTCTATGTGGATTCTTCAAAGAAAAAAAAGCCTTACTATCATCTGGTTTTTTTATGCTTTAATGCTTTATACTTGCTTATACTTTGATACTTTTTATTCTTACTGGTGTTATACTTAGGCTTTGTACTCTGTTGGACAGTCATGCAATGTACTTCACACAGTTTTTTACTCTGTATGTATATGTGTTAGAATGCTGCTCTCATCTTTAGTGTTAGTGAGTCTAATTTTAACTGTTTTGTAACTCCGTTTCAAAATACTTCAAAGTACCAGATATTAGTAATCCATAATTCTTGGTTTAAACTATATGTTGCACAATGTTTATGTTGAAAGTGTCAAACATGCTTTGTGCTTTGTTTATTAAATTGAATGTAGTTTTTTTTTTACATGACACCAGGCTAAGTATAAGATAACTGAAAGGGTTTTCTTAATTATTTGTTTAATGGCAAAATTAAAACATTTTAGTTTCTGTGTTTGTCATAGTTCAGAAGTCATATATCGAATTGAGAAATTGAGATTTGAACCGAATGTTGGTGAAAGTAAATTGTTGCATTTGTACTAGATATCCTCAAACATTGGTTCATAACTAATATCTAACTGTATTGAAATTGGAGTTTGGCGATAAATCGATTATATCGGCTCATTCAAATTAGTTGTTTTAGACGATTTATGGTGTGAAAAAAATAGAGATTTTATTTTTTGGCCATATTTTTGGACCTAATTGAAATCCATTAAGACAGTGTTTTATTTTGTTCATTTATTAGCTCCACTGACCTTTTATCTTACAACATACCATCTGTTTTTGACTCTATATGTTTTTATTTAAAGCTAACCGCATAGCTACAGCAGGTTTAAAAGTGATGAGTTTCCTGGTGTTACCAGGCGCGTCCCTCCACTCTCGGGGTCACGTGTGTCATCCACACTTCAGATGACTCGCTTGTACTGTACTGTGCGTTCCTGCCTTCTCTGTGCTTTTTTCCTTTTTTTTTTTTTCCCCTACAACTGATTCAAGTTCCTGCAGTTTACACAGGCGCAATAGATCGGGTCCTTTAAAAGGAGGTCCTTTAATGAAGATTTAAGTGATAGATTCACAGCTTTGGTTTTTATGAAGTAGCATCCTTTCAACTGAATCCTGTAATGACTGATGGCGTTTGCTGAGGCTGAATGCTAATCTTGTGTTACTCTTTTTTTTTTAACTCTTTTTTTTTTTAACACATCTTCTTAGAACTTTTTCTATTTATTTCTAGTGTTTCTGCTTCTTAGGTCCATCTGAGTAATAGAAAAAAAGCCTCCAAATGTTTTTTTTTTTTAACTTCCCATAAAATAAATTTAATAAATGGGAACTAATTTTTTTGATTATCCTTATATCCACTAAAAGTATTGGAGAACAAGAGTTCCATGGGAACACTTAACCACTACAAATGGCACCAGTGGAGTGGTAAGGCTTTCTAGATTACTACGATCCCTCAGGGTGTTATGCAGCACTAGAAATGTCCAACTGTTTCTCCTCTTTCCCACCGTCACAATTTAACCGGTCCTACCACTTGTATAATTGGTTTACACGTAAATCTTACAAGCGTACTTGGTTCAGACTTTCAATAGTCTGTAAGATCCCACACCTGTTGGTCTGTAGTGGATCAGAAAGATTGGGACAGAAACTCTGATTCATGACACATTAATATAAGTATGAGATGACTCTAATACTATGTTCTAAGAACGCGCGTTCAAGAATTCACGTTTAGTCCACGGTGTTTATCGTGGACTATTGCATGTCTACCACCTATAGTTGGAAGAGGTTTGGTGTAAACCTGGTGAATCTTGCTCAAGTATTTTTCTTTCACAGCTCTATTCCGATATATGAAAGACTTGGTGTCATAGAACTCCAGCCGGGTACAAACTGGAATTATTCATTTCTCCTATGAGATTAATTTTCAAAAGTTGGCACTTCTATGAATGGGACTTTAACTTTAATGAGGCACACTTGGAGTCCTAGAATTTGTTCAAAAATATAAAATTCCCCTGTATAGTCTGGTTATCCTTAACCCTTGTTCTATCCGATGTTGATGGTGGGAGTGGGGTCATCTGGACCCCAAAAGGCAGCTCGCTGAACTTTTTTTTTTCTTCAATGATTTTTGATCTTCACCGATGTCTGTGGCAGACATGAAATCCTGTCCACCTTCATCCACATTTGTCATGGGATGGACAACAGGTCAATGTAAGGCTCGGGTCATCTGGACCCGTAAGATAGCACAAGGGTAAAGTAGGAATTTTGGTGCTGACTGAGCTCCAATTGATTTTCTGTCCCACACATACCCAAAAATTTGTAAGCATTTTTTTAGTAAGACTTTGGTAAACTATGAAGCCGCACCAGTTGATGGATTAATGGAGAATTACGCCTACCGTTGTCAGGAACCTCATGGAGTGATACGTAAACCGCCCGTGATTTAGTTGAATAAAGTTTGAGTTAGTTTTTGTTACTTATTATTTAATTTACAGTTACTTTTTAAGATTAAAACCTTTTTCTTTCTATTTAAGCAAAGAGCCACAATGGAGGGGTAAAAGAGCCTCGGGTTGTAGATCTCAGCTTACAAACGTACCTTAAGACACAAACAGTGTCTTTTAAGCTACGTTACAGTTACAGTTCTCTCTCTTTTTTTTTTTTTTTGCTGTTCTGTTTTTAGAGCCACACAAATGAGTGATTCAAAGCTTCAAAGTGGGAATCTCCCATTTTTTTTAAACGTTCCGTATCCCCAGCAAGGTACAGCTTTTTCCACTTCTGCTGGCCTGATTTCTTTATTTCTCTGAGCCTAAATTCAGAAGGAGCGGGCTGAAGTAATCTTTAAGCTCCAGAAAATCCAAAAGGAGCTTCAGGCCTTGAAAGTTCTGTGGGCTGCTAACCCACACATACTCACTGATATTAAGTTCCAACTTTCCTTTTACTTTGTCACTACCTTGTGTTCCAAGAAGTCGGTAAAGAAATACCCATAAACAGCTTTAGTCTGTTCCATGCTTCAGTGCCTTTACTGTAATGGTTGACATTTACTTTTATCTTTTCAGAACCGTGAGCTGCAGATTATGAGGAAGTTGGATCACTGCAACATAGTCCGCCTGCGCTACTTCTTCTACTCCAGTGGAGACAAGGTCAGTAAGAGTTTTGCTGCATAAACCAACAAATCTTACATCACTTCGTCTGATTTTTATTTAATTATTGTTGTACCCAATACAACAAGCTGCAAACCACTTGACATATTCTATAAAGCTTTCCTGTAATGTTCCGCCCAGCCTCATGTCTGCATGAGGAGTGATGGAGGTCACCGACCTGTTCAGTGAAGCCATTAAGGGACTGTGTGGAGGTGTGCAGGACCTGCAGGAATCCAAGATCTTATTTCTGTGTTTTTATCACGTTTTTGGATTCTTGTCTGTTTTGTGCACCTTAAATATCTGCTTCTGGTTGTATTTTGACAAACTGTACTTTTCCATGAAAGTCATATAATTTATTTAAAGAAAAATACAGTTGAGCATTTACCTTTGCCGTGTGAACCAGGGCTTGATGTGGAGAGACCTTTAAACTCCACTGTGTGCTTGTGACGGTTGATTTAGGTTTTGTATGAAATCAACATTTTCTAATTAAGCTGCAAATACATTTCCAAGACAATCAACATTAACAGTCAATTTTAGGCTTTTATCTTGTTTTTTAAAACTTTTTACTGATCCGAAAAACGATCCAAACCGTAATCCTAAAACCATGACTTGATCCGAACCACAACTTTGTGATCCGTTACAAGTTTTTGTCTGTAATACCTTGTGTCGCCTCTAGAGCTGTAGCAGTCATCCCCCTTTTCTGACTGAACTTTTTCCCGTCTTTTCTTTGATAAATACACCAGTACATGAAGTGCAGCGTGCCAGCAAAGTCATTGGAGGTCCCCTGGAGACTACAAGGCTGGACTATGTCATTCAGGCTGCTGACAAACGGGCCCGCAGAGGTCTGTGTGGCAAATATAGACGCACATGCCGCGGGGACTCTGCCCATGACGCTGCAGTCAGGAATGCCTCTCTGTCGCAGCTGAAGTCAAGGAAAGCTGTTGAGGATTATGGGTTGCGGTGTGGACTGAAGGGGCATCAGTTTCCAGCACTACGAGCCCTCGGTTAATTATAGCTTTAATTGAGCTCCGTCTTAAGCTCCGCCCTCTTTCCCTCCCGTCGCCTCATGCCATGTGCCCAGCAAGCTCCAAGAACTGCTGTGGATTCTTGGTACCGAGACCCCCCGCTAGGGTGATCTCACCAAACTTACCAGTTTGACTTGGACCGTGCCAGAGTTTACATGTTCTCTGTGGTTCTGGTTCCTCTCACTTCATGTCCGCTGAGTTGGGTTTCGTTGTCTCCCTCTCCCCCTCCTCACGGTCTCACTCGGCTAATTATGGAGACTGGCACTGTATTGTTGGTATGGGGCTTTACCACCCATAGAGTCTGGAGGGGGAGAATGAGGGAGGCAGGTGAAGGAGGGGAGAGGTTTGGTGGGAAGCGTGTGGACGGACTGACGGCTCGGTTGATTGATCGTCTAAAAAGGCAGACGTGTAGAACAGATATGAAGAGGCAGAGTCGGAGTTTAGATGCCACGCATGCCTGAAAGTGAGACTTGATGCTGTAAGCATTGGGGAGACATGCTGGAACTGCTGCTGCTGCTGCTGTTGTGTGTGTGTACAGGTAGTCTTATGTAACTGCATGCCTGAAGCACACCGTGTGCCTTTTGCTTTTACCCTTTAGCCTCTTGTCTAAAGCTTCCCTTAAAAAAGGCCACAATTTCAAACTGTGTGGGCAGCTAAGCAAATAGTTGTTTGACTTTCACCTCTTCAACATATGAAGATGCAGTTCCAAACGTTTAGTTGCCCCCTGCTGCCCCTCCCTGTGAATAGACATGAACATTTGTGACCCCTACCAGTCGCTAAACTAGAGCTGGATATCAACAATAATTTCCAGATTCGATTCGATTCACCGGAGCCTGGATCGATTCTATTCCGATTTTTTTTCTGATTATTATTTATTTATTTATTTTTTCTTTTCTTTAATCCACTCAGTTTAATTGAATTGCATTTTGTAGTTTACACATTTAGACACATTTATTTAGAAAACATGAATAATCTATATATAATTGGAAGATTTTCATATTAATTCACATACTGTATTAGTGAAAAAATATTGAGATTGTTGATGATATACAGTGTTACATGGATTCTCAAATGGAGCAGCTCCAACAATTGTTCTGCCTCTCCTGGATGGTGTTTCCGTTTGGCCACCAATCTTTCTGTATTTTATAGCAGAAAAAAGATTTTACCCTTTTTTTTTTCTTAATTTGTAATAAAAAAAGTTGGCAGGTCTATAGTGTCCACCTGCAACTCTTCACTCTGAATTTAAAGTATTAATACTTCATAAACATAATTACAAAATAAATCTTCGTTTAAATTTGTTATTCAGTTGCTGAACATGAAAACTTGACCTTGAATTTCAGTTTATAATTTAATAATATTTGACAAAAACTCCCCAAAGACCAATATAAATTTTCCATTTCCTTGTATTTCAATGAAAATCCATAAAATATTATTGGCACAAATGGTTTCAGTGTGGCGTTGTACACCTGGTTTAAATATGTTTGACTGTTGAATCGTAATATAGAAAATAAAAATAAAGGAACTTTTAAATCCAAAAAGAAAGTACTATCACTGTACTGTATTTAATTTTTAAACATGCAAATATTTTAAATGAATATGAATCATAATTATAATAACATTGTACATCAAGAAATTGAGAGTTTCTTCGTCAATTTCAGTGTATTTAACCCATATTTAGATACTTTTTTAAGTCATTTTTATCAACTTCTGAAAGAAAGCGGTAAAAACACAGTCATCTGCAAATCTTGGGTCTGTTTTATTGACTGTATATGAGAACTGGACCAATTGACTGTGACATCATCTATAGAGAGTGGTTTACTTCTGGCTTCAATGAAAAGAAGTCGGTTCATTTATTTGTCATTACTAAGCAGTGACTGGTCCGAGTCGGTCCGAGTCGACGTTTCTATGGCAACTACTTTTGTTATTCAGGAGTGAGCTTGTTGGAAGGCCACACCCCTACCACCTCAAAGCGTGCTGGGGAGAATCTGTCAAATGTTTAAGACGTTGAAATTAGAATTAGAAATGACAAGAAAAAAATTAAAATCAGCAAGAACATGTTAAAAAAAAATGGAAAATTGGAACCAGCAGGTATTTCCTGTTTGGAAAGCGAGGGGGGAGGGGTCACTCAGTCCAGTTCTTTGATACAATCCCAAAAATTATAATTAAATTGTTAAAAAATTGCAGCCAGCTTTACTAAAAACACAGAAGAAATGTATATAAACGTGTGGCAAAACTGTGTATTCCATGCTGTTCTCAGAACTTCACGTCTTTGTCGTCGTACCACGATTGGTGCTGGTGGAGAGCTCTGCCAGTTGTTCAGGTGCAGGCAGCTCTCTCACCAAATTAGAAGCTTGATTATTTAGCTGGCAGTGAACTAGGAGCCAGTCAGATCCATGGCTGGCTAACCCTCTGGGAACAAGCCAAGGAAGTGGCTTTGTAGTGAGACAGGAAGTGAGTCATCACTGTTGCTAGGCTAAATATAGCGTTGATAGCACTAGTGGGAGGTGGAACAGGCGCTCTAGCAGTCACAAATGTTATCAATGGGATTTTTGCTGCTGACGGACGGATGACCACACACTGTGAATTAAAAAAAAAAAAAGCTCAGAGGTGTAGATGACTTTAGTGAAGAAGAGCGGATCAAAGAAAATCTGTCTTCATTGTTTGGACTTCACAGGCCCGGTTCCGGTGCTTTACAGAGTGGATCCCCCGTGAATGTTCAGACTGGTGTTGCTTCTGGAAGCTCAGAGGCAGCCGGTAACAACATGCTGTAGTTCTAAGAATTCTAATCTGTCCCAATGCCATTTGCAGCTGATGGTCGTGAGGGGAAAATCATTTTGTAGAACTTGTGGTTTATAGCTTGTTAAGGTGTTACCCCGCCCCCCTTTCCCATCCTCAGTGCATTGTGGAACAGGGAGCTAGCATCCCATAAACTCTTTTTCAAACTGCGTTTTTTCATCTGCTCCTGATTCACAAAATTTAAATGAAGAAATTCTCAGAAATTGAACTTAATTTTCTACATATACGTCCTTCATCATCACAAAAATGTCACAAGAACATATTCAGAATACAATTTTCATTGGAGTGGGTCTTTAAAGTCCCACTCCAGCTATATTTTATTTGTTGTAAAATCATTTCTAGTTGTATTTTAATCATGATTATGCAGTTTTTAGCCAAAACCAAAAAGTCTGTCTTTTTTTTAAAGACTGACTTTATCACAATGGCAGTAGTTCGTTAGAGACTCACTGTTTGGCGCCAAAGTTAGCCTACATTAAAATCCCAGCATGCCTTTGTTTACTCTCCAGTTAGCCTACAGCTCCACACAAGCCCAAGCTGACATTAGCGTGCCAAAAAAAATGGCGAGCAAGTGTGGATCCATGCAGCCGTACTGTTTGGATCCAGATGCTCAGACGAAGACAAAAGAAGACCTTAATGGATCTATTTGTTTACAAGTGGATGGTGTAGAATTGGAGGGAGCAGGGAGACTGACAGTTACTGCATCACAAACCCGAGATTTTATTAAACCGCAAGTTTTCATCTGCTCCTCAGCCGTTATGATTTGAACAAAGAAAAACTTCTAATTTTAATCTTAAATTATTTTCTATACGTCCTCGATCAATAAAAAAATGCAACAAGAAAGTGTTAAAAACACAAAGTCTCTAAGGAAACCATTGACAAATCCAATTTGTGCTTGTTGTTTTGACATAATTTTTCTTAAATCAGATTGAGTTTTTGATTTAAATGCAGGAATTATTCGGGCAGGTTTTGTTCTCCTCTCGCAGATCTTGTTACATAAGTAGAAGTCCCCGCTGTCATGTCTGTAGTTGTTTAGTCTTTTATTGGATCTCTTCATCTTCAGTAGCTTGTAAAACTTCTCGTCCTTTAGTTTTTATTCCTCGTTGAAGGGTATCCGATACGACCCCATTAAAAAAGCTCAGCAAATAGGAGACGTTCTGAAACTGCAGAGACGTTGGCGACTTTTAATTTCTGTCTTTATAACCTGTTGGAATGATGCTGACACTGTGGAATGACTCAGCATTTTTTAAGCTTCGTTTTTCCTAATTACCATATATTACGTATTACATATTACTGTAAAATATAACAGTTTGAAATAGGAAAATAAAGATTCTACTCAAAGATAGTTCATCTTGAGCTGTGTTCACAACGACTTTAGTCCAGTTCAGGCAACAACTTCCAATAAAAAGTCTACATAAGCGTGACGTACGCAAACCTGGTGAACTTTGACCTATCAGGGACTCTAATTTGGTAGGGATGTATGGATTTTAATTCACGGAAGTTCCAACCATTTGAAAATTCATATTAAAAAATAAATTCATAATTACGGTTTGCGCCTGGTTAGAATTCTATGACGCTGTGAAAAAAAAAATCTGAACACAGTCAAGTTAGTTCCTAAGAAAGCGGTCTCCAGTGTGAGACTGCACTGGTTGTGACCATTGACTGTATAAGAGATCTGGACAGAGCGAATGTGACGTCACACAGGAAATTACTTCCTTCCGGCTCCAGGGAAATGAAGCCAATTCTGTCGCCATTTTTCCGCCACGTTGGACCCAGACGACAGTGATTGGTCCACGTTGGCCAGAGCCGATGTTGCTATGGCAACTACTGTCGCCAATCATGAGTGAGCTAGTTTGACACCCCCTCCACTGAAATCAGGCTTGGAAGAATCTGTCAATCAAGCCTTTAAGGCGGGGCCAGTTAGCACCACTTTTACTGAGCCAACTGATTGGTCAGTTAAAGCAAAATATAAATAACAAAAAATTAGGATTAACAAGAACAAGTTAAAAAGGTAGAAGAGCAAGAACAGTTATTCTGACAAATAGCATGACTGAGTTATAGCTGTTTATTTCTCAATAGAATCATTTTTGTCGGGTAGTTCCTAGTTTTTTCTTAACTTGAGGGGAGAGGGATTGCTATGTCCAGTTCTCATATACAGTCAGTGGTTGTGACCTTTGTGAGGAGGTTCCACAGAGCTCTGTGGATCCCTGAGCAGAAGGTGTGGGAGCGCAGAGAGGAGAAGGCCTCACACATGACTGCATGAAACTTTTACAAGCAGCTGGGAGTGTTCAAATGAAGCGCCGAGGTGCAGCTTTGCACGCAAACGTGGATCGTTTCAGTTTAAAATGGTAAAACTGGAGTTTTTAGGAGAAGAGTGCGGGAACTAATCAAGCCTGCTGTCAAAAAAAGCCCATCTTGATAAAAGAAGAACTTTTTTTTATTAAGAACAACAATAAAGTATTAAAATGAAATGATAGAAAGTTCTTTTTTTATATACTTTCTGTTGGAGTTCACTTTTGATTCATTTGATTGTTTCGATGTCACACTGTTGCTTTATGACCTCCCTCTGTTCATACTTGTGGGAAAAAGGAAGTGGGAGCATAATGGGGCGGAGAGCCGTCCCACACAGCATCTTTTCAGCTCCGGAGTGGAACCCCACCCTCCATCCCGGACCTCGTTCAACCAGAAAACAAGGAAATGATATAATTGTCTGCGGCTACTGTCGGAGCACGGGCTGCGATGACGCACGGCTGCGAGCTTCCTGCTCCCCGTGGAGATACAATGGATCCCCAGTTAGAATGTAGAAAAGCAACAAAAAAAAAAAACGAGGGGGGGTGAGGGGGTGAAAATGGCTTCTTTCATCAGGAAAATCAGCATCACAGCTGAGCAGGGAAACAACGTCAGTGACTGATTTTTGAGTTTGTTGTTTTCTGATTACCTTAAACTGTGAAAACCTGCATCTGATTGGTGTTTTTTTTTTCTCGTATCTGCCACAGAAAGACGAGGTGTACCTGAATCTGGTTCTGGACTACGTTCCAGAGACCGTCTACAGAGTGGCCAGACACTACAGCCGAGCCAAACAGACGCTGCCCATGGTTTACGTCAAGGTACGTGTTTCTGTGTGTCGCTGTAAGGACTGATTCACTTCCTCTAATTCATCAAAGGAAATTCCACACGTTGGTTTCTGTCTCATAAATCTGTCGGTTTTGACATTCCTCAGGTCAAAATCATGCAAATACTTTTAAAGGTCAGGTTTGAAAAAAAAAACTATTTCTATATATAGATGGATGGATTACAAATTTATTATTTCAAGTTTCTTTCACAAAAATATTCTTCAATTTAAGTTTTTAAAGTGCGATTCCTGACTGACTAAGTTTAGAAAAACATTTGATTCTGGTTATTATCAATTGGTATCAGTAGAAATTCGTCACAAGATGCATAAAGTATCCAGGTTTTAGAGCTAAACTTAAAAATCCAATTAATATTCAACACTTTTCCTGCTACAAAGCATCTCAAAGTGCTTTGTATGATAAAGTAAAAAATAGTAAGATAACAAAAATACCAATTCAATTAGCAATCATAATAAAAATAAATTAAAACACATAAAAACCCAACACATATACACATCCCAGTACAATCAAATTAAATCAAGTTAATTAATTGAATCAAATGAAAACATGTAGACATGTAAAAGCAAAACTACAAAGAATTAATAAAAAAGTAATAATAATTTTAATTCCATTTTTGGTAAACTGGACTAGTATCAAATGTAAGATGAATTCTTGTCGTCCAAATTCCAAATTGCATTTTTTAAACCTGCAGCTGCAGGAATGGACGCATAAACCTGCTTTTTCTGTTTGGAATGGGTTATTTGTGATGTGGGAGGGGTTGAGTCAGCAGCACCTGCTGCTTGTTTAGAAGCAAAAAGACGTTTTATGTTTCACATTTGATTCAGAAAACCGACAATAATCCAAAAAGTTTGTGTCACTGGTCTTTGTAAGAGTTTCTAAAGGGTCCTAAAATCTGCACGACGGAGGGATCAGGAATTAGGCCGGATCACGTGATTTCAGCCTTGATTGGAATAGATATGTAGAATAGAGTTAGAAGAAGGAAACGCATTATTATGTTGCAGCTCGTTCTAGTCAGAGGCAGGTTCGTCTGTGCGTCCGCCGCTTCATGTCAATGGAACGACACGACTTTGATGTGAATCCTGTTGTGGGCGCTCATGAGCTGTAACCTCTTGTTCCCGTGTGCAGTTGTACATGTACCAGCTGTTCAGGAGCCTGGCCTACATCCATTCCTTTGGAATCTGCCACCGGGACATCAAACCCCAGAACCTCCTGCTTGATCCAGAGACGGCCGTGCTCAAGCTCTGTGACTTTGGCAGGTAAGGCTGACGTCACGTCTGTCTTTAAAGTCCCACTCCAACGATATTTATTGGAAAATCCTTCCTAGTGGTCTTTTAATTATTATTATTATTCTTTTGTTTACCTTTTCCCCCGCTAGCTTAGAGCTCATCACAACTCTAAGCTAACATTAGCGTAGCAAAGAAACGGTGATTGTTGGAGCTTCCTCACCTCTCTAGCATCTTTGCACGCAATGAAAAACAGTCTGCTTCTTTGGTTCTTTTTGTCATTCATTTATTATGTTTGCACCAGTATTATAACTTTTGAGGGCTAAGAAACAACATCATATACAGGACGGTCAAAAGACTGTCGCTTTTAGATGCAGGCGTCTCCATGACGACGCCCCACTGGAGGCTTAAAAACACATGCGTCAAGGTCAAGGCCCGCGGGCCACACCAACCCAACGAGTTCATTTTATATTACTGTTATTAATGGACTGACAATATGCAGCGCTGGTAACAAATTGACTACAGATCCCATAATGCATTGCGTCAGCTGCCAGATTGTGGGATTTCCTGCCCAGTTTGGTGGTTTTGGTTCTAAATTTGTGGGCAGAAGTTGTTTTGGGTGGGTTTGAGTTTGGTTCGGTGGTTCAGGGGAGACAGGTGAACCAGTAACTCACCTGTAAACCATCCTTGCCATTGTGACTAATTAAAAGTGTCCACTAATCTGTTCTATAAATGCAATTTAACTGAAGGACTTCATCATTTTAGCATCAGAATCTCTGTGTTTTATGTGTTTCCTTTACAGTTATGGTGCAGGTTATCCCTAATAAATTGTTTTTTTAAGTTAATGCTAATTATGTCATTCTTTAACAAAAGACATTTTTATTATATGTTATTTATTATGATATTTTGTGTTAGTATCTGAATAAATGATTGAAGGTTTAGGTTGATTTATCCTGGAATAATATTCCTGTCTTTTTAAATTCATGTTTATGTTAACAATAGTTATGTTTTTACGTTTTAAACGTTTAGCTTCTATGTCTTCAATTAATGTTTATTCTATTTGACCCATGACTTAGGATGTGTTATAGATTTTGGCCCCCTTTTCAGTTGAGTTGGACACCCCTGCTTTTAAATGGCAACAACCAATCAGGCTGCATAAACAAATGACACGCCCATCGCCCACTATGCCAATCAATAAACAGAACCAAACCTTAACAAAGCAAAGTTCTTCAATAAACTCATTCAAGACAAATTCAAAACTCCATCACTATTTGAAAAAATAAATATTCAGAAAAGCAATTTTTAATCTTAAATCCTTTTATAAATGTCCTCCATCATCAGAAAAATGCTACAAGAACATTTTAAAAACACCAGTGTGAGTCTTTAAATGACAGAGGTTTCACAGTTTTGTAGTAATGTTGACACACAAAAAAAAAAAGGTTCATATTTTTGTAAATCCTTATCGTTTTCATCCGAACATGACGATTCATTCCTGTCGTACTCCTTGCAGTGCCAAACAGTTGGTCCGTGGAGAGCCAAACGTGTCCTACATCTGCTCTCGCTACTACCGAGCCCCCGAGCTCATCTTTGGCGCCACCGACTACACCTCCAGCATAGGTAAGGTGACCCCACTGACCCGGTTAAGCTAACTGATAAGCTTCAGAGCTCAGCTTCACTCACATGAATGAAGCACACACCGACTGTGTAAACACAGAGGTCGTGCACGAGTGTCCTTTCATACAAACTACAACTGATAGTTGGACTATCCTGTTTTCAAATGCTTCTATTGTCCCCATCTAACTTGTTTTTCCATATTTTTGGGGGGACCCTCCCTTTTCCTGCAGATGTGTGGTCAGCTGGTTGTGTATTGGCGGAGCTGTTGCTAGGACAACCGATCTTTCCGGGCGACAGTGGAGTGGACCAGCTGGTTGAAATCATCAAGGTAAAAACCCGCCTGATCTGTCGACGTTTTTTTTTTTTCCATTCAACCCAGTGACACTGACGTTCACACTGGATGTTCTGTCTCAGGTTCTGGGCACTCCGACCCGAGAACAGATCCGCGAGATGAACCCCAACTACACCGAGTTCAAATTCCCGCAGATTAAGGCACACCCTTGGACTAAGGTGAGTCAACAGGTACAGGAGCACGTTTAATTTCCTAACTTCTATCATCTCACTGTTTCTGTTGAGACAATCCACCGTCATTTCCATCAAGTCGAGCTGCATGTGGAATTTACAGCCTCCGTCTTGCTGCGACTTGTTAATCTGACATTGACGGAGGAGAATGTATTCCTGCAGTACAACCCCTTTTTAAGGGTGTGGTTTTTAGCTACTCTGGGAAAAACCAGCAGTAATGACACCTGAGGCTCATGAAATACCCCCAGAGCTGTTCCATTATCTCTGGGGTCATTAGCCCCTTCAGTGGGCTGTTACCATTCTGTTTGTCTTAAACCATCAGCATCTCAGTGCAGCTGCATTAAAGCCTTAGTCACAGGGATCCAGGTGCTGCAGGTTTTTGGGTTGTCCGGTCTCGTGGAGGGTCGTAGAGAGAAGTGGCCGTATCTTAGCCACCTTAAGGGACGACGTGAAAATGGGATGTATCGTTGTTGTGTAGTATCGTGAAGTATTTGTAAGGCTAATGCTAATAGGACGCCCACTAAAACTACACTCTGGTTGTCTAATTTCCTAGTTTCGTGAACGGCACCAACAGGGTTCTTGTGTCCTGCACAGGATTTGAATGGGGTTTAAAATTAATTCATACAATACGCCTGTGTCTCACCTACTTCAGTGTTCACTACTGTCGCCCACAGCACGTCCAAAGTCCGGCTCGTAGACAAAATGTGGCCCGTGTTCAAGTTTCTTCCGGCCCGCAGGCTCTTTTCATAAAATCCTCATCCCAGCACTCTTTAAGATCTGTGCGTACCATCTCTCGATTGTCTGAATTACGTTATAAGCTGCTGTAAACTTGTAGAAACAACCTGGCCTTCAAATCCAAAGTTGACTGTAATTTTTTTATTTAAGGGTGTATTCAGACTGGACACAAGTGAACCAGAGTTTGTTTCCCACAATAATCCAGAACAAAGTTTCAGGCTGAAATACACCAAGCGAACTCTGGTCCAGGACTAGGAACCACTATCTATGAAACTGTTTCCATTGCAGTTTTGCGAAAAATGTTAATCTCAATATGCCCCAAAAACCACCTCCTCGCTACTGAGCGATCTACGACCTTTATATTTTGTGTGGACCGCGCATGTGTCCCGTACAGGTTCGGCCATTTTTCTGTTGACACCTTTAGGTGCTGTTGTGACTAAGGCTTTAATCCTCAGATATTGGTTGAACCTTGTACACCTTAATGGTGATTATTGTCCTCGTTTCTATGAGTGTTGCACTGTAAAACAGGACAACAGATGCTGGACATTTTCTCCTCACGTTGAATCTGCTAACTGGTCATCAGAGGACAGCAGGTCCTCCTCTTCTCTCTGCAGCTCCATCGATTCATTCTGTGTCTTTCATTAAGTGTCTGAACTATTGGACGTGTTGTGACGCCGCTGAAGGCTGTGTGACTGTCTGTAGTCGTGTCTGTGTGATGTGTGGGTTGATGTGAAGAATCAACAGAGGAAACTTCACAGCGTCCCCGATGACTTTGTCTGTGATTAAGGTCTTCCGGCCGCGCACACCCGCAGAGGCCATCGCCTTGTGCTCTCGCCTCCTGGAGTACACGCCCACGGCCCGGCTCACCCCCTTAGAGGCCTGCGCGCACTCGTTCTTCGACGAGCTCCGCGACCCCAACGTCAAACTGCCCAACGGGAGAGAGAAACCGTCGCTCTTCAACTTCACCACCCAGGGTAACCAACCGGACGGCCTTTTAACACCGGCTGTAGCTCCGGTGTTGACGTTCCTAACCCTTCAACCGTTTACTCTATTAACCCTTTAACACCTGAGGCGTCGTCGGTGACGCTTGAACACAAAATGTTTAACATACTGTACATTTAACAATTGAAAAGGTGCAGTAAATCAAAGAGCACAAACGATGGAGCTCAGGTGTTAAAACATGAGCGTAATTCCAGCGGATTCTTAAGTGGAGAAAACCAACTCTGTGCTGTAATGCAGCACTTTACTAACTTAAAGTAACTAGAAAAGTTGTATTACCTCCAATAATGCTAGTGTGAATGCTTTTTGCTGAAAGTAGTTGCTGAAGCTTTTTGAATGGTGATACAATTTACTTTACTTGCTCAGGGGATTTGCTGAAAATGTAAAAGCTATTTGCAAAATTTTAAATTTGCAAAAATACCGAAAATTTTGTCAAAAAAAACTACGAAAGAGCGCTGAAGTTGACCTAAATTTCTGAAAAATTTGAGTAAAATTGCTTAAAATCCCTAATACTTGTCAATTTTTCAAAAGTATTTCATGTGTTACTTAAATATGAGCTAAACTCCAAATTATCCCAAAAAGCTAGCTTGTTGCTTAAATACTAGCAAAACTCCAAAATAGCCTAAATTTCCTCAGTAAACTAAATTAGTCAAAAACGTTAACCTGTTGCTAAAATAGAAGCTAAACTCTAAAGTATTCTATTAAAACTGAAGTAGATAACAAATTTGCCAAAAAACGTTAGCATGTTGCTAAAAAATATTAGCTAAACTCCAAATTAGCTTAAAAAATCTCATTAGATGCCAAATTAGCCAAAAAAGCTAGCTTGTTGCTTAAAAACTAGCCTAACTCCAAAATAGCCTAAAATTGCTGAGTAAACTAATTTAGTAAAAAACATTAGCATGTTGCTAAAATAGAAGCTAAACTCTAAATTATCATTTAAAAACCTCAGTAGATAACACATTAGCCAAAAATGTTAGCATGTTGCTAAAATGCTAGCTGGACTCCATTTATTTTTTTTTTAATTACTACAAAAGACAAAAACATAGCCTACGAATATATTTAAATGTTTGTTGCTAATCTATTTACAATTTTGAAGACTTTCTCATTAATTTCTTTTGGGGCGTATTTGATCAATATTTCAAAAACTATAAAGTTTATAAATACTAAAAATAGAAGCAGTAATGTCCGGAATGAGCTGAACGTTTTCTGAAATCATTGGAAGTGTGATTGAGTTTTTATGTGTTGAAAACGTTTGGAAGGAGCAGGAGAATCTCTAAATATGCTTTTCTCCATGTCATCATCAGCCGATTCCTGTTGATCGTGTAAACGGTCAAAGAGTTACGGTACGTCAAAGAACGTGTTATTTAGGCGTCACCGGTGACATCTCAAATGTTAAAGAGTTAAAGACCAAAGACTGTCAAGGAAGAGCATTATGGGAATTGTTCATTTTAAAGTTTGAATGAGGATTTTAGGTGAGTTTTAAAAGTTCATCTTTGTACAGAAATCTTCTAAAGTCAGACTCTGTTTTTTCAGTTTAGGCAAATCTTCAAATTCTTGTTTAGTTAAAACCAACAAACAAATAAAAACAAATATCAGATAAAATCTGATTCTTTTTGTAGCTGCTTGTAGTGAAGTCATCCAGAGTTTTATGCTGGTTAAGTCTATGCTAGTTACACTTGTAGCAAATAAATTTGTTTTCCCAAGTTGCAGCCAAGATGCTCAACATTGCATTTCTGCAGCCAAAAAAGTAGCACCTATTTTTTTTTTAAGTAATAGATTTTTATTCTGCAGTCTTTCTGCAACAATCATCTTTTTGCATTAGATTCCCGAACAGAGACGACTTCTCTTGATTAAAAACTTTGACCCTGACAGATGCATCCAATCTGCCGGTTCTGTTTAGACTTGTGGCGCAGCGCTACTTTTTTTGTCTAACAGGCAGTTCCTTATGGATCCTCTAGAGTTTTGAGTGTTTTCTGGTGGAGCTTCACACAGTATTTCATCTGTACCTTTACTGAACAGAACCTGGGGGAAAACCGTCCCAGCCGTCACTCAGCAAACAGAGAAAAATACTTTTTCAGCAGCAGCTCCGAACCGCCTATTACAAGAAAATGTATATTTGATAGAAAGGCAAACATCATTTAAACAACAATAACTTAATAAGATGATTTAAAAAGATCAAACACACCATTTTTTTCTGGTTCTTGCATATGAGCTCCTCTGTTATTCAGGTTCAGGGGTAGCTGTGCAGCAGCGTGACCCGCTGACCTTTTCTGCTCGTTGTCTTTCAGAGCTGTCTAGTAATCCGTCTTTGGCCTCCATACTCATCCCTGCCCACGCCCGCAACCAGGCTGCTGCCTCCACCCCAACCAACACGTCTGCCACCACAGGTCCTCCTACATCTCTGGTTTTATCCTTTCTGTGTGTGAAGGTTCTGATGGTTGTATTTGGTCAGAATTTAGACTGATGTTGAATACATTTGAATTTAAAGAGAAACGTTTTAGCGATAATGTCCTGAATTTTCAATGTTTCACTGTAAAACCCCACGTCTAGTCTTTTTTTTTTCAAGTTTACAGTCTGTTTTTCATCTGGATAAAGTAATCTTTTGGATGCTTTGTGTCAAAGTGATTTCATTAAGGTGGTTCTTAAATCTGAGTGGAGTCTCTTCACTGTTCTGTCATATGAGGCATAAATGTTGACAGTAGCTGTTTGCATTAAACATATCCCCAAAACTTTATTAAAATTTTAGAAATGTTGGGAAAAACACAATTTTGCATTTATGCTGGTTCCATTAAATCATAATTATATCATATTATACTATTTACATATACATGTAATTATATACATAATAAACTCAAAGTAACTCCTGTGAAAAGTCATTAAAAAACACAGCAACAATGTCCTCTAGAGGGCGCTAAATAGTGACAGAATTCAGACAAATCCTTGGGAGAGAAAACTGACAGTATATAGAGATGGACAAAGCACCTGGAACGTCACCCATAGAAAAGGCCTCAATTCAGTCAATTCAGTCGCCATTTTTCAGCAATACGGGCGTCGCCATGTTGGAACCAGACAATGTTAGTAAGCAGTGATTGGTTCGAGTCGGTCTGAGTCAACGTTTCTATAGCAACCATTCTCTCTAAGCAGGAGTGAGTTTGTTGGAAAGCCACGCCCCCTTTCACTGACAGCGGCCCGGGAGAATCTGTCAATCAAACGTTTGAGGTCGGGGCCAGTGGACACCACACTGAGGCGTCTGATTGGTTAGTTTATAACTTTAATAAGTTGCGATAAATAAAATATTTTATAAAAAAAAAAAAGATGTATGAAGAACATGTTAAAAAGAGAAACCAGAGCAGGAATGGTTATTCTGACAAATAGAAAAGAAGTCTATTGGATATTGACATTCTGGAACCAGTTGGTTCATCCTGTTTGGAACGGGAGGGGGGAGGGGATACTGTGTCCAGTTCTTAGATACTGTTAATGGTGGAGCTCATTGACTGTACATGAGAACTGGACTGAGTGACAAATAAACAGCTATGTCCCAGTCATTGTATTTGTCAGAATAATTCTTGCTCCAATTTCTTTTTTTACATTTTCTTGCTAATACTTATATTTTTTTCTTTATCGCAAGTTATTCAAGTTATAAACTGACCAATCAGATGTCTCAATAAAAATAGGTGGCTCCTGTTATGTCCAACAGGTGAAACGTTTGGCAGGTATTGTACACTTTGCTTTTAAGTGGTAGTGTTGTGGACTTCCAACAAGCTCACTCCTGATTGGTTGCCAAAGAAACAATGACTCAGATTGACTTGGACCAATCCCTGTTGACGTCCGGTTCCACCGTGGTGGCATCCATATTGGAAAAATAGTTTTAAAAAGACAAAGAGTAAATAATTTTCTGTGTGTGACATCACACTCACTCAGTCCAGTGTTCATATACAGTCACTGGTACCTGTTATTTCCGTCTGAAAACTGTAGTTTCTTCTCTCGTCCGACAGATGGCAGCAGCACAGAGCGAGGTCCCAACACCACCACCGCCTCCGCCTCAGCCTCCAACTCCACCTCCTGAGCCGCCAGCCCCGCCCCGGTCTCAACCCCAGCCCATGGCCTCTCCATTGCCCCGGCCCAGGGGGTGAGCTCCTCTCAGCTCCGCTCCTGCACTGCTCTCCCCCCACCCCCGTAAGACAGCGGCGCGGCGACGCTGAGGAAGCCCGGGTCCGGCAGCTCAACGACAGCCCCACGCCGCGACTGCAAAACCAAACGTCCCGCCCCCGTACCCCCACCGGTCCCTCCACGCCGCTGTTCGAACCCGTCTCCATCCCTTCCCCCCGCGGCCTTTCAGCCGGGGAACGGAGCGCGGGGCCCGAGGCGTCTGCGACTGCGCTACCGCTACAAGAACACTGTACATGTATACACAACGCTAGCCTGCTAATGTTTGTAAGAGGACAATCTGTAGAAAAGTCCTTTCGCTGTTCCCCCTCCATGTGCCCAACCATTTTTTTCCCTGCATCTCCTGAACCCCCCTCCTCCTCCCTTGGTTCCTCCTGTAGTGCATGACCTGAGTACAGTAGGATGGGGGGGTCGTCACGCAGTCACCTCTCACTTCTGCAGACAAAGGCATGAGGCTCGTGTAATGACGCGCAGAGACGCACACATCCTCACACACATGGATGCATGTTGACCCCCGCCCCCCCACATTTGCAGAACGGAGCAGTCCATTCGGGGGGGTGGGGGGTAATGTTTAGACATTTTTGCTTTTAAATGCGAGATTTTATTTTCTGTTTTGTACTCCTGGGCAGACGGGATGGATGGGACATGAATCTGGTCCTGTGTGCTGCTGGGATCAACCGCGTCCACCGTTTATATATTACTTATGTATAAAAAGTATATATAGATATATGTATATTAACTACAGCAGTTCAGAATCCTTTACGGTGAGCTCATGTTCGACAGAGCTGGTAGCAATATTTGCTACCAGCTACAGACAAACAGATTCGGGTAGAGTTCCCCTTTTCCTTGAGTGTGTTTAGGCTCCGCCCACCTCCTCTCTGGTGTTGTAGTTTAGGGCATCGCTCTAGACCCGTTTCCTCAACTCGTGGAAGAAACCCGTCGTGACCACTGACTGAAGTGTCGGCCCACTCGCAGCACACAGAGCCGCTCGGTATCGACCGTCTCCGCCCCCAGAGAATACTCACTACGTAAAAAAAAAAAAAAAATCTGAATTTGTAAATACAGTTTAAATGCTCCGCACCAAAATTCTGACTTGTTGTTTTTTTTTTTTTTATGTTGTGTTGAAAGGTGTGTGTATATACGCAGACCCATGTACTGTTTATGAGCAAAAACAAAGACGATTGAAGGTGGGAATGAAAACGAGAAAATAAAAAAAAAAACAACCAATCAGTCAAGAACTGATGAGGTTTATGGATATAGTAGATCAGCTTTATCCAGCCATATGTTCAATCTTACCTGTACAGTACAGTAGAGGACAGCTGTATTATTGTAACAAGAACTAGTCATATGTATAGTGTAACTATAGTTTGGAGTGCCTTTGCTTTCATACACCTTCGCCTTGTCTCCTCCCACCATGACCCCGCCCCCACCATGTGGTGACTCTCCTCTTGGTGCTGTTGAATGTCCTGCTACGACCCCCCCATCCCCGCCTCCTCCCCGTTTCCATTGCACAGTTAATGTAAGATACATACATTGTTAATTGTAAGGATATTTTCTGAAGATACACTAGACAGGTGTTTTATTTTGATAGATGTTTTACCTTTGGACGCACGTCTGGACCTGGACGACGAGCGCTCGCTCGCTCACTCGGCTTGTGGGTAGCAGCAGATGGCGGGGAGGCCGTAAAGCTCTCTTGAACTGTAAATGTGTCACCCGGTAGAGTTTCTGTCACTGGTCGGGTTACCAAAGCCAAACTCTGATGTAGTGATGAGGCGTCCTCAGAGGCAATAACTCTCCTCCTCCTCCTCCTCCTCTCTGTCTGGATATTTTCTTTTGTTTCTCCCCTCGAGCTGCAGATTTAGGGGGGGAAGTGAATTCAGTAGCACCTAAGGGGCTAAGTCCTGTAGCTTTTCTTTCTTTCTTTTTTTTTTTTTTCTCTCTCGCGTCTCCTGCTTGCTGTAATTTTGCGAACATGAACTCGTTGCTACCCCGCACCGGAAGTTTTGACCACTTCAACCTCCTCCGGATGTCCACGTTCAATAAAAAGGCCTGAATGGTAACCAAAAAACAGAAAAGAGTTGAGTATAAACGCTAGTGGGTTTACACACTAGCAGATGTGTTAGCTGAACATGCTAACTGGATTCAGTATGTGTGGGGGGGTGGGGGGTAAAGAAAGGAACGTTTTAAGAAAAATATGACATCCTGTATAACAGTACTACTACTTGAATGCCTCCGTTTGTGACTGAAATTTTAATTTTATTTGTTAATTTTTTTCTTTGTTTTATTCTGTGAAGGTATGCTCAATGTGCGCCTCTGTAAATATTCCCTCTGCGTGCTCCGAGGAATAGTTCCCTGGTACTGTAATTTGCATTAAATAAAGAGTAGGATAGCCTGGAAATAATCAAGAAATGTGGCCGACTCTTCTTCTATTCACCCCGGTTGTGCTGCTGAGTGATGCTGTAAAGTGGAGGAAATGTATGGAGCCCTGGAAATGACAAAAAAGAAAGAATTAAGTTTCCTTAAATTAGTATTTTGTGTGCACATATTATTTGTGGCTAAAAAGAAGCATTTTATCAGCATTGTGCACACAAATTAGGTTTTTGTGTGCTCAAATTGGCATTCTGTGTGCAAAATTTAGCACTTTGTGACAAAAATAGTATTTTGGGTAATATTTTATGTAAAAGATTAGTCGGCTGTGTGCACAAGTCCGGATTTTCTGTGCATAAATTAGCATTTTGAGTGCAGAAATTGACATTTTGTGTAAAAAAAAAAAAAAAAAAAATACAGTTTACAGTTTGTGTGCACAATTTAGCATTTTGTATGCAAAAGATTAACAGGTTCCGTGCACAAATTACGAGTTTGTGCAATTTAACATTTCGTGTTCTCAAGTTAGAATTTTGTGCACAAAGTGTACACAATGAGGCATTTTGTGTGCAAAAATAAATGTTTTGTATGCACAAATTAGCATTGTGTGCTTACAAGTTAGCATTTTATTTGCACAAATTAGAATTTTGTGTGCATTAAATCAGCATTTTGTATGCTAATATTATAAAAAATATAATTTTGTATGCTTAAATTAATATTTTTTGTGCAAAAATTTGCATTTTTTATTCAAAAGTTAGTCTTCCATGTTCATAAATAGTACTTTGTGTGCACAATTCAGCATTTTATGCACACACGTTTGCATTTTGTGTACAAAAATTACCAGTATGCGTGCAAAAATGTATGTAACTTTTTTTTGCAAAAATTTGTTTTTTGTCCACACAAAATCCAAACTTCCAAACTTGTGTGCACAAAATGCTAATTTGTGGGCACAAAAGGTCATTTGTGCACTGAAAATACTAATTTGCACACGAAATGCTATTTTTTTTTTTTTTTACATCTCCAGGGCTCTGTAGA